>NW_006399858.1:11191448-11208886 GCF_000299155.1 Elephantulus edwardii
ACTGTGGCATTTGGACAAGAACAAACTGGGAGGAGAGTAGAGAGAATAGTGCAACAATGAATGAATGGAAACCTAAAATCTCTGTAAATATTTATGAAAATTAATAAAATATAATTATAGAAAACAAAACAAAACAAAACAAAACATTCTACATTGTATCCACCTGTAAATCAATGGGAGTGCTAATGTTTTGTTACAGCAGTGTTGTGAGGTGTGTTTAGTTGACTTTTTTTCCATTCCCCTTTCATTAACTCTTTCAATAGCCTTTTCATGTATATTTCATCTTTCCGTTTCTTTGTTATGTACGCAGGGTCATTTTAATTTTTATCTTTCAATTGTCTAATTTCGTCTTTTTCTGAATCTAATTGGCAATTTTCTTTATAAAAGGCCAGATAGTAAATCTACCAGACTTTTGAGTCATACAGTTTTTGTTGAAACTAATTTTCTTTTTAATGAAAAAATGTAGCATGAAATCAGTCAAGGACAACACAATACTCAGAGGTCAGTTCATGTGTTTATGTAGTAAATTTTATTTTCAAAACAGGTGGTACAAGTCTATAGTTTTAAAAATCCGAGTGTAATCATTTAAATTTTAAAAATTGTTTCCCACTTTCAGGTGTATATTTTGCTTCTATTTTCAACTTACTTTCAGAGTCTTCATAGTTTATCACGTTTTTGATATATGCAACAATATCTCTTACATTCTCAAGTTATTTAATATGATGTTTTCTGATAATTTGAATACCTGAATCATTTCCAGTATTCTTTTCCAATGCTAATTGATTTTTCTGGCTTTTATTCTTTATTTTTTGTGCCTGTATTTTTTTTTCCATGTTCCGGATTTTCTCCTCACTAAGTAAAAATTAATGAGACCTACATTATAGATATACCATTCAAGAGAGGATCTGTATATATTTCTTCTATTTTCTTGAAAGAAATTTTAAAAATAAACATTTTTAATTTAATTTATTAGTGGTATTTTTATTGTTGTTATTATGTACCGTCCAGTCGCCTGTGACCCAAAGCAATCCTATGTACAACAGCTCTGAACCATGTCCTGTCCTGAGCCAGTCTAATTCTCATACACCAACCTCCATTGCCCCAGTTACTGTATCAATCCATCTCTTCTGGGGTCTTCATTTCCTGCACTGTCCCTCCACCCTGCCGAGCATGATGTCCTTCTCCAAGGACCAGTACTTCCTGTCCATGTGGAGCTTGAAAATTATAGCCCCCAAGGAGAAACTTGGTTTTACCCTTTCAAAGACAGACCGATTATCATTAATAATATGTCATTAAGTTGGTTCTCACTCATGACTATATCACATAAGCCAGAATACCTGTGATCTGTAAGATTTTGTTTTTTGTAAGATTTTAATAGCTGATTTTTTTGAGGGGTGGGACGTAGATAATTAATCTTTTATTCCAAGATTTTTCTTGGTAGAATTAAAATGCCAGTCTTTCAGTTAGTAATCACATACACAAATTTTTTGCAGTATTCAGAAACCCATTACCCTATACAGATAGTATTAATTTGGATTGCAAACATACATTAAGGTTTATGTTTGATTATACCAAATCACACAAAATAGCCTAAGCTTCTCACTGGCTATGAAAATATTCTAATTCTAGCTTCTTCTGTAGAAAGAGGATAATTGCATAGTGGACTTCTCAATTTTTTTTTGTTTGTTTTTTTACTCTCTACTGCAATTGAGATATGCTTTAGATATAGGCAATGTCTAAGCACAGTAAGAACATGAATGCAGACTTGTTGTTGTTGTTGTTATGTGCCATTAAGTCATTTGCAACTCATAGTGACCCTGTGTACAACACCTGTGAACCCTGCTCTATTGTGAACCAATTTCATTGTCTCTGACACAAGTCTCCACATAATGGGTTCTGTTTAATAGAGAATATTTGTTCTAGTAAGTTGTTTTCTTTCCGGAAGGGCCAGAAGGTCTGAGACTAGGACACCCCTTAACCATCCCAGAGCAGAAAGCAGATAAAGAGCCTATAGCCTAACCTTATGGTGCCTCTAGAGCTGTACCAGCAGAAGTTCTTTTATTCACTGTTGACTCACAGACTCACAATTGTGGTACAGAGAATGGAGTCTATTAAGGAAGTAAGTTGGAGAGTGGAAGAGGCAAAGACTATCACCCAATACAAGTCCAGGTTTTAGCCCAATTTCCAATGTACAGTTCTCCAATTAGTCCAGGGTCTGGTTTCAGTCTAGCAGTCAAATCCCAATCATTCGCCAAGTTTTCCTCAGAGAAGTTATAAGCCAGCTTCTTCTTAACTATCTGACGAGCACAGCAAAATCCTCTAACTAAGGCCAGCACCAATGCAAGAAGCTTAAGGTCACAACTTGCCACAGTTTTCCCAGAAGAATGCCACAGTCTCTATACCACCATCACCAGAGTCTTATCATCAGGGTCTGGCTCTCACTAGGGTCTTACTCCAGTGTCTCCCAAGTCTTTCTCATCTCAGTCATCTCAAGTCTTGTTGCCACAAGTCTTGCTGCTCAATGTGGGAAATACTCTCCCTCTCAACCTAGTCCAGCAGATGTTGATGATTTTCATGACTATGTGCCTATAATTAAGGTAGCTGGAGAGGGAGCTAAAAAAATCCCAATATACAGCAACTTTTAGGCTAACACCACAAGTCAAAATTCTCTTGATGCCAACACATTTTCTTTTTTTTAAATTTTCATATTAATGCATGTATAAGTGCATATTCTATGTAATATTGCAGTATATGACTATATGACAATTAGTGTATTCATTCGCCTAATAATAAATGTTCTTTTACCCAAACAATATATATCACCATTTATTGGTCAATGAAAGAGGAATACTGAAGAAGAATTGATGTCTTTGCGTTTCGGTGTAGGTGAAAAATACTGAATGTATCAGGGACATCCAAAACAACAAATGAGTATATCTTGAAAGAAGCGCACCCAGGATGCTCTTTAGAAGTGGTGATGTCAACACTTACAGTACTTTGGGCATGTTGTGCAGAAGGTCCAGTTCCTGGAGAAGGACAGCATTCATCAAGGAAAAGAACAGAATTGTCAGTGAGACTCACTGCAACAATGGGTGAACCTACTGCAGTGAATGTGAAGGTGGATCAAGACGAGGTCATGATTTGCTCTGTTCATACTATCACTGTAACTTGGAGCCAACTCCATGGCACCTAACAACATAACTAATTGCATTTATTTTACAGTCTTTGTTGATGTTTTCTGTTCTAAAATCTGGCACTTCCTCCCCCAATTGATATTCCACAGTCAAGTTATTTGTTGATTTGATTCTGTATTCTTTATGTTTATTATGTTTATAGTTGTTCTAATTCTCCAAATAATTGTGTCATAATTTACTTTTACTATTCTTTATTAATGTTATAATAAAACATCATAATGAAAGATTCTAAAAGCTTTCTTTTTTTTAGATTTGTATAATTTTGTTTAATAACTTCTGATTTCCCCCATCCCCCATTTTTATCTGATTATATGGTAAAAGAAGTAAGTGGGAGAGGTGAGAAAGAAGTAACATTCGGGAGATAAAGTTAAAAAAGTTCAGCTGAAAAATAATTTAGTTTTATCATGAGAGACTGAGTGTGTGTGTGAAAGAAAAAGGAAATCTTAGAGCAGCTGACTGTAATGAAAGGCCCGGGTAGAGAAACAGATGAAACATTTAGAGTGTATCTTTTTTGATGGGTATGATAATGCTTCTCCAGCCCTTCATCACTTGAGGCTATGTACAGGAATATTTCACATGATTTGGTAAGGTCTTTGTAATAAAAATTGTGTTTCTTTTGGAAATAACAAGATAACTTCATGGAAGATATTTTATTTATACTTTAAAAAAATCATTCTGAAATTTTATGTACTATCTAGTACTGTTTTTATAAACTATAAAAAATGCAATTGATTTTTTAATAATACTCTTTCTTACGTTTTTTACCTCTTGAAGTAGAAAACAGTCTTTAAACTTTAATACGTTAAAGGTATTGTTCTATTATTTGAAATACAGGAATTAAAATGACTTCATCAAGAAAAGAAAAAGAATAAATTTATTAGAGATAAAGAAGTATATTCAAGGACAGAAATAACTCTTACCATCACAAACAAAGGAAAACAACAAAATTTTTTTTCTATAATTATATTTTATTAATTTTCATAAATATTTACAGAGATTTTGGGTTTCCATTCATTCATTGTTGCACTATTCTCTCTACCCTCCTCCCAGTTTGTTCTTGTCCAAATGCCACAGTGCTTGTCAAAGCCAGTTCTGATTAATCTTCTTTGTCAGTGTGTCCCTTGCCATTCCCTATCACTCCTCCCTGAGAGAGACTTCACCTTGAGTCATAAGGAAAAGGGGATGGTGTATTCTCTTAGCTACTTCCTGCTGAAAAGGGACGCTGTGGGTTTCAGGGTGAAGATCTTCTCTCACTACTCTAAAGGGCCCCTTTGGCAGTAGGAAACACATAGACTATTATGGAGATTGATTTGGAATTTAGATGCACTCTTATTGATTGTGCTTGGCCGTACATGTTCACATCCTTGAAGATGTATCATGGGGGTGTTGCAACCTAGAAGACACAAATTTGACTAACAAGTTATAAGTACATGAGTACAAAAATTATGGAAAAGTAGAAGAAAAGATTCTTTCATTGTTTTACCAACCCTCCCCCAGGTCCCCTCCACCATGTAGCCCTCGCTCTAGTCTCCTGTGATGACAGAAATACCTAGTTATATATCTCTTTTAAACAGTTTTCTCCCTCCTCTGTTTCAGTGCAGTATACATTATTGAACCCATCTTACTCAGTCTCTCCCCAACCCCAAGGGTAGTCCCATTCTACAACAGTGGCATCATGTAATATTTGTCCTTTTGTGACTGGGATATTTCACTCAGCATAATGTTCTTCAGAGTCAACCATTTTGAATAATATTGCATGAGTTCCTTGTTTTTTAATGCAGCATAGTATTCCATTGTGCGAATATACCACAGCTTCTCTAGCCATTCGTTTGTTGATGGGCACTTAGGTTGTTTCCAACTCCTTGCTATTGTGAACAAAGCTGCAATAAACATGTTCCAGAGACTATTTCCTTTCTGTGTAACCAAACAACTTTCCTCCATTTTATTTCACAGTAAATGTGGAGATTTTTTATTTTTTTAATTTTAATTTTTGTTGTTTTGAAAACAACAAAATTTTTTTATTTTTTTAATTTTAATTTTGTTGTTTTCAAAACAACAAAAATTAAAATTAAAAAAATAAAAAATCCCCACATTTACTGTAAAATAAAATGGAGGAAAGTTGTTTGGTTATACAGAAAAGGAAATAGTCTCAGGAAGGTAAAAATAGTAACTGATAGATTGACTAAATCCACAGGGAGAACTCTACTTGTAGGAAGATAAGTCAGGTGATTTGCTTCTGAAAAGAATAGCTTTGAAGGATCTATCTACTCATTCTATTCTGCACACAGTGGTTTGCCAGGGGATGAGGTCGACTTCTTGGCAGTTAAGAGCAACAACAAACAGTTAACAGCAAAAACAACACCAGTATAAAATATTTGAAAAGGAATTGAGAGAAAATATTATTTCATTTCAATTCAGTGATTTGACTATATTCCTACAAGTAGTACTGACATCTACAATTCAAGAGCAATAACTAATGACTGGAAAGCACAAAAAGTGATCATTCAGAAATTATAATTTTTTTGGACAAAAGAGGAATATAAAGAATTTTCAGTTAGTGCTTATAGTTATCTTTTTTAACTGGAGAGATTTTTTTCAGAGTTCTTTAATATATGAGACAGGATAAGTATGTAAAACATGCATAAATATTAAAAATTAGAGTCTTTGTTAACTTTTGAGCTCTCTAGTCATTTTAATGATTAGGCTAAAAAGTCAAATAGTATTTATATTGATTAGAACGTTGGGACGAAACAATATTTCTTAACATTTCATTTGTACTATCATTCTCAGGAACAGAACGGGTAGGTGCTAACTCTTTATTCTTCATTAAAATCACTTAGATATTAAAACTATATTCTCAAACATAAGGATTACATGACACCCTTATTCAAATTTCTAGCCTGAATAGTTGTAAACTAATCCAGTATCATTATTTCTTCCCAAACTTTGATTAGGTAAAAAGAAGCTGACAAATTCTGGGTATAAAGACTGGGAATAAAAAATATTTAATAATTTACTGCATATAGTGCTGTCATTGTTCATTAGCTTATGAAAGTAAGATCACATATGTTAATAAAGTGAAATGAAAGTGTAACAAAATGTAGAAACAAATACAGTCACTGAATAATAATGTGTTGTTGTCTTTGTTTTAAGCTGCAATGGAGTTGAGTGTGACACATGAACAACAGGTTTGAACCCTGTTCCATCCTGTGCCATCCTCATTCTCTCTGACACTCTTGAACCCATCACTGCAGACAGATTCAATTCATCTCATCAAAAGTCTTCCTCTCTCTTGCTGACCCTCCACCTTTCCAAGCGGGATGTCTGTCTCCAAGGAATGGCTTTACCTAGCAGCATTTCCAAATTACAGCAGAGAAATATTTTCTGCCATTGCCTAGCTAAAACTGTATTCTTTTCTAACATCCATTCTCGCTCTGCAAATGAAGCCTTTATTTCTACACATTTATAGTTCTGTCACTTAGACATAACTGTTCTTATTGTGTGTTTTCAAGTCAGAACCAGCTCATAGCTGACCCTCTAGTAGACTTTCAGAGGAAGTAAATCACATGGGAGGAGATTACCCATCCTTTTCCTAATGAGCCTGGTAAATTTAAATCATGTGTTTTTGAGATTTCACAGCTTCTTACCACCAGAGCTCCCACTTATTAAATGTACGACAATAGCTTTCATTAAAGGTGCACTGACCAAATTATCCTAAAATATACAAGTGTGACCAAAGGAAAGCTATGTTTTCATGATTGCAGATTCATTTCTAGTACTCCTTTTTATTTCTTTTAATTCGAACTTAGACAATAGGTAGTCCCAGCCTTAAAATGTATTTCTTTAGGACTCATAACTTCTCGGCAGTTGAGATGCCATGGATTGATTCATCATTGAAGTATAATTGCAGATTTTGGGTTAATCTCTGAGTTGAAAAGCTAAACTTCGTCTAGATCAGTGTTTCCAACAAATTGGTGACACCCTTTTGTGATTCAGTTTTCCAAGTGATAGGAGTGACTACTCCAGATAATGTTTCTGCATTTAAACCCATAAGAATTATTGTGAAAGCAAGCGGAACTCATGAGAGACCAGGGGGTTGGAGTGGAAGAACCCTTACAGTGAAAGGAATCGAGGATTGTCTTTAGAACCCATGCTACCTGAGCAATCAGGTCAAAAAAGCTTCCTCTAATGAAGACCCATCTATTACCATGACATGCAAGTTCTAGCCATAGATCACGTTCATGGTCTCCAGAGAAGCTGAGCAGTTATCAGTAACATTCAAAAATCCACTGGAAAGTCATTCATTTCACTTTATGGTCCTAATTAGCCATTTGTATAGTTCTATAATTAAATATGTTCCTTTCTCATCAAGTTTTTCACTTTAGTAATGATACCACTGTGCCACAAACAGGCCCCATGCTGCTGGGTTTGGGACTTATTCATAGCATTTAATTGGTCACCCAGTGGTTAGCCAATAACCCCTTCTATGGGAAGCAACACTCTGAATGCTGTTAATGGGCTAGAGGCACAGTGATTGCCTCCTGGAACCCAGCAGTACTGGGAATAAAGCAATTTCCTCCACTGTGTTGTGTGCCCAATAGCTAATCCTCTCCACTCCTGAAATGCACACTATTTGGTTATAAGTATTTGTGCTGGCTTACTTACCGCTGGGTTGTTAATAGGCAGTGATTCTTCAATGCTCCTTCAGTGAAGTTACAGTCTGCTTGCTGACTGCTAATTAAAACAAGTTTGCTCTCTAAGACTGCAACTAAAAGGTAGCAAGGTCATCTTATTTAATGCAGTAACCTTTTATTTAACGATGTTGATACACTGTTCATATGTGCACATTTTATAAACTGGCAAGTCTATTATTGATTGCTTCAAAAGACCAAAATTGAGCCACTGACTACAGTCTGTTTTCCTTTGAAGTCAAATTGTTAAAACTCCCCAGCCCCAGCCTGTTAAACAGTCGAAACACAGGGCTTGCTGGAGGATTCTATTTACAATTTTCGGACTTCTGAAAAACAAAAATGAAAAAGCACAAAAAGTGGATTGTCCTACCTAATGCCCAAGTCATTAAAGTAACATTTACCTTCTTTTCCCATGTGTTTAATTTTAATTATAGGTTGATCTCTGAAAAGACATTACAGAGGACCCAACTTAGAAAAACAATCAGTAGATGGCACTTCCCAACCGTCTGCTTGGTGTCAGTACACGCAGAGAAGACTGAAAAAGAGGATTCTGGGCAATAACATAAACCAAAAATTCGGTCACTTATTAGCTGACCAAAGACAATCACACTTTTGCTCTGGTAATACTCAGATAGTTTTATGTCACATCTGATAGAGATCTGAGTGAAAAACAAAACACCAAAAACTCTTTTCAGTTGGCTAATTTTTTTATGTGCACGAAATCCTTATCCTTGGGATTCATTTCCAGTGATAGCAAAGGAAACGGTGAAGACACCCTGTAAGACAATATGATGTCTCTTCCTGCCTTAGGCATTTTCACAGATAGCTAGGAGTGTCAAACCGAATTATTCAAGGTTCTGAAAATCATTCTGCCTCAAAGTTAAACACAATTATTATAGAAAATACAGTTCTAACCTTCAACAGTGCAATTAGGTAAACTTTTAAAATTCTTGACTTGCATCTAGAAAGAGGAGGAACTTGTAAAAGACAAAACATTCTAAATGCAGAAAAAACCCAATGTTGTCTCCTGGGGCAAGGTGTCTCTAGTGTATAAAGCTAAATTCATTTTAGACGATGTTAATATCAACAGTATAAATACCCCTTGGGAGACAGAATGTCCTTTATTGCATATATAGTAAATATGGTCATATGTCAGTGAATTTATATAAGGACAGATCTATATAGTCAACAATAAAAATTATTCTCTTTTATGAATATAGTGATAGAAGATCCATTGTGGCAAAATGGTTATGTGCGTGGCTGCTTACCGAAGGGTTGATGAGTTGAACCTACCAATCAGCTCCACAAGAAAAAGACATGTATAATCTACTTATGTAAAGATTATAACTGAGAAAACCCATTGAGACAGTTTTAGTCTGTCTCCTGATTCACTCTGTTTTGCATTGTCTCCACAGAATCCACAACAAAATCTAGTGGTAAATCAATACAATTTCCATGTTTTTATTGCAATGATGGGCAATCTATACTTGAATGTACATTTCCATTGATTAGTAATTTGATCAATGTTTTAACTTAAAACATTGCTCAAAGTTTTCAATTGCTTAAGTGAACATGTAGTATTAAACATGTCCTAATCAAGAATCATGTAAATTTGTTTAAAATCCTGATTTATAAGTGTTCAGACCATATATTGATAATAGAAATAATTAATAGTTCCACCTTAATGAATTTATATATGTGTTTTTTATATATTTGAGATCACATGATAAAATTATGTATAACCAGATGTTTAGCCTAAAAATAACTTTTTGAAAGAAACAGAGAACAAACGTACATGTGGATCTCACAAGATGACATATGTGGCAATTAAATTGACAACTTCTGTGAGAATAGTTGATAGAGAAGCTTAATAATATGTTAGAACAAGGGTGGTTGTTATTATGAGACATCGTTGAGTTGAATATGACTCATAGTGACCCTATGAATGTAGAACTAAATCTTGTCCTATCCTCTACCATGAATTCTGACATGCTTGAGCCCGTTATGGCAGTCACTGTGTCAATACAACTAAGGTAAATTGCATGACAGGAAATTGCCCATCCTTCTCCCATAGAGCAGCTGGTGGATTTGAACTGCATGCCTCTGAGTTGGCAGCTGGAGAATTTTAACAACATCTTTGTACTGACAGTGCAGCTTCTTATGACAATAAGCCATCAACTACTCATACTCAATTACTAAGTTGGGCTGAAAAACTGAAAATAAATCCTTGAAAGTCAATATTCCTTCACTATATCACTCCTGAATTTAAAGACAGTGTCAAGAATAGGCATAATGTAGTAAGCAGTACAAGAGTTATAGAATGACATCAAGGGCAAAATTAAAGGACCAATGAAAACAATAAAGAAGAAAATAAATTAGAAGGCAGAACAAACCCGTGAACTTACTCAAGAATGCAGAGAAGCTAAAGCAAATGGAAGGAATAATGAATTTCTCATTCCAATCAAGGTTAATAAAACATATTACCAATATATATCAATTTCATGCACAAGAAGATCTTACTGAGGATAATTTAAAAATGTTTAAAGCAGTAAATCAACAAGGAATGGCCAAAAATTCAAGCTGGTTTCAAAAGTGGAGCAAGGATCTCATTGCTGATAGCAGAGGTATTGTGATTGAAAGATGAAAGGTATATAAAAACTCAAAAGCCCATATTTTATTAAATATGCAAAATAAGTTGACTTTGTGGATAATAACAAATTTTAGATAAGATTGTAAAGAATGGACAGTTCAGAATCCTCAGTTGTCCTTATACAGAATTTTCACATAGACCAAAATACAGTTGTTTGAACAGGACAAGAGAATATCACATTTTTAAAAGCTGGAAAGATGTGTTAGGGTTGTATGTTTCCCACCATATTATTAGGGTTGTAAAAAGGTTTGAGATATTTATCACAAATGATTGAAGATCAGAGGAGATGTGGGATGAAATCCAGGATATTATACATGCAGAGAACAAAAGATCATTCTAAAGACAAAGGAGAAAGAGAAAACAAAAGGAATGTCAAAGAAACAATGAGAATTTAATTACAGCATCATGATATCAATCCAGCTTGAATTTCTGGAAGTTCTATGTTCATGCAGTGTTGCTGCACTTGAAAACAGTATTTAGCAAAATTTTACTTCCATGTGATACAAATTGTATTATTTGATCATTCTCCCATATGGTGATTTTTTGTTTTTTTAAATTGAGAACAAATATGAATCTCTACCAGTTAGTTAAACAGGTAGTGGTTTCCAAACTTCTTGGCATAGACTATTGAGCGCAACCAGGGTTGCATGTGTTTCCTGAAACATTTCAGTTGACATCCCATCAGTTTTTCGTACCTTATTTTTGCCAAGGCATTCAGTGCTGCTTGACATTTTTTTCTTCATTATCTTGATCATATGCTACTTCCTGAAAGGGATCAGTGTCAAGCAATTGATTTTTGGCACAGATCTCTATGTGTTCCTTCCATTTTCTTTTAAAGTTTCCTACATCAATCATAACTTTTCCCATGGAATCCTTCAAGCATTGCTATTGGAAGTTTGAAAATATTCTTCAGTTCTTTCAGTTAGAGAAATACCAAATCTGTTTCTTCCTTTTGGTTTTCTATCTCCAGCTCCTTGCACATTTCAGCATAATAATTTACTTTGTCTTCTACAGCTATCTTTAAAAACTTCTGTTCAGCTCTCTTCCTTCAGCATCACTTCCATTTGTTTTGACTTATTTTATTTCTAATTTAAGTTTAAAGAGTCTCTTCTGATACCTGTTTTCGGATTTTCATTTTTTTTCTTTGTAGTGACATTTCGCTTTCTTCATGGATGATGTCTTTGCTGTCACCCCACAACTCTTTTATTCGTCAATCATTAGTGTTCAATGTACCAAATATATTCTTTTTTTAAAAAAAAAATTATTTTTTTTTACAGAGGTTTTGGATTTCCATTCATTCATTGCCGCAATTTTCTCCCTTCCCACCCCTCCCCACCAGCTCGCTTCCCCCTCCGAAGCCAAATATATTCTTAAAATAATTTTTTAATTTAGTTGGGATATAAATATGGTCATATATTGCACTTTATTAGGAATAGTTAGTGATAGTAATGCAAAAGTTGGAAACAAAGAATTGTAGTTAGACTACATGGCCCTGGTGACAGACATGAGACTAGAGATCACATGATAGAAATTTGTATAATGAATGATTTATTGATTGCAAATACTTAAAAAACCCCACCAAAATATAAATAGTGATTATATCAAGAAGACAAAGATTCTCACCACTGGGCCAATTGACAGCACCATAATATGGAAAAGAGATTAATGTTATTAGCAATTACAGCTTGTTTGGATCCACAATCAACACTCTTAATTAACACCAGCGGTCAGGAAACCAAAATACAAATTGCATTGGGAAAATCTGCTGTCATGGACCTCTCCAGAGTTCTGAAGAGCAACGATGTCAGTCTAGATACAAAGGTGTGCCTAATCAAGGCCGTAGTTTCAAATACATGTTATGCTTCAGAGAGTTGGACAATGACAAAAGATGACAAAAGAAGAATAGATGCCATTGAGCTGTGGTGCTGGAGAAGAGTATTGAACATACCATGAAATGCCAAGAAAACCAATAGGTCTGTCTTGAAGAGGGTGAAACCAAGCCTCTCCTTGGAGCCTAGGATTTTCAGGCTCTTCCTCACTTGCTTTGGGCACGTGGCTAGGAGATATTGGTTCTTGGAGAAGGACATCAAGCTCAGAAGAGTGGATGGGCAGCATAGGAGAGGGAGACCCTGGATGAGATGGATTGATACAGTAACTGGGGCAATGGGGGTTGATGTGTCAGAATGAGTGAGACTGGCTCAGGACAGGGAAGAGTTTAGAGCTGCTATACATCACAAGTGATTCAATAGCACATAACAACAACATATTATGACAGGTTTGGAAGCAGGAGTGGCATCCACTTCCTAAATAACATGCCACCGGAAACTCTATGAACTTTGATAAATGTCGATAGTTGTGGAGGGCCTTCAGGCCTTTTGTTCATAGGGTCACTGTGAGCCATGCTTGACTCAAAGGCAATCAACAACAACAACAATAATACACTAAGATCTCAACTGATGGACTACACAGGAATCTGTGGAAAGAGGCTTTGTTATCACAGTTAAAGAAAGCCAGAGAGGGACTGTGGAAAAAAAGATAGACCACTACTCATATGAAAGTTCAAACTGAAGTGAAGAAAATGAAAAGAAGTCCATAAGAGCCAAAATATGACCTTGCGTCTATGTTATTATTGTTTGGTGCTGTAAAATTAACCAAAATTCATAACAACTCTATGTGTAATGGATTTAAAACTTGCCCGATCCTGCCCCTTTCTCATGATCTGATCTCTGTCATGCTCAAACCCATTGTGATAGTCACTGTGTCGATCTGCCTTATTTTTGGTCTTTCTTTTGTTGGGCCCTTATCTTTCCCAGAATGATGTCTTGCTCTAAGGACTAGTTCTTCTAGAAAATATGTCCAAGATAAATTAGACAAAGTTTTGCCATCTAGTCCACAGTATATGCAATACTCTTCACCAATATTACAATTCAAAAGTATCAGTTCTTTTTCTGTATTTATTCTGTTTTCATTGTCCAATTTTAAAATGTAAACGTGTAGAGGAAGCAATTGGAAACATCTTGGATCAGGCACACCTTCGTCTTTAAATTGACATCCTTGGATTTTAGGAATTTTGAGATGTTCTTGACAGCAGATTTCCCCAGTGCAATGTATCTTTTAGTTTCTTGACTACTCTGGTGGCTTAGGGGGAAGGATTTGCACTGTCAACTAAAAGTCACCTAATTACATGCACCATCTTCTGTGCAATTTTCCACTTCTGACAAACCACTGGACATTTCGGTAATGAATTGCTCTCAAATATACAGTGCATAACAAGCTTCCAAGGTTGTTGATTTAAGTAAAATGAAATAGTTGAATACTTCAAACATTTCTCTGTAAATCATGATGCTTTCTATTGGTCCAGGTGAGGATGTTGAGATGTAATCCAAATTGAAGGCTGTAATCTTTGATTTCTTCAGTAATTGCATCATTTCACATTTTGCAAATAACTTTGTGTCATTTGCATAATGTTGTTGTTGTTGTTGTGTGCAGTCTAGTCACTTGCAATTCATAGCAACCCTATGTACGACAGCCCTAAAATCTGTTCTGTTCTGTGTTAATAGCACTCTCTGACATACCCATCTCGATTACCCCAGTCACTGAAGCAATCCACCTCCTACGCTGTCCCTCCACCCTACCAGGCTTGATGTCCCTCTCTAAGGACCCTCCTTACAACAAGTCCAAAGTATGTTAGACGGAGCCTCAGAATCCTTGCCTCCAGGGAGCTTCCCAGTTTAACCCTTTTCAGGATGAATCTGTTTGATTTCCTAGCAGTACGTGGTACCCTCAATACTCTTCTCCAGCACCACAGTCCAAAGGCATCAATTCTCCTTCTATCCTCCTTTGTCACTGTCCAACTTTCTGATGCATAACAAGTGATAGCAAAGACCATGGCCTGTATCAGATGCACCCTAGTCTCCAGAGAGACACCATTGCTCTTCAGTACTCTGAAAAGGTCCCTAACAGCAGACTTTCCCATCACAATATATCTTTTAATTTCTTGGCTACTGGTGCCAAGAGTGTTGACTGTGGAGCCAAGCAAACTAAAGCTGTGAATAATCTCAATCTCTTCACCAGCCATCCTGATGCTCCCAATTGGTCCAGTGGTGAGAATCTTTGTTTTCTTAACATTGAGTGTCAATCCATATTGGAGGCTACAGTCCTTGACCCTCTGCAGCAGGTGCTTCAGGTCCTCTTCAGTTTCAGCAAGCAGGGTTGTGTCATCTGCATAACGCAGATTGTTGATAAATCGTCCACCAATCTTGACCCCACATTTCTCCTCATAGAGCCCAGCCTCCCGGATAATCTGTTCTGAATATAGGTTGAAAAGCAGTGTTCCCTTGCTCTGTTCTGACGACTGCCTCCTGGTCCAAGTATAGGTTTTGAATTAGAATGACGTCATTACAATGAAGAAATTCTTTATTTGGGGAAGGAGGCAATAAGTTTCCCAGCACTTACTCTCAAGGCCAAGTACAGGTTTCGCTTTAGCACGTTCAAGTGTTCTCAGATTCCCATTCTTCTCAGAGTCAGCCACAGTTTGTTCTGATCCACATAGTCAAACACCTTTGCATAGTCAATGAAACACAGATATACATTCTTCTGGTATTCCCTGCTTTCAGCAAAGATCCATCTAACGTCAGCTACAATATCCCTAGTACCATGACCCCTTCTAAACCCAGCCTGGACTTCTAAATGTTGTTAATATATCTTCCATAAATTATGATGTCACTTTCTTCTTCATTTAATATTGTTGTTGTTGATGAGTCGAGAACGACTCATAGTGACCCTATGAACAAAAGTCTTGAACCTTTTCTGTAATTATTGTCAATTCATCAAAGTTCATAGAGTTTCCAGAGGCATGTTGTTTAGGAAGTGGATGTCACTCCTGCTTCCTCATTTAGTATAGCTTCTCAAATTACTAACTCAGCATGCAGATTGAATGGGAAAGGAGAAAACATACAGGCCTGAAACAGTTCTGATGTTAGACCATGTAGTCTTCTCATTCTATTTCCTCACCTATTTAGAAGTATTTGCATGAACAGAATTAAGTGTTCTGGAGTTCCTATTCTTCTTAATGTTTGCCATAATTTTTTCATGATCTACACACTCAAATCACTTTGTGTTGTCAATAAAATGTAAGTAAGCACCTTATTTATTTATTTATTTTTTGTTTAAGCCAAGATCCATCTGACATTAGCAATTATTTTCCTTCATGCCACATTGTCTCCTGACTTCAAACCGAATTTCTAACAGTTCCCTGTTTATGTACTGTCCCAGTCAATTTTTAATAATCTTAAGCAATATTTTTACTTGCATGTGATAGTAATGATATTGTATGATAATTCTCACGGACTATTGGATCATGTTTCTTGGAATGGGGGCTAATATATTCTTTTAGTCAGTTGTTTAGGTGGCTGTTACAGTATTTTATAATCGTTATAATATTTTAGGCAATGGAAAGTATTCTAATGAAATGTAATAGGAGCTGGAGTTAGAAAACCAAAAGGAAAGAAAACATTTTAGGAAGTAGTAAATGATCATGAACCAATGGTAATAAAGGAAGTGCCTTGAATAGTTTGGCAAATTTAAAGCCCCAAGAATTGGTGGAATACCACAAAGAACCCATTGACACTTAGCCATTTCAGGGAATAGCATATGAATAAGAACTATTATTACTGAAAGAAGGAAGAAGTCTGTGTTGCACTGAAGTATTTGGCGAAAAATAAAGCCCACAGATGGAGAGAATATCAATTGAAGTGTTTCAGGACACAAGCATAACTCTAGGTGTGCTCACCAGTCTCTGGCAACAGATATGAAGTACAGCTATGTGGGTATTTGACTGGTGGTGATTCGTATTTATTCACATCTCATGCTATTAGGAGGGACTGATCTCTGGAAAGAGAGCTCTAATTAAGCAATCCGTATGGAGGTGGGCTGCTAACCCAGAAGCTGTGCTCTTTTGGAAGTTCCAATCCTCTAGCAGCTCCATGGGAAAGGTAGACAATCTCCTTTTATCCAATTTACAGATTTAGCAGTTCACTGATATCATGTTTGTTAAAGTAGTTGTTGTCAGGTGCTGTTGAGTCTACTACAAATCACAGTAACTTTGTGAATAATGGAGCTGAACCCTGCCATCTTCTATGCCATCTTTATCATCTCTGATATATCCTATCTAGTCTTGGGAACGCTATAAATTTAACAAAAAGGATAATGCAATGCTTAGAGGAAGAATTGTAGTTGCCATTAAACATAAGAACATAGAAAAATAGTCCACTAAATATCTAAAGGAGAGTCAGAAAAAGCTTTACCAGAAGCTAACTTTTTAGTTGAGAATTGAGTGAAAAGAAAGGTTGTATGCTTTGGTTGAAATGAATTGTCAGCTCTAAATATCTGTCCACAAATAATTGTGCAGATTGTCAGAGTAATCGTGGTAATATAAAAGTATGTGAAGATATTTTCTGAGGTAATATATAATTGATATTTTTAAATAATTGATTGGCTATAAGAACAGCAGCAAATAAAACAATCTAAGACATTTCCCTAGTCCCAAGATCATAGAATTAGTTCAACAAAGTTATAAAGAAAAAGAAAGTAAAAACAAAGTGATAATAAAAATATATAGAAATGTTGTTATTATGTGCCGTCGAATCGCTTGCAACTCATAGCGACCCAATGTAAAACAGCCCTAAACTCCGCTCTGTCCAGTGCCAATCACACTGTCTCTGACACTCCCATCATAATTATCCCAGTCACTGAATCAATCCACGTCATAGAGGGCCTTCCTCTCCTGTGCTGTCCCTCCACCCTCCCAAGCATGATGTCCCTCTCTAAGGACTGGTCTCTCCTCACAACATGTCCAAAGAATGTTAGACAGAGCCTCAGAATCCTTGCCTCCAAGGAGCCACC
>NW_006399858.1:11209441-11216509 GCF_000299155.1 Elephantulus edwardii
ATGGAGATAGGATGCATCCCTGGGGTACGCCCTTCCCAGTTTTGAACCCTGCAGTGTTCCCTTGCTCTGTTCTGACGACTGCCTCCTGGTCCAAGTATAAGTTTCGCATTAGAAAGATCAAGTGTTCTGGGATTCCCATTCTTCTCAGAGTCAGCCATAGTTTGTTATGATCTACACATTCAAATGCCTTTGCATAGTCAATGAAACACAGATAGATATTCCTCTGGCATTCCCTGCTTTCAGCCAAGATTCATCTAACATCAGCTACAATATCTCTAGTACCAAGACCCCTTCTAAACCCAGCCTGGACTTCTGGTAGTTCTCTGTTGATGTACTGTTCCAGTTGTTTTTGGATAATCTTCAGTAAAATCTTGCTTGCATATGAAATCAGTGAGATTGTTCTGTAGTTTCCACATTCTGTTGGGTCATCTTTCTTTGGTATAGGAACAAATATCGATCTTTTCCAGTCAGTTGGCCAAGGGGTCGTTCTCCAGATTAGATAAGTAAAATTTTAAAATAATGTGCAAATAAAGCACATTTTAAGAATTTTTTTGATAATTCTATGATGCTAGAGAAGAAGCATTATGCCATAGAGTTGAAATTGGCCAATTTGTGTATATGAATAAGTTCATGCAAGATTAAAAAGAAAATGGATCTATGAGGAGGATATTCAAGGGTCTTAGAATCTGAACTTTTCCAAAATATGAGATTATTAAAAGTAAAATGAAAAACCCATTGAAAGAACAAATAAATGTGAAAATTTAGAGATGAATCTAGTCCTACTACTTGTCAAAGTATCCTGTGTCTTTATGTAAGTTAAAATTAAGTAAGAATGAAAAATAATAGTATTACATAGAAAATTAAAAAACTTTTTTTATAAATTGAGAGAATAACAGTAGAGGAAGAAAAATTTTAGAAAAGACTAAGGGAATGTTGCTGTAACTTTCAGAATTCTCCAAGAAAAAAACAACCACCACCAAGATAGAAGATAAACAAAATCACAAGGTAAACACATAACATAGGAAGAAACATTTATATTATTAGTTGTAGAAATCTTAAAAACAAATATACTTCTGTAAGTATGTATCTTAGTTTCCTGTTGTTGTTATAACAGAAACACCAGAAGTAGACAATTTTAAAGAGCAGAAATTTCTTTTTCAACATTTATTGTTAGGTGCTGTCAAGTCAGCTCCACTAGAGTGACCCACATACAACAAACCATCAAGTAACCTTGTGTCCATCTTCCCAGTCGTTGCTGTTCCCATTGTTGTAGCCACTGTATCAATACATTTCATTGAGTGTCTTTCTTTTTCTTTTTTTCACTAATCTTCTCTTGACAAAGTGTGGCATCTTTCTCCTGAGATTCATTCATCCTGATAATACTTTCATAGAATGTGAGAAAAGAATTTCACATTCTTCATCTCTAAGGAAATAGTCTAATTCCCTTTTGAATCATATTAGTGTGTTGTTAGTGTGTTTGGCAGTTCAAAATAGATTTTTTTAAAAAAAATGTATTTTATATTGGTTTGCATACAAAATATGTATACATTGTGTTTCACGTGTTCCTTCATTCACATTATGTTTCATACAATCATTCCCATACATTGTGTTTTATAAGATTAATCACCATTGTACTATGCCCACCATTACCCCATCTTTTTAGGTCCCTGACGAATCTTTTCCATTTCTTTTATCCCCTTCCTTTATCCACAAAACTGTGTGACCCCATGATTTCTCCCCTTCCCACCTTTATCCCTCTGCATCTACTCTTTCCCCCCTTGAACTACTTTACACATTTAACCAGTTATCCTTCTAGTTTTACAGTTATGATCTTATGCAGTATTTATTGGTCCTTATGAGGCAGTTCATTCAGCATAATGAACCACAATTTCTCAATCCATTCAGTTGTGGTTGGACATTTGGGTTATTTCCATATTCTTGAAATGTTAAAGATGCTGCTATGAACATTGATGTCCAAGTCTTCTTTTGTGTCTCAGTTCTAATTTTCTTGGGATATATTCCTAGTAGTGGAATAGCTGGATCATAGAGAGTTTCTATGTTTAGTTGTTTTTTGGTTTTTTTTTTTGTCTTTGTTTGTTTGTTTGTTTTTTAAGGAAATGCCAAAATGCCTTTCAGATGGGTTGCACCATTTTACAATCCCACCAACAGTGTATGAGGAATCTCTCCAAATCCTCTCCAACATTTACTGCTTGCTGCTTGCTAAATTTTGCCACTGCTGCTGGGGTGAGATGGTATCCCTTGTGCATTTCATTGCCAGTAATTTTAAGCATTTCTTCATGTGTCTGCTTGCCATCCAAATATCTTCCATTGTGAAAAGTCTTTCTGTGTCTTTTGCCCATTTGGTAACTATGATAGCATTCTTTTTCTTCTGGAATCCCTATAGTATTCTGTAAATTTTTGTTATGAGACCCTTGTCTGATATGGTATTGTCAATATTTTTACCCCCAGTCAGGAAACCTGCTATGCATTGAATTCTATTTCCTCTTCCTTCCGTGTTTAATCTGCTCTTTTTTTAAAATCAGTGTATTTAAGTGTTTATGGCATATCCTATATCAATACAACTTGTTAACAAAGAAAACTTTCTAAATGGGATTTCAAACCCAAATGAAGGTTTAGCATTTTAAGGGGACACAATTCATTTTGTGTTATATTTATAGAAATAAAAACTCCAAGCAAGATAACACATAAACACACACAATCAAAAAATTACACATGAATGATTAAAAAGGAAACATCAACATTTTAAAAAAAATCCCAATAATCTGTGATCTCTGTGTTTTTATTGCTGCAGAAAGGCACAGCTGTAAACTAAAGGCTCTGCAGCTACATATTTTAGGACTCCTGAGGCTCCACCTGGCGTCCTCTGACCGATGTTTTCAAAGGCAAGAGAAAAAGAGAGAGGTGAAATGATCACAACCAGGGAACAGAAAAAGCTAAAAGAGACATATGTTAAAAGCAAATAAAAAAAACTATAAACATGGAGACCATGAATGTCACTAAGTTGTAGCTTCAAGAGTTGTATGTATGTGTGCGAGGACGCAAGATTTGAGTGAAAATGTACAGAGCAAATTGACTTTCCATTCAATCACTTATAAATATTTTGTTTTAAGGGAATCTTTCTTTAGAAGGTGATGAAAATAGTGCAGACATGCATAGTACCTAAGGCAAAGCATCAGTTACATACACTACAAATAGAGAACAGAACAGCTGTCTTAATTACTATAGATGAGCAAAAGCTGGAAGACAGGCAAATTTTGTCTTAAATAAAATTCTTTTATTCAGGCAAATCATAGTTTCCTCTTTTGAAGTAAATGATGAGAGAAAAAAATTCTAGAAATAATTGTGAATTAAATACAGCATCCCCATTTTCATTCAAAGCATGACAAGGAAATTCAAAGGACTTAAGCAGAGTTCTCCACGTAGTCTGTTACTAGATGAGTAGACCCCAGACTTTCTAAAATGGAAATAGTTAGCACATTGTCGGAAATAAAAATTTGAATCAAAGTAAAACCAGTGAGCCACGGTTAACTGTAGTCACTTACATAAACATTAACTGTGGAAATAGCTTACACTGATAACATTAGCAATTTGTAATAAAATTAAGCATAAATCAATAAAAAGAAATTAAGAGAAATGACAGAGGAAAAGCATATTTTTAAAAAAATTTTTGGTAGGTTGGCCTAGTGGACAGAAAGTGATGCTACCAAGCCAAAGGTGGATGACTTTAATACACGGCCCTCAGGCTTGTTTTTAATTGTTTTTGGTGAAGCATTCTTCCAGGTCATATAGCTGCTGTGAAGCTGAACACTGTGATACTGATATGTCAAATGTGATAATGGTTACCCATAGTGGACAGCTCCCCAATTAAAACAAGTTTGGAAACAGGAGTGGCATCCATTCTGACATAGCTTGCCTCCTGAAACCCTGTGAACCTGGAGAAAGGATGAAAATTATACAAGTGTTCAGGTTTTTCGTTCATCGGGTCACTATGAGTCGCCTACGACTTGATGGCACTTAACAACAACAACAACAACAATCTGTAAAAAAGGGAGCTCTAGTGGCCTGGTGTCAAGAAACTACACTGCAATCCCAAAGGCACGTGGTTTGAGGCCACCAGCAATCTTCTCCCATGTGATTAACTGCCTTTGAAAACCCACTTGAGGGTCAGCTATGGGTTGGTTCCACCTCTCTGGTAAACACAACAACAATCTATAAAATATAGAGGAGCCAATGTATCTGGATATTTCGTGTTTGATCTTATCAAGATTTTTGATGAGTTTTTCTGTCTCTTAGCTGTGTAGTATTTATGTTATAAAGACGCATCATTTTGTGGATGAACTCTGACCTAATGAAACAAAGAAAATTTAGCAACTTAGTTTACGTTTGTGTTAGTCATGATTCCACTTTTTAAACTTTTTATTTTTATTTTTTTAAACTTATTTTATTTTTATGACATAGCTTTAATAAGTGTCAAGACTGTACACCAGCATGGGAGTGATGGTGTCTGACGTCCACTTCTCTGTTTTGTTGTTGTTGTCAGGTGTCATCAAGTCAACGAGGATTCATAGCCGCCTTATGAACAGATGGTGCCCTATCCTGTAATATCCTCATGTTATGTTATGTCCAGCCTGTTGTGACACTCAGCCTGTCAATCTATCTTGTTGAGGCTCTTTCTTTCTCTGACTCTCCACCTTTCCCAGTGTGATTTCTTATTCCTTAAACACAATTAAGAATGCCAAACTGATTCCTGTGAGGTCAAACATGACCCAAATTCCTATATTCTATCAATCCTATCACTAACCATCCCCTTACATCACTGACTATTCTAGTTCTGTTTGTATTCATTATTTGAGTTAGAACTGACTTATAGCTGACTTTCCACTGGATTTCCAAGGCTTTGAATTGATTGGGAGAAAATTGTTCATCTTTCTCTCTTAGATTTGAACTACCTTTAGGTTAGCAGTGTAATTCTAAGCAGACTAAGCATCCAAAGCTCCATCTGCTAGATTTGCTGCTCAGAACGTAAAGGCAATACTCATGATCATAATGATTATTAGGAAAGTAACAGGTTACAATTCAGATCAGAAATAGTTCAGATACAATTGTTTCGTTAGGACAAATTCTTCTCAAGTATGTTACCAAGCAAGCCTTCCTCTGACCTTTTGTCTTATGGCTGTGAACACTTCCTCATGGATCTGACTCAGTGTTACAAAGCCCTTTCATTGCTAAATGGATGTGTAATCCACTTTCCATCCCCACTCTGCTAATAAGCTTAGATGAAAGAAATAGAAGATTATGAGGAAAAATAATTCCAAATTTTTCTTACTACCTATATAAAAATTTGTTGGTAAAATCGATCTAGTATGATTTCTCAAGTATAATAATTTTTCCTCAAGAAGCAAAGAAGATAGGATAAGATAACTTTACTAGTATACAGATACAAATGGAAATCCACCTGGTGTTCTGTGGGAGAAGGATGGACAATCTCCTCCGTTGCAATTAACCGCATCTGAAAACCCACCAGGTCGGCCATGAATTTATACAATTATCTTACATCCGTTTTATGCCTTAAAATGAGTTATGTTGTTGTTATGTGTCATCTAGTTGCGTGCCACTCACAGTGACCCTATGCACAATAGCACTGAACTCTGAGGCAATCTCACTGACTCAAACACACCTACTGCCATTACCCCAGACATTGTGTCAAGCCATCTCAAGGGTCTTCCTCTCCTCTGTGTTGCCGGTCCACCCTTCCAAAAGCATGATGTCCTTCTCCAAGGATTGATCCTTCCCCAAGTTTCTCGTTGAGAAAATGAATTATAGGAGACAAAATGAAAATAATATTAATACAATTAATTAATCTATCTTATCATTTGACTGTGTGGATCACAATAAATTGTGAATAACCTTATGGAAAATGGAGATCTCAGGATACTTAATTGTGCTTATATGAAACCTTTATTTGGACAAAGAAGCAGTCTTCAGAGGAGAGCATGGTTCAAAATCAGGAAAGGAGTGTATCAAGGATGCATCTTGTCCCCATACTTTTTCAATCTGTATGCAGAACATTTGGGAAGCAGGGCTTTATGAGGAGGAGTGTGGCATCAGAATTTGAGGAAGACTCATTAACAATCTGTGTTATGCAGATGACACAACCTTGCTTGCTGAAACTGAGGAGGACCTGAAGCACTTCCTGCAGAAGGTCAAGGACTGCAGCCTTCAATATGGATTGAAGCGCAACATCAAGAAAACAAAGATTCTTACCACTGGGGCAATTGCAAGCATCATGATAGATGATTTAGAGATTGAGATTGTTGACAGCTTCAGTTTCCTTGGCTCTACAGTCAACACTCTTGGTACCAGCAACCAGGAAAAGATTAATTGTGTTAGGAAAATCTGCTATCATGGACTTCTCCAGAGTGCTGAAGAGCACTGATGTCAGTCTAGATACAGCTGTATCTAATCCAGGCCATGGTTTTCTCAATTACTTGCTATGCTTCAGAGAGTTGGACTATGACTAAGGATGAAAGAAGAAGGATAGATGCCTTCAAGTTGTGCTGGAGAAGTGTATTGAACATACCATGGACTGACAAGAAAACAAATAGATCTGTCTTGGATAGGGTGAAACTAAGTCTCTCTTTGTAGGCTAGGATTTTGAAGCTCTGTCTCACTTACTTTAGTCACATGAGTAGGAGAGATTGGTCCATGGAGAAGGAGATCATGCTTGGAAGGGTGGAGGAACAACACAGGAGAGGGAGACCTCAGATGAAATGGATTGATACAGTAACTGGGGCAATGGGGGTTGGTGTGTCAGAATTAGGGAGACTGGTTCAGGAAAAGGAAGGGTTTAGAGCTGCTGTACATAGGGTCCCTATATATCACAGGCAACTCAATGGCACGTAACAACAATAACATACTATGATAGGTTTGGAAGCAGGAGTGGCATCCACTTCCTAAGCAACAAAATCTTATCATCATCTTTACTATATACATATGGAAATATATAATACTTTGATCTTGGCTTATTTTTTTTCTTTAGTGAATAAT
>NW_006399858.1:11216609-11224533 GCF_000299155.1 Elephantulus edwardii
TTTACTTTGAGCCTGGTCTTTTTGAGTTGATGCTTCCCAATTGCAAATTGGGAATAAGGATAGATCAGGAAGATGGAAGAATTGATACCTTTGAACTGTCATGTTGGAGAAGAGTACTGAATATCTCATAAACAGATACATCTTTGAAAAGGTACAGTCAGAGTGTTCCTTGGAGGCAAAGCTGATTAAACTTCATCTTACATACTTAAGGCATTTTGCTAGGAGAGACAATTTCTTGGAGAAAGACCTCATGTTTAGAAAGGTAGAGGGATAATAAAAGAGAGGAAGATCCTCAAACAGGTGAATTGCCACAGTGACTGCAGCAATGGGATGGAATGTATCAGAGATTGTAAAGATGGTACAGGATATGACAGGGTTCACGTCTGTCTTTTATAAGGTCGCTATGAGTTGTACCTGACTTTACGGTACTTTAAAAGAACAATAACAATAATTACAAATTATTTGGAACTATACCATGTGTGAAGAGTTAGAGTACTGAAAAACATTTATTCCTTTAATTTAATCTTGGATTCTCATTATTACCATATAAAAATTTTACAGTTATCTGATAATATTTTAATGCAAAATTAAGCCTCAAAAATGAATGAATAACTGTATGATACTGAAACATAGAGTTAGAAAATAACATTGGCAATAAATTTTTTTTTCACTTAGAATTGGATATTTTATTATCTAACATTGGCAATAAATTTAAGAGGAAGTTGGTGAAGTTAGTAGAAGAAAGCTTTCCTTTTCCCCTTGTAACTTCATGTTACATATCAGCCAAAATAAAAATAAAGTGGTTCACAAAATTACTTAAATTTGGGGTTCAAAATAATTTGCATGTTAGGTTCAAAGCATTCTAATTTAAGCAGTTGACTTGTTTGCTCCCTAATTATAGATTTTCTCAGACTTTTTCATTCATTTTCAAGTTTGAAATAGAAATGTAATAAATCACTGAAGCAAAACGACTACCACAGGCACCAGGATTACTTAATAAATGAAAAAACTCCTTCTTACCCCTCATCAATTTCTCTTGGCTCTGATGCTCTTACAGAGATGAAAGTTTGAGGTGTTCTACAACAACAGATGGAGATTAAAATATACCTTCAGTAAGACAACAAGGAGGAGGGGATTTAGAAAGAGGTAAAAAACTAAAATTGGTGGACATAAAATTAAAGTGAAGACACAGAGAAAGAAAAATTAATGGAGAAATAAAGAAAATTAAAGTTTAAAAAAATAAAAACAAAAAAGACTGGAAAAAAGGCAAAAGAAAGGAATTGACAGGATTTAGGAAAAGGCAATATAAAGATATGTAATCGGGATGGGTGTGTCAGAGGCAGTGCGTTTGCTACAGGATAGAGCAGGGTTTAGGGCTGTTGTACATAGGGTCGCTATGAGTCGCAAACGACTGGACGGCACATAACAACAACAACAACAGGTATATTTAACAGATACAAATATTTTCCTGAAAGATAGTCTTTCTTCATAATCATAAAATTAAATATATTACCTATCAAATATATCAGTAAGAATGCCTTTGACTTTTTAACAATGGAAGCATAGATGTGTACCAACAAGAAATCATCAACAAAGAATACCAATTGAATGCTCTCAATTTTTAGCATACGAAGCTTTGTTTCACTAAAGATATATTGGAATTACCATGTGAACTATTCCTTTTGAATTAATT
Organism: Elephantulus edwardii; assembly: GCF_000299155.1. NCBI lineage: Eukaryota > Metazoa > Chordata > Mammalia > Macroscelidea > Macroscelididae > Elephantulus > Elephantulus edwardii. The sequence goes on from NW_006399858.1 coordinate 11,218,303, forward strand.
AATGCTACCTTGAACTGAGTGGCAAGTCGTGTAAAAACTACTCTCTCTTGTTATATTGAGGATTATAATATAGAAAGTATGGCTTTCGTTATTAATGTTGTTGTTGTGATGTGCCTTCAAGTTGCCTACGACTCATTGTGACCCTATGTACAGCAGCCCTAAACCTTGCTCTATCCTGTGCCAACCTCACTGCTTCCGAGACCACTCTCATTGAGGGTCTTCCTCTCCTATGCTGTCCCTCCACCCTCCTAAACATGATGTTCCTCTCAAGGATTGATCCCTTCTTGCAACATGTCCAAAATATGTCAGATGAAGCTTTAGTGTTCTTGCTTCCAAGGAGCAGCCTGGTTTCACCCTCTCTAAGATGAAGCTGTTTATTCTCTTAGCAGTCCATGGTATATTAAATACTCTTCTCCAACACCATAGCTCAAAGGCTTCAACTCTTCTGATGCATAAAAATGGATTGCAAAGACCATGGCCTGTATCAGGCACACCTTAGTCTCCAAACTGACATCATTGCTCTTCAGTACTTTGGAGAGATCCCTGACAGCAAACTTTCCCAATGAAATATGTCTTTTAATTTCCTGGCTGCTGGTGCCAAGGGTGTTTGTTGTGGAGCCAAGAAAACTAAAGCTCTGAACAATATCAATCTCTTCATGATCCATCATGATGCTGCTACCTGGCCCAGTGGTGAGAATCTTTGTTTTCTTGATATTGAGCTTCAATCCATATTGAAGGCTGCAGTCCTTGACCTTCTGCAGAAAACACTTCAGGTTCTCTTCAGTTTCAGCAAGCAGGGTTGTGTCATCTGCATAATACAGATTGTTGATGAGTCTTCCTCCAATCTTGATGTCACATTTCTCCTCATACATCCCAGCTTCCTGGATAATCTGTTCTGCATATAGGTTGAAAAGGTATGGAACTAGGACACATCCTTGGCATATATCCATACATTACTAAAAATACATATATACATTACTAAAAATACATATATTCTCTGCAATATCCATTTTCCATTCCTGCTCCATAAAATTGATTTTGACTCAGCTCTGTAGACGTATATTCTGATTCATAGAAAAGCTGTATGTTGTTGTTATATACTGTTGAGTTGACTCCTACTCATTGAGAGACCCTGTGTACCACAGTTCTGAACTCTGCTTTATCCTGAATCAATTTAATCATCTCTGATACACCTTTTCCCATTACCCCATCATTGAGTCAATCCATCTTATCCAGGGTCTTCCTCTCTTGCATTGTCCCTCTACCCTTCCAAACATGGTGTCCTTCCTTGCAACATGCCCAAAGTATTTCAGATAGAACTTCAAAATCCTTTCTTCCAAGGAGTAGTTTGCTTTTACCCTCTCTAGGACACACCTGTTTGTTCTCTTAGAATTCCATGGTATAGTTAATACTCTTCTCCAGCACCACCATTCATATGTATTGATTCTTTTTCTATCATCCTCTGTCATTGTCTACTTCTCTGATGCATAGCAAGTAATTGTGAAGACTATGGCCTGGATCAGGTGCACCTTTGTTGCCAGATTGATATCATTGCAAAAAACCATCACAAAAGTAAATTGTTTCATCTTTTTCCTCCAGAGTGCCTGCTTAGTTCTAACTGCCAAACCTTTGGTTAATAGATGAATGCTTTAAGAATAATCCCTAGAACTTCTCAAATATCCAAGTACTTTTAAATTAAGACAAAATATAAATGCAAACTTTGCTTTAGTCCTTTTTAAATATTTCAAAATAGTAATACTTCTCAGAGAATAACATTTTAAAACAAGTCATTATTTTTATATATGTCCTTGCACAAGTACATACTAGTGTTTTCCTAGATTTTAAATTTTATAATTTAAATAAATTAGGAGCAAAACAGTGTATATTTTTATAAATTTGTGTACACTACTGACACAGATGACATTATCTATCAGTAGATGATGGCAGAATTGACATAAGGTTTAAAATGAGTCAGAGATTACTGTAATTTTTATTATTCTCTCATATTAGTGATTAAAAAAATTAAGAGCTGTCAATTATAAAATATTTTAATATGGCATATAATAGTGATATTTGTAAGTTCTTCAACAGAGAGGATAATTGGACCAGAGATATTGTAAGTTCAACATATCTGTGAGTTGAGACTTCACTTGGAACTGTAGCTTCATATACTATCAGCAATACCAAACTAGTTGTTGTTGAGTCAACCCTGACTCATAGCAACCCCATGAATCTCAAGGTAGAATTCTGCTTCACCGAGTTTTCAATGGATGCTTTTCCAGAAGTAAATATACAATTCTATCTTTAATTTTTTAGTTTAATTGTGATTTTTATCAAAGTTTACAGAACACCTTCCTCCCTCTCTTTTCCCCCTCCGCCTCCTCAGTTCATTTTCTTTCTTTCTTTAACTATTTGTTTATTGTTGCACAATTTTCTCCTTCCCCTATTACTCTCCCTTCCTCCTAGTTCTCTTTACAATGTACATCTTATTCTGTACTGTTGTTTTAAATACAATGCCAAATCATATATTCCTTTTAAACAGTTCTCTTCCTCATCTGTTCCAAAACAGTGTTCATTATTTACCTACTCTTATTCTTTTCCCAATACCCCTTGTCAATCCTGCTTCATAACAGTGGTGTTATGCAGTATTTGTCCTTTTGAAACTGAGACATTTCACTCAGCATCCAGGGTCACCTATTGGGTGATGTCTTATGAGGTCATTATTTTTTATTACTGTATAGTATTCCATAATAATTCCAGAATTTTTGATCCATTTGTTTGTTGATCGGCACTTGAGTTGTTTCCATCTCTTTGCTATTGTGAAGAATTCACCAATAAACATAGATGTTTATCTGTTTGGATGAAGGTTCTGGTTACTTTAAGTATATTCCCAGCATTGCAATTTCTGGGTTAAAAGGTATTTCTATTTCCAACTTTTTGAGAAAGTGCCAAACCACCTTTCTTAGTGGTTGAACCATTTAACATTGCCATGAGCAGGGAATAATGGTTCCAATCTCTCCACAAATTTGCCAGCATTTGTTGTTTGGTGCTTTGTTGCACTTTGCTATTATTATTGGAGTGAGATGATATTTCATAGTTGTTTTGATCTGTGTATCTCAGGTAGGGATTTTGAACATTTCCTCATGATTTTATTTGTTATCTGAATGTCTTCTTTGGTGAAGTGTCCATTTATATCCTGTGCCCATTTTGTGACCTTTTTCTTGTTGAGGTGCTGAAGTAATACTATAAATTTTAGATATGAGTCCCTTATCAGATACATCATTACCAAATATTTTCTCCCAGTCTGTGGCTTTCCTTTTTACCCTATTGGAGACATTTTTGATGTGCATAGGAATTTGATCCTTAGAAGGTCCCATTCATCTGTTTAATTCATTCTTGGTTACATGTTTTTCCATGCAATCCCAATAAGAATATCAATTCCATTCTTCAAAAGACAATTTCATCTGGAATGGAAAGAAATCTTGAATTAAATAAAGCACTCCTGAGAAAGAGAAACAAGATAGGAGGCATCATAATCCCCGATTTCCAATCCTACTACACGGCCATGGAGTTTAAGAGAGTGTGGTAATGATACAGTGACAGACACATAGATCAGTGGAATAAAATTGAGAACCTAGAAATCAGCTTATCTACCTATTATCCACTGACTTTTGACAAGGAGATGAAATCAGTCAATGGAGAAATTTAATAAATATTATTGGCAGAATTGGAAAACCATCTGTAGAAAACTCAATCGAGACCCACACCTCACACCATACACAAAAACGAACTCAAGGTTTTTGGATCAAGGACCTAGGAGTTAAACGAAGGACTATAAATTTCACCAAAGAAAAGCTTGGAAAAATTCTAGAAACCCTAATCCACAATATAAGCAATTTTATCTTCTACGGTGTCTTTAGATGCCTTCAAAACTCCAACTTTGGTTAACAGCTGATTGTGTTAACTAGTTTACCACATGGAGACTGCAATATCAATGCACACTCCCAGAAAGCTCCATCTTCAGGTGTAAGTTCTTGATGTAAAGCATTTAGCTTATTTTCCAAATGAGTCGCAAATGACTCGATGGCACATAACAACAACAACAAGTTAAAGCACTTTCCTTAAAATCTTTATTAGCATATAGCTTGACTCTCTCAGTTTGCCTTTTCATCCTATTTTAGGAAAATGAGTTACCATTTTACTAGCTCCCTCCTGCAAATTCATATCTTGACTTACTGATGTTTCCTTTAAAATACTTAAAGATTTTTGTATACAGCTACTTTGGTGAGTTGGTCAGCCAGTTCTAACAGTTTTCTGGATGAATCTGGAATTTTCAAGTATGCTATCATATCATCCATATAAAAAGGTAGTTTTACCTCTTTTTTGTCAATTTGGATGTCTCTTATTTCCTTCCCTAGACTTATTGCTCTCACTGGTACTTCCAATTCAATATTGAATAGGAGTGGTGGTAGTAGGCCTCTTTGCCTGGTCTCTGTTTCATGGGGAACACCATTAATCTCTTTCCACTGAGTGTGATATTGACTTTTTGGTTTAGAACTGGCTCTTAATCATGTTGAGGAAATCCTCCTCTTCCCCATTATGTTGAGTATTCATAATAGGAAATTTTTTTTAAAAAAACAATGTGGCAGGCATCAAACTCTCTACCCTCAAAACCTACTATGCAGTATAGTAATCAAGACAGCATTGTACTGATATATCAACAGGCATTTAGACAGATCAATGAGATAGAACAGAGGATTCAGAAATCAATCCATCTCCTTATGATTAACTTATCTATGTAAATGTGACAAAACCAATTAAATAGAGAAACAACAGTTTCTTTAACAAATGGTGCTGGGAAAATTGGACATTCATTTGCAGAATACTAAAGCAAGATCCACATTCCACAAGAATCAACTCAAGGTGACTCAGAGACTTAGGGATAAATCAAAAATTATAAAGACCATCAGAGGAAAGAATATGTCTAGAAGTCTTAAACTATGGCATGAATAGACTTTAAAGCATAAAATAAAAATACACAAATGAGGCCTTCTAAAATAAAATCCTTGGGTATATCAAAAACTTCTCCAACAGAGTACAAAGAAAGCCCACAGACTGAGAAAAAAAAATGCTAATTATATTCTTGATAAGAAACTCATATCTAAAATTTATGTAATATTCTAACACATCAGCAATAAAAAGATAGACAAATCAATCATAATATTGTCAGAGTATATGAACAATTGCTTCATGAAAGTAGAAAGTCAAATTGGCAACAAACACGCGAAACAAAATACTCAGAGAGATGCAAATAAAAATTACAATGAAATATCATCTCACCTGAGCAATAATAGAAAAGTTCAATAGGACCTCAAACAACAAGAAGGATGTGCAGAGATTGGAATTCTCAGAAAGTGCTGCCGGGAATATAAGGTGGTACAATCAGTACAGAAGGGAGGTTGGAGCTTCCTCAAAATGTTAAAAAATGACTAAGTTATCTCAATGACTTTGAGTATATCAGACATGATGAGAATGACACAGGACAGAGCAGAGTTCAGATATATTATTTGTAGGGTCAATACGAACACTACTTGACTCGATGGCAACTATCAACAAAAACATCCCACTACTAGAATATAACCTAAAGAATTCAAAGCTATGATACAAGTATATGTATGCACACACATGTTTATTGCAGCATTAGTCATAATACTAAAGAGATGGAAGCAGTCTAAGTGCCCTTAAAAAAAAAAGAATGGAATTTGACAAAATCCACTACCCCTTCCTGATAAAGACATTCAGCAAAATTGGAATGGAGGGAAATTTCCTCAACATAGTAAAAATATAAATGTAAAACCAACAGCCAGTATCATTCTCCATGGAAAAAGACTAAAAACATTTTCCTTGCAAACAGGGACCAGAAAAGGATGTCCACTGTCTTTTTAAGGTTGTATTAGAAATGCTTGCTAGCGTAACACGACAAGAGAAGGAAATAAAAGGTATCCAGATCAGCAAAGAGATGGTTAAACTGTTCCTATATGCAGATGATATGATAGTGTACATAGAAAACCCCAAATATTAAAAAAAAAATAACCAAATTTACTTGGAGAGGAAAGAGAACCTGAATAAGCAAAATACTTGTGAGAAACAAACATAAGGTTGGAGGTGTAGCAGTCTCTGACAGCCTGATACTGGTACAATTGCTACAATGACAGATTTTCCTAATGCAAT
>NW_006399858.1:11224633-11255982 GCF_000299155.1 Elephantulus edwardii
TATATACACATATATATTTTATGAAATTTGAATACATTGTTTTTAAATACAGAATCTTCCAATTTCCCTCACCCCTCCCATCAAATTGTGTAACTCCACGATTAATCACACACACCCCCGCCCCCCACACATCCTCATCCCTCTGTTTCCACCCTTCCCTATTCCCCTTGGATCCTCATACTCATTCTACAAAAATGGTTTTATAAATATTTGTCCTTGTGGGACTGAATTAGTTCTGTCAGCATAATACTCTTCAGTCCCTCCCAAGTTAGGTAATAATTTACAAAATCATTATGTGCTGTGTAGTATTCTATTGTGTGAATGTACCATAATTCTCGATTCATTTATTAGTGTTTGGGTATTTAGGCTATTTCCATGTTCTTATAATGGCAGATAAAGCCGCTGTGAATATAGGTCTAAAAATCTTGATTTGTGCCTCAATTGTTATTTTCTTAGAGTATATTCCAAGTACTGGAATAGTTGAATCATACAGAATGTCTATGAATGTTAGTGCCAAGAGTGTTGATGGCAGGTCCAAGCAAGTCGAAATTGTTAACATTAATCTCTTTAACATCTATCTTGGTGCTGCCAATTGGCCCAGTGATGAGAATCTTAGTTTTCTTGGGTATATTATGGAACATTTAAAAACAGTGAACTCATAAAGACTATACAACATGGATAAGTTTCGAAGAGATAAGGATGAGTGTAATACCTCAGTAATAAAAGAAAAAAAATATTACCCAAGACTACTGTTATCTGACGACTTTATTACTCCAGAGATGAAAAGGTGAGGAAAAATAGAGTTGCTTTCATAGTTAAAAAAGTAATTTCTAGATCCATTTTGAAGTACAACATTGTGAGGGATAGGATTATATCCATACACTTACAAGGAAGTCCAGTGAATACCACTATCATTCAGATATATGTACCAAAAACCAGAGTCAAAGAACAAGAAATAGATGATTTCTACCAACTTTTACAGTTGAAGATCTATCGAACATGCAATCAAGATGCATTGATAATAATGGGTGAATGGAATGCAAAAGTTGGGAACAGTGAAGAAGAATCAGTAGTCGGAAAACATGGGCTTGGTGACAGAAATGAAGCTGGAGATAGAATGATTGAATTTTACACAATCAATGACTTATTCATTGCAAATACATTTTATAAGAAACATAAACGCAGGTTATACACATGGATTTCTCCTGATGGTATGCATAGGAATCAGATTGATTACATCTGCGGAAATAACCGCTGGAGAAGCTCAATATCAGCTGTGAAAACTAGGCCCGGAGCTGATTGTGGAACAAACCACCAACTACTCATATGCAAATTCAAGCCGAAGCTGAGGAGAATTAAACCGAATCCACAGGAGCCAAAATATAACTTTGATTTCATCCCACCAGAATTTCAGAATCATCTCAAGAACAGGTTTGAGGCCTTGAACACTAATGAGCGAAGACCAGATGAGTTGTGGGAGGATGTCAAAGGTATCATCCAGGAAGAGTGTGAACTGTCATTACAAAGACAGAAGAGGAAGAAAAGACCAAAATGGATGTCAGAAGAAACTCTGAAGGTTGCACTGGAGCGTAGTGAAGCCAAAGCACAAGGAAGAATTCAAGATACTAAAGAGCTGAACAGAAGATTCCAAATGGCAGCACGGAATGACAAAGCAAAATATTACAATGAAATGTGCGAGGAGCTAGGGTCGGAAAATCAAAAGGGCTGAACTCATTCAGCATTTCTTAAGCTCAAGGAACTGAAGAACAAATTCAAACCTCAAGTTGCTACAATAAAGGATGCTTTCAGCAGAATGTTAAATGATCCAGGAAGTATTAAAAGAAGATGGAAGGAATATACTGAGTCATTGTATCAAAAGGAATTGGCAGATACAGAAAATATAATGAAATAACATTTGAACAAGAGCCTATGGTGATGAAGGAAGAAGTTCAAGCTGCTTTGAAGGAAATAGCAAAAAATAAGACCCCCAAGAATATATGGTATACCAGTTGACATATTTCAGCTAACAGATGCTTCCCTGGATGTGCTCACTCAGTTGTGCCAAGAAATCTGGAGAACAACCACTTGGCCAACTGACTGGAAGAGATCTATATTTGTTCCCGTTCCAAAGAAAGGTGACCCAACTGAGTGTGGAAACTATAGAACAGTATCATTGATTTCACATGCAAGCAAGATTCTACTGAAGATTATCCAAAAACGACTGGAACAGCACATCATCAGAGAACTGCCAGAAGTCCAGGCTGGGTTTAGAAGGGGTCGTGGTACTAGGGATATTGTAGCTGATGTTAGATGGATCTTAGCTGAAAGCAGGGAATACCAGAAGAATGTCTACCTGTGTTTCATTGATTATACAAAGGTGTTTGACTGTGTGGATCATAACAAACTGTGGCTAACTCTGAGAAAAATGGGAATCCCAGAACATTTAATTGTGCGAATGAGAAACCTATACTTGGACCAAGAGGCAGTGGTCAGAACAGAGCAGGGTAACACTGCATGGTTCAAAATTGGGAAGGGTGTACGCCAGGGATGTGTCCTATCTCCATACCTTTTCAACTTGTATGCAGAGAAAATTACCCGGGAGGCTGGGCTCTATGAGAAGTGTGGCATCAGGATTGGTGGAAGACCCATTAACAATCTGCGTTAAGCAGATACCACATCCATTCTTGTCGAAACTGAGGAGGACCTCATGCACTTGCTGCAGACGGTCAAGGACTGCACCCTTCAGTATGGACTGAGGCTCAATGTCAAGAAGACAAAGACTCTCACCACTGGACCAACTGGCAGCATCAGGATGGATGACGAAGAGATTGAGATTGTTCACAGCTTCAGTGTGCTTGGCTTCACTGTCAACGCTCTTGGCAGCAGCAGCCATAAATCAAAAAACGTATTGCGATGGGAAAGTCTGCTCTTAGGGACCTCTCTAAAGTACTCAAGAGCAACATTGTCTCTCTGGAGACTAAGGTGCACCTGATACAGGCCATGGTCTTTGCAATCACTTGTTATGCATCATAGAGTTGGACAATGACTATGGAGGATAGAAGGAGAATTGATGCCTTTGAGCTGTGGTGCTGGAGAAGAGTATTGAATGGACTGTCAAGAAAACAAACACATTCATCCTGGAGAGGGTTAAACCAGGCTACTCCTTGGAGGCAAGGATTCTGGGGCTTCATCTGACATACTTTGGACATGTTGTAAGGAGGGACAGATCCTTAGAGAAGGACATCATGCTTGGTAGGTGGAGGGACAGCACAGGAGGGGAAGAACCTCTATGTAGTGGATTGATTCAGTGACTCGGGTAATCGGGATGGATGTGTCAGAGTCAATGAGATTGGCACAGGATAAAGCAGGGTTTAGGGCTGTTGTACATAGGGTCACTATGAGTCACAAAGGACTGGACGGCACATAGCAACAAGAAGACTAAAGTTATAACAATAAGATGACTAATGCAGGGGTGGCCATTTTGGGTGGGGGCAGGAAATAAAATGAATAGATAATCTTGTTTCTCTTTCAATAGGACTTTTCCTAGACTTTGTTTGACTTTATTATATGAATGAGTGAGAAAATGCAAATGGCATATATTAGCCTCTTCACAAAGGATTGGCTATCTACCATTCCACCAGGGCATTGATGAGTCTCAACAATCTACAAGAGGACTGGCTAATCTTGCCATTGAATTGAGCAAGCCAGCGGCGAAAGGCAGACAGATTTTCTGGTACCACTGAACAAAGAAAACAAATCAAACCCCACAAGAGAAAGTAGAATGCCCTTCTTGCCCCAGCTACACCTACAATAACACCTACAGCAACAACACCTATCATTGAACTGAAGACCTGACATGAGATGGGACATTGAGGGTGCACTGTTAGTCTAAAAGTTGGCTTTTTTTTTTGTTTTATAACTGGTCTCCAGTTACTGTAACTGCAGACATATGATTTTGCGAATTATCAGCAGCTGTGGGACTAGAAGAGCAAGAGTGCTTCCCACACTGAGTAGCAAGACTTGTGGCAGGAAGACTTGAGATGAGCAAGGCCCTGGTGATGGTGGTGGAGAGACTGTGACATTGCTGTGGAGAAACTCTGGCAAGGTGTGACTGAAGGCTTCTTGCATTTGTGCTATTAAGTGTTTTGCTGTTCTTGCCTAATGCTTGAAGGAGAAGCTGATTTATAACTTCTCTGTGGAAAACCTTGTGGGATGACTGAGGAAACCAGAGACTTCTTGAATTAGTGTTGCTGAGATAAAACTGGAGCCTGGACTAAATGAGGAATTGTGCTTTGAGACTTTTGGGCTAAAACTTGGAATTGCATTGAGTGATATTCTTTGCCTCCCCTACTCTCCAACTTAGTTCTCTAATAAACGCAATTCTCAGTACCACAACTGTGAATCAACAACTAATAAATGGACTATTGCTGCTGCTGTGGCTCTAGGGGTAGCATGGGGCTGGATAATTGGGTCTTTATCTGTTTTCTGCTCTGGAGTGGGTGTGAGAGGCTATACTATTTTCAATATCTCTGGACCTTTCAGAGAGATACTCATGGACCTGGGTTCCCATGTCCCTTTTTGTGCTCCCTAGACAGGGGTAAGGGAGAGAGCCAATATTGAAGAATTGAGAACTTTATTAGAAAACTGGGGGTGGGAAGCCAATACTGGCATGACTGAGAACTTGGAAACACTAGTGTGAACCTGTGAAGCTTAATGCTTAGATGGCTGTGTGCACATTTCAGGAGTTATCTTGAATGTATTCTGATATAATCTGTATTATATATAAATCTTTCGGCTTCCTCAATATGATTCTGTGTGATGTGAGCTATCACCTCAGATTTTTGACCCAGCAAAGCAGTAAGATTGGTATTGAAATTAGTAGAAAGAGATATGGGAGCATGAGGGATATATCTGACCTCATGGGAACTGGTTTTGTGTTATTAATGCTGTTCATGGGGACAGTTCCTCTTTGTAAAGGTAAGATATGGCCATTTTCATATGATTCTTTCTCTTTTTACAATAATGAGCACTTCACTGGCATAAGTGAATGGAAGGACATTCTGAAAGCTATAAATAATTAGGTATTATATTCATGACAATTAACAATCTGGAACAGAATAAGCATTACAAAATTATTTGGCAGGGGGAGAGGGAAGAAAATGTGTATGAATGAATGAAAATTAATCCCTTTGTCAACCTTCATAAAATCACAATAAAAATCCAAACATTAAAATCTATATTCATAGTTAAAATGGATATAGGACTGGGGATTAATATTCATATGATTGAGCTAGAAGTATGGATTAAATTCATCTGCTTGTAATGTTACAATCTCAGCTAAACAAATAAAACAAAATATATCAAACTAAGCAGACTACTTCGTATATATGAGATTGATGGGATCAGAACTTTGAGCTCACTGTGACAGCCTCAGTGTGGAGTAGATTATAGCCAATTTAGGAGATATTTGTTTTTTGTTCATAAGACTGTGGAATCTTTATATCTTAAAGTTAAGATATAATTGTTGTTCTTTGAGGATCATGTAGTGGTGTCTTTTAGATCCTAATGAATACTACTCCTAAAAGGAGAGGAAATAACTAAAGAAAATATATATGTGCCCATTGATTGTATTTTTCTACAGTGTGTCTAACATTAGATATTATAAAGATCATAACATTCATCTGTGTGTCCCCAGTAGCCTACTAATGATAATGGATGTTTTCTTCATGTCCATGGCAAAAGTGGAATAAATACAAAACATCAAATCTCAGTTATGCTCTCACTTAAGGAAAAGTATAAAGATTAGGAAGCTGATTGTTTCACAGAAAAGCACTTTCTCCTTTTTCTCTCATTTCAGAGAAAATCCAGTGTTAGCATTCTCTGCTCATATGTGGTGCATCTGAGCACAAACAAGGAGTCCAATGACATTAAAAAGCACCTTGAAAGGGAATTGTTTTGCCTAAAGAAGTTTACAAATAGGGGATGCACTCATTAGAAAGAAGGCAGGGCAATGTAGCAGAGGGCCTCAAGAGAGACCTTCTCACCCCATGAGTCAAGGAACGCAGAACCTAATTTATTTTATTTCAGGAAAAGATGACTACATTTTTATTGCTGAAGGGTAGTCACATCTACGGTTGAATTGTTATACATTAAATACTTTTTAATGTATTTGTTTATTTCTAGAAAATAGGGTTATAGAATATATAATCATACATGATTATGTACATCAATGAAATGTATGTTTTATATGTACATTTAAAACTTGTATATAACATATGTTTGTGTGTGGGTGCATGCCAGGGAGCTCTGGTGGCCCATAGCAAGGAGTCACCCTGAAAATCCAAAGACAGTTCAAATTTGCAGCTACTTCATGGGAGAAACATGGACAGTTATCTCCCATGTAACTTATAGTCTCTGAAAATCTGTTGGAGGTTCAGGTATGAGTCGCTTCTGACTCACTAGCACGTGACAACAACAATAACAATATATATATGATAAATAATGATTTACATACATGTTAATATATTTTATTGGACGTCTGAAGCTGTAATTCTCATGGGAGGGAGGCTGCTTATCTTTCTCTCTCAGAGCAACTGGTCAATTTAAATCATCAGAGCTGGAAGCACAACTATGCCACCAGAGCTCCCTAGGTTTCATATTACTGTAGAACACAATATCATTAGTTAATATGAGATCTAATAGTCATCATTCTCTCATCCTCACATTATCTTGTAAATTTCATCTCAGAGATATTATTACAGACTCAATTGTGTTCTCTAAAACACGTGTTATCAATTCAAATTCCATACCTGTGGTTATAATGCTATTTGAGAATGGATTGTTCTTGCTTCATAAATGAGTCAAGATTAGTTAGGGGTTTTGGGGGCTTTAAAAAAATATTATTTTTTGAGACATACCAGAAATTAAACAAGCCATCAAGCAAGCAGAAGTAAGGGAAAGGTGACACCAAATTGCATTAAGATTACCCAAGACTACAAGTTCAGAAAAAAAAATATTTCCATCTAGAGCCAAAAGAGAAAGCCTTTCTCTAGATCTAGTGCCATAAATTTAGACCTAGAGCATCTCTTGGAGTCTTAAATTGTGATTAAAAATTGTAAAAAATAAATTATTATTTTTTGTGGTGTCTTTTTGTGGCATGAGATAATTAAGATAGAACTCATTACTTGGGAGTTGTACTGTCACTCCATCAGACATCTAAAATGTGGAAGTGATATTGAACTTAGGTAATAGGTAGAAATGGAAGCTGTTGAAAAGTGTTATTAATATCACATACAGAGAAAAATCTCACTGAAGATCATTCAAAATTGTTAAGAATATTGCATTTTCAAGGTGGCCTAGTGCATAAAGATTTTGCTACCAACCAAGAACCAGGCCTACCAGTTGCTCCATAGGAGAAACATAGACAATATCCTTTCATGTGATTTATTGTTTTAGAAAATCCACTAGAGAGGAAACTATGAGACACTCTGTCTAAATAGCAATGAGTTTGAGCATCAGAAACCAAAGCACTATCTAGAAGATAATGTGAAAACAGAACATCATTGTTGGATCTTGGCAGAAAGCAGAGGACCAGAGCAAGATGCTTACTTGTGTTTTCTTGGTTATCCAAGAGTTCAAGTGTTGATCATAACAAATATGTATGAATGAGAATTTCAGAACATTTAATTGTGCTCATGCATAAAATGTACATAGACCAAGAAGTAGTTGTTTGAATAAAAGAAGGGATATTACATAGCTTAAAATCAAGAAAGCTGTGCATCAAGGTTACATATTTTACTATACCTATTCAATCTATTCAATTTCATTATAAAAAAAGTCGGTAAAATCCTGTTTCTTTACTTTTGGCTTTAGTGGTTGGTGCATAAACTTGAAGTCATCGTATTAACAGGTTATCCTTGCATGCGTGTGGATTTTAATCTACTATTGACTGCACTGTACTTCTTAATAGATCTTTAAATGTTCCTTTTGGTAACATTATTCTTCTTCAATATGTCATTGTCCAAATAGTGAAATATCTTTATATGGTCAATACCATTTAATTCCAGCACACCATCCACCTAGATAGGTGCATAGCCAGTGCTTTTTATAAGTTCCATTTCATTTTCTTTAATGTTCAATTTGTGTAGAATCATACTTCATATATTCCACTTTTAAATCTTTAATGGATGTGAACAGTAGCTTTTTCTCCTCATTTTGAATTATGCCACATCAGCAAATGAGAGTCTTTCATTGGCTGAAAGCTTTGCATCATTCACATCTTTAAGGTTTTTTAAATACTTTATAGAGGCAGCTCTTGCATGGTCATATTTAGAGTACCTTATGATCCGAGTGCCTCATCTTCACACACTGTATCTGCTGTTAGTCATAAGGTTTTAAAGGATTTATTATTTCAGAAGCAGATGGCCAGAACTACATCCCAGGCTTTCTTAGTCTGGGTGATTCTGCTAAATAGCTCCCAACATCACAGAAACATGTAAGCCACTACAGTAAGACAAAATGACAGATTAGTTTTCAATTGAATTATGTGTCAACATAGAAAACAATAACAACAACAACAAATCCCCAAACCAACCAAATCCTCACTGCTGGAAATCATGAAGCAACATCATGAAGAATGGAGAAAAGAATGAAATTGTCAATATTTTAATTTTACTTGGATTCCCAATCAATGTATATGTAAGAAACAATGAAGAAATAAAACCCATATTGCATTGGACAAATTTGCTGACAAGAACATTTAATGCACTGAAGAGCAAGGATGTCACTTTACAGACTAAGGTACAACTGATTCATAGCATGTTTTTCAATTGCTTTAGACTCCTTGTAAATTGGATAATGAATATTGAAGACCAAAGGAAAATTGATGGTTTTGAACTTTGGTATTGTGAATAATTTTGAATGGACTGCTAAAAGAACAAGCAAACCTTAAAAAAAGTGCAGAATATTTTTTAGAAGCAAATATAGTGAGACATTATCTCATATACTTTACTGCTGTGTGTCGAAGAATTGTTAATGACTCGTAGCTGACCCTCTAATAGGCTTTCAGAGCTTTTTAATCACACTGGAAGAGATTGTCAATCTTTCTCCCATAGAGTAGCTGGTGCGTTCAAATGACCTACCTTTGTGTTTACTGTGGTATGCCTTATCAAGAGATGCCAAGAATTCCCTTTGGGCAGGACATACTATTAGGAGGAGCTGGTTCTTGGAAAAGGAAATAATACTTTGAAAGGCAGATGGTCTTAGAAAAAAGAGGAATAGATGCAGTGACTGGAACCATGAGCTCAGGGTTGAGAAGATTTTAGTTCTCCTCTATAAAGAGTTGTTAATGTGGTTTTTTACCTTTATCATTATTAATGGGTGATAGTCTCAATATCCTCCCACAGCTCATCTGGTCTTTGTTCACTAGTGTTCAAGGCCTCAAACTTGTTCCTGAGATGGTTTTGACTTTTGGGTGGTGTAGACTCAAGGTAAAATTTTGGTTCCTGTGGATTTGATTTAACTTTCTTTAGCCTTAGTTTGAATTTGCTTATAAGTAGTTCATGGTCTGTTCCATAATCAGCACCTGGCCTAGTTTTCACAGCTGTTATTGAGCTTCTTCAGCTATTCTTTCCACAGATGTTTCCTGTACATATCATCAGATAAAAACCATGTATGGAGTCTGCGTTTATGCTTCTTATAAAAGGTATTTGCAATAAGTAATTGTACAGAATTCTATCATTCTATCTCCAGCTTCATTTCTGCCACCAAATCCATGCTTTCCTTCTATTGATCCTTCTTTTGCATTCCAGTCACTAATTATTATTACTGCATCTTGATTGCATGTTTGATCAATTTATGACTACAAAAGTTGGTAGAAATCTTCTATTTCCTCTTCTTTGGCTATGGTGGTAGGTGCATATATTTGACTGATCATGACATTTATTGGTATTCCTTGTATGTGTATGGATATTATCCTGTCACTCACAACATTGTTTTTCAAGACGGATCTATAAATGACTTTTTTAGCTATGAAAGCAACCCCATTTTTCCTCATCTTTTCATGTCAGGAACACTAGATCATATGATTGTCTGATTAAGAATGTCCCATACCAGTCCGTCTCATTTTGCCAATACCTTGTATGTCAATATTTATACTTTCCATATCTCCCTTAACATTGCCCAATTTTCATATATTCATGATTCTTATATTCCACATTCAATCACTATTTTCTGCTTACAGCTGTTCCTCCTTCTTTGTGTTTCTATATTTGAGGACTCAGTTGCCATATCTGCTGGTCAACTTTGAATGTGTTTTATTGTACATAGTAGGGTTTTGTATCTTCCTTGCTGAAACTGAGAAGAACCTGAGGCATTTGCTGCAGAAGGCCAAGGACTGCAGCCTTAAATATGGATTGAAGCTCTACATAAAAACAAAAACAGCTACAAACAAACAAACAAAAAACCCCCAAAAAACAAAGCAACCGAAATTCTCACCACTGGACCAACTGACAGCATCATGATAGAGGTGAAGATATTGAGATTGTTAACTCCTTCATCTTGCTTAGCTCCATAATCAACACTCTTTATACTAGCAGTGAGGAAATCAAAAGACAAATTTCCCTGGGAAAGTCTGCTCTCAGGAACCTCTCCAGAGTACTGAAGAGCAAAGATGTCAGTCTAGAGACTAAAGTGCGCCTGATCCTGGCCATGATTTTTACAATTACTTGCTATGCATCAGAAAGCTGGACGGTGACTAAGAATGATAGAAGAATGGATGCCCTTAAGTTGTGGTGCTGGAGAAAATTACTGAACATACTGTAGATTGCTAGAGTAACAAACGGATTTGTCTTGAATAGGGTGAAACCAGGCTGCTCCTTGGAAGTAAGGCTTTTGAAGCTCCATCTGACATAATTTAGACATGTTGCAAGAAAGAACCAGTCCTTGGAGAGTGACATCATACTTAGAAGGGTGGAAGGGAAGTGTGAAAGAATACCCTAGATGAGATGAATTGACTCAGTGACTGGGATAGTGGGGGGTAGGTGTGTTAGAGACAATGAGATTGGCTCAAGCTAGAGCAGGGTTCAGAGCTGCTGGGTCACCATAAGTCTCAAGCGAGAAGAGAGAACATAACAATGATAACAACACAGGCTTTTGAGAAATAAAATTTTTATTATATATTATTTTACTTTAAAGCTCAAATGAAGGCCTGCTATTTCAGAAGTGGATGACCAGTTTTTCTCTGGACAACCAAAGTTATACAAGTGTTCAGATCTTTTATTCATAGGGTTGCTATGAATCCTCTTCGACTCGATGGCTCTTAACAGCAACAACAACAGCTTTAGTACAATATTTGACAGAGACACATACATCCAAAAGAGTAGATGAAAGACACTTCCACGTAAGAGAAATTTTTTCCTCTCCTCTCTCATGCTACTGGCAGCATAACCCCACCCACTGGCCCTACCCCTCCCACCAGCACTCCACAGCCCAACTTTCAACTGACATCAGCAATGGTATACTCCTAGCACCATGGCCCTTTCTAAATCCAGCTTGTATTTCTGGAAGTTCTCTGTCAAGATACCATTCCTTTTTTTTTTTTATAATCTTCAATAAAATTTTGCTTGCATGTGAAAACAGTGATTTTACTCTATAATATTATTGCTGATATCAGATGCATCTTGTCTGAATGCAGAAAATATCAGAAAAATATTTATTTGCATTTATTGACTATATAAAGACATTTGAATGTGTGGATCATAACAAACTATGGTTGACATTGAGAAGAATTCCAGAACAGTTAATTGTGTTTATACAAAAATCTATAGCTAGAACAAGAAGCTATTTTCCAAACAAAGGAACACTGCATGGTTTAAAATTGGGAAAGATAGTGTTGTTTCTTCTCTCTATATATATTCAATTTGAATGCTGAGCAAACAATTTAAGACCCTGGGCTTTATAAAGAAGAGTGTGGAATCAAGATTAGAGGAAAGCTCTATTTGAGTTGTGGTATTGGAGAACAGTACTGAAAATCCCATGGATTCCCAAGTGAACAAAGAGCTATGTTTTGGACATGTTGTTAGGAAAGGCAGATTATTAATTGGAAAAGGACATCATACTTGGAAGGGTAGAGAGTTAGTGAAAGAAAGGAAGACCACTAGTGAAAAAGACTGCGAAGCATCTGCTCTCAGGAACTGAAATGTATCAGAGTTATGCAGATGGCACACAACAGGACACAGCATATAAAGTTGCTATGAGTCAAAAATCAACGTTTTAAAGCAATTTTATACTTTTGTTTAAGTTTTATACTGATTTATTTATAAAGTTAAAATACATTGGTTTTCAAACTTATCTTTCCCATTTCCTTCAACCCCCCCCCTCCACCCATCAAATTGGGCAACCCTGTGACTAACCCCTCCTTCAATCCATCCTCACCCCTCTGATTCTACCCTCCCCCCTTGGATCCTCATACTCTTTCTACAATAATGGTATTACATAATAATTGCCTTTTTGGAACTGAGTTCGTTCATTTAGCATAATGCTCTCCAGTCTCTCCAAAGTTAGGCAATAATTTACAAAATCATTGTTCCTGTACCATAATTTCTCAATATCTTCAATTGTGGATAGACATTTGGGATGTTTCATGTTCTTGTGATGGTGACTAATGCTGCTATGAACATGGTAACACTGCTATGAGTCTAACTCAACTTGATGACAATTAACAACAACAACATGTTTATTGCAGCATTATTGACAATAGCAAGAAGATATACCCAGCTCAAATGCTTACCAAAAAAATGAATGGATAGAGATATTGTGGAATTGTGGTACATTCACACAATGGAGTACCATGCAACAATAAAAAACAATGAAGAATTCATACACAACATGGGAAGTCTAGGATATTACGATGAATGAAATAACTCAGGCACAAAAGAAGAACTACTATACAAGATTCTTACTGTGAAAATAGGTAGGTGATTAGTGGGAGTGATGGGGAGAGCAGAAATAGAATGTACAATGAACACTGTAAAAGAACAGTGGAAAGGAGAATCAACCTGAGAAGAATGGAAAATGAAAAATATGGGGATTGTAATTAGCAGCTTGGAATAGGATATGTTCAAATAGTAAGGGGGAAACTTAGAAGGAGAGAAAGAAGAGGCAGGGGACAAATACTAGACCAGAAGAAATTATGTGTTTCCTATTGCCAAAGGGGCCCTTTAGAGTACTGAGAGAAGATCTTCACCCTGAAACCCACAGTCCCTTTTCAGCAGGAAGTAACTAAGAGAATACGCTGTCCCCTTTTCCTTAAGAATCAGGGTGAAGTCTCTCTCAAGGAGGAGTGATAGGGAATGGCAAAGGACACACTGACAAAGGAGGTTAATCAGAACTGGCTTTGACAAGCACTGTGGCAATTGGACAATTAAAACAGACTTTAAAGGGGGGGAGGAAGAACAAACTGGGGAGGAGGGTGGAGAAAACAGTGCAACAATGAATGAATGAAAACCCCAAATCTCTGTAAATGTTCATTAAAATTAATAAAATTTAATAATTAAAAGAAGCACAAATACTGCATAGTGCCACTGCTGTAAAATGGGACTGACATAGGGGTTGGGGGTGAGACTGAAAAAGATAGGATAAATTATGTATACTGCATTGAAACAGATGAGAGAGAGAATTGTTTAAGAGGTATATATGATTAGGTGTTATTGTTATGACATGAGTCCAGATCGAAGGCTGCATGGAGGAGTGGACTTGGGGGGAGGGATTGCGTAACAATGAAAAAATTTTCTTTTACTTTTCAAAGAGAAGAACGAACTGGGTGGAGGGGAGGGTTGGGCAGGGAGTAAAAGGAAACAATGAATGAATGGAAATCCCAAATCTCTGTAAATTTTCATTAAAATTAATAATAGTGATAATAAATAATAACATATTTTTAAAAAGAAATTAGTAAATAGATTAATGAAATAAAGGAGTAGGTGAGATGGAAAAAAGGGTTGATGAGATGTAGTGATAAAAAGCACTGATCAGTTGTAATCAATATTAAAAAACATAAAGTACATTCATGATTGTATGAATTAAAAAAAAAAACAACAGTAAAAGTATATCTATAGGCTTGTTATATTGATAAAATATGCTGTTAAGGACTTTTCCAAAGTGTTAAGGATCTTTTTCAAAGATCAAGATATCAGTTTTAAAACTAAGGTGTATGTCTTCCAAGCCATGACCTTTTCAATTACTTTTTATGCATCTGAAAGTTGGGTGATGAATAAGGATGAGAGAAAAAGGATGTGCTTGAGTTGTGGTGTTGGATAAGAGTATTGAAAGTACCATGGGCTGCCAAAAGATCAAATAAGTCAATCTGTTAAGAAGTGCAACAGGGTACCCTTCCTAAGGGAGATAAGGGTGGTGAAACTTGGTCTCATATACTTTTGGTATGATGTCACATCATGCTGGGAAAGGAGGAAAGCCAGAGAAAGGGAGACACCTCATGACATGGTGACTGTAACAGTGGGCGTGAGAACATTAGAGATAAAAAGGATGTCACAGAAAAGGACAAAACTGAGACCTGTAGATCTCAAGGTTACTATGAATTATAGTGACTGGATGGCACCTAAGAAAAACCACTTTAACTATTTGATCATAGTCATGCCTTTTGGCCTTGAAACACTGATATATTCTTTCCAAGAGTGGAATATGTGAACACGTAACTGTTTTTAATAAAGAAAAGAATACTTATCTTTTATCATGTTTCAGAATATTCCTTGTAGAAGGAGACTCTTTGTCCTTAACCTTCACACCTTTACAGAGTACATGAGTAGAAAGGAAATGGTGCATAAATAAGGTAAATAAGGGAAAGGAAATAACTCTTACCTTTCTCTCATTCATTATCTCATCATGTATGTGATAGTTAAGACTATGTTTCAGCTTTGTAGCCTATGATTGTCAGGTTTGGCAATTACAATGTCATCATTTCAGTGATTAGATCTGATATAATCATTCCCTTGGTGAAAGATGATATAATGATTTCATACACATTGATAAATGCTTGGAAGAAGTTGAGTAAGAGGGCAGGGAGAAAAGTGTGGCAACTAATGAATGGAAATCTAAAACCTCTGTAAATGTCTATTAAAATTAATAAATAAAGAAAAAGAAGAGTGCATGTTAGAAGCAAGGGTGGTTAGAATTGATGACATTGGATTGTGGTGTTGCTGAAGGATATTAAATATATCACAGGTTAAAAGAACAAATATATCATCTTGGAAGAACTACGGGTAAAATATTCCTTATAAGAGTGGGTGACAAGAGTATTTCACATACTTTGGGCATGGGTATGCCATCAGAATGGACCTGTCCTTAAAGAAAGACATCATGCTTGAAAAAATAGAGGGCCAGTGTAAAAGATAACTCTATTGTGATGGTAGGGAGAAGGATTGGCCATCCACTTCTGAAATAAAAGGCCTTAGAAAACCCTACGTACTATACAGCACATTTAGAGTAGACTAGTAGATATAGTACTAGATGCGGAGCCTTCCTACTGAGAATCACAAAGGAGAAGGAACAGTTGTAAACAGACAATACTGGTGAGAATGTGAAATAGGAGAAGTATGAATGTAGGAAAACTTAACATTGCTAATGAAGAAATGGAATACCGAAATATTGACATACCAGACGCTGGCAAAATGAAATGAGTTGGCTTGGGACATTTTGAATCAGATGATCATATGATCTACTCTGCTGTGAATGAAAAGGTGAGGAAAAATGGGGTTATGTTCATAGTTTAAAAAGATCATTTCTAGATCCATCTTGAAATACAATGTTTTGAGTGATGGGGTGATATCCATATACATACAAAGAAAATCTATTAATACCATTAACATTCAAATATATGCACCAAATACTAGGACCAAAGAGGAGGAATTAAATGAATATTGCAAACGTTTGCAGTCAGAAATAGATTTTGAACATGCAGTCAAGATACTCTGATAATAATGGGTGACTAGACTGCAAAAGATGAGATTAGGGAGGAAAGATAAGTAGTCAGAAACTATGGACTTCGTGACAGAAATGAGGCTGGAGATCGAATGATAAAATTCTGTACAGTCAATGATCTGTTCATTACAAACACCTTTTATAAGTAACATAAACAGCAACTATACACATGTATCTAATGATCTACACAGGAATCAGATTGATTACATAGCAAAAGAAATTGCTGGAGAAGCTGAAAATCAGCTGTGAAAACTTGGCCTGGTGCTGATTGTTGAACAGACCATCAACTACTCATGAGCAAGTTTAAGTTGAAGCTAAAGAAAATCCAACCCAATCCACAAGAACCAAAGTTTGACCTTGAGTCAATCCCACCAGAACTTTAAGACCATCTCAGGAACAGGTCTGAGGTGTTGGGCACTAATGAGCTGTGGAAGAATATCAAGAATATCATTCATGAAGACTACAAAAAGTTATTACAAAGACATAGGAGGAAGACCAAAATGGATGTCAGAAAAGTGTTTGAATATTGCACAAGAGTACAAAGAAGCCAAAGCAAAGGATTATCAAGAAGGTAAGAAGTTGAGAAGATGATTTCAAAGCCCGCATGTGAAGAAAAAGCAAAGTATTACAACAAAATGTGCAGAGTTGGAGTTGCAAAATCAAAAGGGACGCACTTGCTTGACAATTCTTAGGCTGAAGGAACTAAGGAACAAGTTTTAGCCTCAAGTCGAAATATGTAAGGGTGGTGACAGCAGAAGTTTTAATGACCCAGGAAGCATCAAAAGAAGATGGAACGAGTACACAGAGTCACTAAACCAAAAGGAATAGGCTGACCCAGAAGAATTTCATGAAACAACACATGATCAAGAGACTAATGCTGATGAAAGCAGAAATTAAAGCTGTTCTGAAGGAATTGACAGTAAAACAAGGCCCCAGGAATTGATGGAATATCAGCTGACATATTTCAACATATAGGTGCTGCTGTGGATACACACACCAAATAATACCAAGAATCCTGGAGGACAACTAGCTGGCCAATTAACAAGAAGAGATCTATATTTATTCCCATTCGAAAAATAGGTGACCCAACAGAGTCACTTATTAGGAAATTACCGAACTATACCACAAGTAAGCAAGATTCTGCTGAAAATTATTCAAAAGCAACTGGAACAGTACATCAGCAGAGAACTGCCAAATGTACAACCTGGGTTTAAAAGAGGCCAAAGCAAACAAAAAAAAAAAAAAAAAAAAGGAAGAGACCATAGCACTATGGACATTATAGCCAATGTTATAGCCAATGATCTTAGCTGAAAGCAGGGAGTACCAGAGGATTATCTATCTGTGTTTCATTGACTATGCTATGACATTTGACTATATAAATCACAACAAGTTGTGGCTAACCTTGAGAAGAAAGGGGATCCTAGAACACTTAATTGTGTTTATGTAAAATCTATACTTGGATTTGGAAGCAATAGTCAGAACAGAGAAGGGAAACATTGCATGGTTCAGGATCAACAAAGGTATGCATCAGGGACACATACTATCTCCATAACTTTTCAATCTATATGCAGAACAGATCATTTGGCAGGCTAGACTTTATGAGCAGAAATGTGGCTTCAGAATTGGAAACGACTCATGAACAGCCTATATTTCGCAGATGACACAAACTTGCTTGCGGAAACTGAGGATATGAGGCATTTCCTACCAAAGGTCAAGGACTATCACCTTCAATATGAATTGAAGCATAACATTAAGAAAACCATGATTCTCACCACTGGGCCAATTGACAACACCATGATAGAAAAGAGATTGAAATTGTTAACAACTTCATCATGCTTGGTCCCACAGTGAATACTTGGCACCTGCAGTCAAGAAATCAAAAGATGAATTGCATTTTGAAAATCTGCTCTCAAGGACTTCTCTGGAGTACTGAAGAGCAACAATGTCAGTATGAACACTAAGGTATGCCTGATTCAGCCCATAGTCTTCGTAATTACTTGTGAAGTCCATCAGAGAGATGGACAATAACTAACAATGATAGAAAATGTACCAATTGATGCCTTTAAGTTGTGGTGCTAGAGAAGAATATTGAACATAGTGTGGACTGACAGGAGAATAAACAGGTTTACCCCCGAGATGATGAAAACAAGCTTCTCCCTGGAAGCAAGGATTTTTAAGCTCTATCTCACATACTTTGGGCACGTGGCCAGGAGGAACAAGTTTTTTGAAAGAGACATCATGCTTGGCAGTGTGGAGAAATAGGGCAGGAGAGGAAAACCCAGAATGAGATGGTTTGACTTATTGGAGAAATGAGATTAGGTCTATTGGAGACAATGAGATTGGCTCAGAATAGGGCAGGTTTCAGAGCTAATATATATAAGATTGTTTTGAGTCCCAGGCTATTCATTCACACATAAGAGTGCCATTGATATGGAGTGGCATAATTGTAGCAGCAAAAGAAATTATGAGGAGATACAAGACTCAGCTGTATTTTATTCTGCTGTCTATAGTTTGCTATGAGGTGGAATTGACTGGATAGTATCTAACAAGAACAGACTTCCTTCATAAATGAGCCAAGAAAGTGTACCAATTTTAATTTTTTTAAGATTTTATTTTATTGCTTTTTTTGTGTGTGTATTGTCAGATTGGATCTGACTGGTTCAGGAGGAGATTGCCCCTCCTTCAACAGAGCATCTTGTGGATTCGAACCGTGTACCTATGGGGTTGCAGTGCAGCTTCCTGCCAATAGGCCACAAAAACTTCCTTACAGTATGCCATTTTTTTTGTTCCTATTTCCTTTAGTGTCTTCTACTAATATACAACACACTTAAGTTCATTGACTTTATTGATTTATTCCATATTCATAATCTTATGAGTTGCAATTGGTATCTTGATTGTGCACATCAAGTCTTATGTTTAAACATATAATATTCCAGAATTCATCTTATGACATATGTAAATATTCTCATTAATTTATTGAAACATAAAATGAATAAATACATAGAGGCAGGAGATAAGGGATCAGGTAGGAGATCACACTGGCCATGACCTTCCAGATCTATTTGTCCTCTTTGGACTTAGGTTTAACTTTTTTTTTTTTTACATATATGAAATATGCTTTTAGGAAAAGTAAGAACATAAGTAACTCAAATTTTCTCCTGTTTCTCAATATTCAAATTTTTTTTTGCATAAGCATTTTTATTTTTTACATTATTTTTATAAAAATTTGAGTTCACCTTTGCCTTAAAAAATTCAAGAAAAAGACCATCTTGAAAATTGGTTGGAAATATAAGACACATAAAAATAAACAACTAAAAACAAGAAGACTAATGTACACCTATGCTAATTTGTTCACAATTGTATAAACAATAATAAAAGAGAAAAAAAATCTCTTCTCTGGCCCATTTAGATTACTCAGCTTTTCCCACTCACTCCTCTTTGGTCTCTTGTATAATATTCATTTCTGTCTCACTGAAAAGATCTAAAATGTTCATAAGTGATAGTAAATGGTCTCTGCTAACTGTGACCACATCCAATTTAGCTTTGAGTAAGAGCATTTTAACCTTGGCACACTCTGATCACCATTTCCTGTCAACTTCAAAGAGCACACTTAAACCCAATTCCTTCAGATACTTCGCTCAGCTTTCTTGGCTTCTGAAGAGAGTGCAATCTATTGATGTCTCTACCCAGGATGAGACGCCTACTGTCTGTATTCTCAAAGACAACATTTTAGCTGCCTGAGTTTTTGGTAATCACACATAATAATCTTGTTTGAATAATTTATTAATGGCATTAGAGCACCTTCTATCTGATCTATAGACCTTATTATGGCTAATTTTTCAAGTCACTTTTCTCTAGGCCAGTCGTTTTTGGTGAGCATTATTAAACCATCATTAATGTTACCATAAAATTGCTTAACAAAAATAGCCAATAGGGTAAAAAGCCAGATAGTCTCACGTCCAGAGAGCAGGGAAGGGACAGGACATACTGAAAACAGTTAATTCTGAGAACATGACTTTCTCAGGCTGCAAGAAGGAATGGCTTAAGGGTATCTATACTTAGCATTAGAGAGCATAGTAGCAGGTTAAACACACACACACACACACACACACACACACACACACACACGTGCACGCACCCAAATACACAAACAGAAATCAATAGCATGAAAGAAAAAAAAAAAACACCAGCAGCCAAATCATTCAGAAATAGTAAACTGTGCAAACTAAGATATTTGGAAGAACGTAACAACAAACCTTCCTTAGAGTTCTATAATATAATGAGAACTCTCCTCCCCCCATGTGTGTGTCTGTGTGTGTATATGTAAAAAGATATATGTTTATTATTCTATTAGAAAGATCTGTACTTTCAAAATATAGTTCTTCCACTTAATAGCCAAGTGGCAACTATCAACTTCTTTGAATCTCAATGGTGCGTTTTTAAAATTATTT
This sequence comes from Elephantulus edwardii, assembly GCF_000299155.1. Classification (NCBI taxonomy): domain Eukaryota; kingdom Metazoa; phylum Chordata; class Mammalia; order Macroscelidea; family Macroscelididae; genus Elephantulus; species Elephantulus edwardii. The sequence goes on from NW_006399858.1 coordinate 11,245,075, forward strand.
GAAGAAAGGAAAAAACCCAAACATTCTGATAGGAGATTGCTTTTAATTCAGAATATGTTGTTGTTATTGTGTGCCATGGAGTCGGAACCAACCCAGAGCTGACCCTCCAGCAGGTTTGCAGAGGCAGTAGATCACATGAAAGGAGTTTACCATAGGTCTCTCACAGAGCAGCTGGTAGATTTGAATGTATGCCTTTTGAGTCAGCAGTGCAGCTACTAACCACTAGGCTATCAAAGCTCCCTAATTTGGAATGTTGTTACCCTTAATTACTAACACAATCTTCGCGAGTCAGAATTCAAGAACTGAAATTTTGCTTAGTGAAGACAGTGTGAATCAAATTCCCACTTCTAATCAGATTCTGACTTTAAAACAAAGAATTAAACATACTTAGAGGTAGAAGGAAATATACTATTATTAATACTTCTCTGGCAATCCTATTCATATCACTGGAGAATTTGCTGTCCAGTATGATGATGATTACCCTGTTATTTAAGAATCTAGAACATAAGTAGCCTGAAAGATGGTTCCTTTCGCTGACATTGGGCAGAAAACAACTTGTCAAATGCAGTAGCAGAACTTTCTCTCTAAGAGGAGCTGAATTGGTAAAGTGACACTTCTCTCTTTTGATAATAATTGAAGACATTTCTGTATTGAGCCTTCCTAGACTTAACTGGATTGTTGCCCTAGGACACTTAGGGAAAGAAGTCCCTAATGGAGTTGGGATCCTAAAAGTGGAACAAAAATTTTACAGTCCTTTACATCAAGAGGGACCTCTGTTTTGTGCCTGAGGTCCATTAAAATCTAAATCCATGCAGCTCCTATTTTACACTTATAAAAACCAAGTCTTTTGAACATGCTTTACTTCTCATATTTGCCTCTGAGGAGCTATCACAAAATGAACTAAATGTTTAACATGGCAAATTATGTCACTTGTATAATAGGATTTCTGAAAATCTGCAGCACTGACTATTGAAAGAAACTACAGAGAAGGGGAGAATTGGAGTTGCACGCGTCACCTAAGGCCTTCTCATAGAGGTCGGCGTAGCCACGGCAGTGGTACATCCTGTTCTCACTGCTATGCAGCAAAGGTAAGTTAACTCAGCGCAGGTAAAGGGGTCAAGTGTCTTTTGTACAACAGAACAAGTTAAAAGCAACAAAGGCTTTGCAAGCAGTGGTTCCATCCACTAACCAAAGAACAAGCCCCTTGTGTACTCAGTGTGGAGAGGTCTGGGTCACACATTAGTTCCTTTACTAACCTTTTGCATGGAATAAAGAATGTGGGCACCAGCATCATCTTCAAACACAGGGCTGATGACACCATCGTCAGGGTCCTGCTCCTCACACTTGGACAGTGAAACGATGCTTCTCTGTTCACCAAGTTGTTTATTTGATATGAGAACATCAGTGGAAGAGATCCTTTTGTTCTATTTGGGGAAGCATGTATTACTCTTTCTTAGCTCGGAGTGCTCTAGAGATAAAAGTGCAACCCAAAGCTAAATTGCCACTAACTTTGAATCAAGGTGTTTAAATAGTGCAAGCACATGCTTATACAGAGATTCATTCTACTGATGTTCAATGAGATGCTAATGACAATCGTTTCACATCTTAATAACCACAGTTGTACAGCACAGAAGCTTACTATTTCATTTTCCCTCAATTATCCTTCCCCAAAGATACTGAACACTCAGCATAATTATTTTAGGGAGAAAAATATTGCTTTCAGTGCAAACAGTAATGTCACCCTATAGGTAATGACTTAATGTGATGTCATGGAAGAAATATTTTAGTCACTATATACTTTAGAGTTAATAAAAAAAATATCCCGCAAGTCACATTCAAAACTTATTGTCATCTAGTTGGAACTAATTCATAGCTGACCCTCCAGCAGGGTTTTGGGAGGCTGTAAATCTCCCAGAATGAGACTGTCGCTCTCACTTCCTCAGAGATGCTGATGAATTTGAACTGCCTGAGAAGCAATGCCTTTGAGTTACTGGGTCTAGGCTGCTAGGGTGCACTGGGCACAGTGAAGGGATAAACGCTAGAAGCTCAGAACATACATTTGTATGACTGTTGTATGAAACATTATTATTCTAATAGCATACTAGTTTACTCTTTCTTCAAAATGTTTTTGTTTGTACTGCTTATCCTAGATTGTCAGAGATTTAAAATAGAAAATGATTCTTGAGAGAGAAAGAACTACAACCACTGGGAAATAGTTGTACCAAAAAATATTTCAAAATTGCATCATTGATATTATAGAAAAATAAAGAAAAACAATTCCATTTGAAAGGACACATTTTAGCGTCAGATTGCACGTTTCTAAATTAACAGAAAGTTTATTGAGATGATGAAATAAATTAGAGATGGTCTATGAAATACTCTAATCTACAATTGCTGTGATTGTTAGGTGTCATTGAGTCAAGTACGAAACGTTGTTGTTGTTGTTGTTACGTGCTATCGAGTTGCCGGTGACTCATAGCCACCCCTATGTACAACAGCTCTAAACTCTGCCCTATTCTGTGCAAATATCACCATCTCTAACACATCTACAACCCTTACTCCAGTCTCTGAATAAATCCATCTCATAGAGGGTATTCCTCTCCTGCATTGTTCCTCCACACTCCCAAGCATGATGTCCTTCTCCAAGGACTGGTGCCTCCTTGCAACCTGTCCGAAGTATGTCAGATGAAGCCTCAAAATTCTTGCCGCCAAGGAGCAGCCCGGCCTCACCTTCTCCAAGACAAACCTGTTCATTTCCTCCATGGTCTATTCAATACTCTTCTCCAACACCACAGCTCAAAAGCATCAATTCTCCTTCTGTCCTCCCTAGTCATTGTCCAGCTCTCTGATGCATAACAAGTGATTGCAAAGACCATGGTATGTATCACACCTTAGTCTCCAGACTGACATCATTGCACTTCAACACTTTAGAGAGGTCTCTAACCCATCACAATACGTCTTTAAATTTCCTGGCTGCTGGTGCCAAGCAGCCCAAAACAGTGAACAATTTCAATCTCTTCACCATCCATTATGATGCTGCCAATTGGCCCAGTGGTGATAATCCTCGTTTTCTTGATGGTGAACCTCAATCCATACTGAAGATTGCAGTCGCTGACCTTCTACAGCAAGTGCTTCAGGTCCTCCTCACTTACAGGGTTGTTTCATCTGCATAACGCAGATTGTTGATGATACTTCCTTCAATCCTGGTGTCACATTTCTCCTCACAAAGCTCAGCCTCCCAGATAATCTGTTCTGAATAAAGATTAAAAAGGTATGGAGACAGGACACAGCCCTGGTATACACCCTTCCCAATTTTGAACCATGCAGTGTTTCCTGCTCTGTTTTGACTACTGCCTCCTGGTCCAAGTATAGGTTTTACATTAGCACAATCAAGTGTTCTGGGATTCCCATTCTTTTCAGAGTTAGCCACAGTTTGTAATGATCCACACAGTCAAATGCCTTTGTGTAATCAATGAAAGAAAGATAGACATTCCTCTGGTACTCCTTGCTTTCAGCCAAGATCCATCTAACATTAGCTACAATATCCCTAGTACCACGGCCCCGTCTAAACCAAGCCTATGCTTCTGGTAGTTCTCTGTTGATGTGCTGTCCCAGTCATTTTTGGATAATCTTCAGCAGAGTCTTGTTTGCATGTGATATCAGTGATACTGTTTGATAAGTTCCACACTCTGCAGGATCACCTTTCTTTGGAATGGGAACAAATACAGATCTCTTCCAGTCAGTTGGCCAAGTGGTTGTTCTCCAGATTTCTTGGAACACGTGGTGAGCACATCTAGGGTGGCATTTGTTAGTTGAAATATGTCAGTTGGTATACTATCAATTCCTGGGGCCTTATTCTCAGCCAATTCTTATAAATAGCCAAAGTGGGCTCTGCCCTATCCTGTGCCATCTGTAGCATCTCTGACATACTTGTACCCATTCCTGAAGTCACTATGTCAACCTATTTATATAGATTCTTCATCTCCTTTGCTGACCCTCCATCTTTCCAAGCTTTCTAAGAAATGGCCCTACCTAGCTACATGTTCCATATGTGAAAGATAAAGCTTCTTCAATTTTGTCTCCAAGTAGCAGTCTGGGTGCACTTTTTCCCAGACATATCTAGTTTTTGTTGTGGCAGTCCCTGAGATAGTCAGTACTCTTCTCCAGCACTACAGCTCAAAGGCATCAGTTTTTCTGCCATTCTTGTAAATTATCCAGATCTCTGATGCACAGCAGGTGATTGAGAAGACCATGGCCTGAGTCAGGTGCATCTTAGTCTTCAAAGTGACATCATTGCTCTTTAGCATTTTGGAGAGGTTTCTTAACAGCAGACTTCTCCAAAACAATATGCCTCCTGATTGTTGTCACCAAGGCTGTTGATTGTTGATCCAAATAAGATAAAATTATTGACAGCTTCAATCCTTTATCCATCTATCAAATGTTGACTGTTAGTTCCCTTAGTGAAGACCTTTCTTTTTAATGCTGAGATGGAAACATAAAGAGTATATCACAAATATATAACAAAGAATGAGTCCTTGATCTTCTGCAGCAAGGATTCCAAATCCTCCTCACTTTCAGCAAGCAAGTTTGTGTCTGTAAACACAGTTATTGATGAATCTTTCTCTGATTTTGAGGCTACATTCTTCTTTAAAAAGCCCAGCTTCATGAATTATTTGCTCAGCATATAGATTGAATAGGCATGGAGATAGGATACAACCCTGAAACATGTTATTCCTGCTTTTAAACCAACCAGTGTTCCCTTGCTCTATTCAGACACCGATTTCTTGATCTAGGTATACGTTTTCCATGAGCACAATCCAGTTTTCTGGGATTCTCATTCTTCTTAATGTTCATAGTATTATGTTCTGGTCAACACACTCAAATGCCTTTGCATGATCAATAAAGCACAGACATTACAAGACATTAAATTCTACTAGAAAAAATAAGACTTAACCTTACAGTATGGGCACATTTGTTTGGCCATGGACACATTAATGATCCATTTCTGTGACTGTTGACATGAGCAAGACATGCTTGTTGTTCTTGTTGCTGTATGCTTTCAAGTAGATCATGACTCGTAGTCACAATACACCGCTAGATCTTATGACATTTTATAATTGCTGCTGTGCATGGTCTATTATTGCACCCACTGTGTGTAAGTCATTCAAGAGCTTCCTCTTTTTATGGCCCTCTATTATAAGGTCTAGTCTCTCCTGAAGACATGCTCAAAATATATGAGAAGTCTCATAATCTCCTCTTCTAAAGAGCACACTAGTTGAACCTCTTCTAAGACAGAATAGTTCTGTGTATTCAGTGTTCTTTGTCAACACCACAATTCAAGACACTAATTCTTTTTAAGTCTTCATATTCATTGTCCAACTGTCACAAACATATGAATGAATTGAAATGGCATGACTTGAGTCAAGTGCAACAAGGTCCTCAAAGTAACAAAGTAATAGGACTAACAAGAAAGTTTATTTGTGTAGCATAGAATTGGTGCTTAAAAAGTAGATGATTTAGAAATGGCAGTCACTGAGGAGGTGTGCCCTGGAGGGAAATGACAACGAGTTGCACATGGAAGAGGTGGACCGAGACAAGCTCTGGTCACTGGCTGTACACACATTCAATACTACATTCCCTCCAAAAATATATATTTTTTCAATGTTTTTTTCTTTATTGTTGTTAACATTTAAAGAAATTGTATGGCATGACAATAACCAAGGGGCAGATAAGCTTCCTTTCCGCTTGTAGTGTAATCTAGTTCACTGTAGGTGCTCTGGCAGAGCTAGTAATTCCCAAGTTTCACGTTGGCTACTTTAACAGATGGAGGTAATGTATGTTGTAAGGTGTGTGTAACCCAACTCTAAATCTGATCTCAAGTATCAGCTGTTCAACAGATTCCTTAGTAAAGCAAATTTTTGGTCACTGAAATGTTGAGCTATACTTTGATGTTTAAAAGAAAAGATCTCTGTTAAGACAATCTGAGTTTCATCTTTTAAGATCTTGTTAAGTCCTCCACCCTCTGTAGTTTCCAACTTTGCATTTACCTGGCATCTAGGAAAAAGTATGTTACACGGAAGCAGCTTTATGATACTGAGCATCCAGGGCTTGTTTTCCAAAGAAAAGATATTATTAAGAATAGCAAAACTAGGTGCCTCCTAGGATGCTGTGTTCAAGGCAAGTTTTGACATGTAACCAAGTTTATGAGTACCAGGTCACCTACTACAGCAAAGGTTGTAAGAGTTCAGTTACAAGGGAGCTCTGGTGACCTAGTGGCAAGAAGCTGTACTGCAATCCCAAAAGTACATGGTTCGAATCCATCAGATGCTCTGCCAGAGAAGGAGGGACAGTTTCCTACTGTACCAGTCAGATTTGACTTGATGGTACATGCACAAAAAAATGATAAAATAAAATTTAAAAAAATTCTAAAAAAAAGAGTTCAGTTACAAAGGAGAAAAAAGAATAACGTTGTCTGTGAAGATCTTCAAATTATGAGATGGCTTGAAGAATACATCTTAATTTAGAATTTAGTAAGTAGGCAGCAAAACAAGTAAGGAGAGTTCAAAGTCTACGAAAATTTTCAGAAAGGGATGCCAGACCAAATGTTACTAGATTGAACTAAATGAAATAAGACCTGAAAGTGTGAATGTACAAGATCTGATAGTGATCAATAAGTCCATTACTATTGATATAAAAGACAGAAGGCACAGAAAATCATGTAGCTTACTACTTAATTCATAGTTAATGATGAGCTGTTGGAGAATGTCAAGAATATTGCCCAGGAAGAATGTAAAAGATCTTTGCAAAGAGAGAGGAGGAAGAAGAGACCAAGATGGATGTCAGAAGAAACTCTTAATATTGCACTAGAGCACCAAGAAGCCAAAGCAAAGGAAAGACCTGGAGAGGGTGAAGCCAGGCTGCTCCTTGGAGACAAGGATTCTGAAGCTTCGCCTGCATACTTTGGACATGTTGCAAAGTGGGGTCAGTCCTTGAAGAAGGGCATCATGGTTGGGAAGGTGTAGGGACAGCGCAGGATAGGAAGACCCTCAATGAGATGGATTGATTCAATGACTGGGGTAATGGGATAGGTATATCAGAGAAAATAAGATTGGCACAGAATAAAGCAGGGTTTAGGACTTTTGTACATAAGGGTGCTATGAGTCTCAGGAGACTCAGTGGCACGTATCAACAACAACATCATTTCTTTTGACATAAAGAATTATCAAGTTAACATTAAAATAGTCTTAGCTTATGTACACTCCCTCTTATTAGAGTAGATGTAAATAGTCTTATTTAGAACATATAAAAAATTCTAGTATTGTGAAGTATTTAAACAGAATCCTCATTCCTGAACGGTTAAACATGTCTCAAGGAAACTACCCCCGAGTATATGTTGAAAGAAAATTGATAGACAATGTTCTTGCTAGGTTGTTTCTGAAACTATTTAATACGTATATTCTAAAGTAGCATTCAATAAAATGTAAAATACATGAAATAAAATGACGATAACCCATTTCTTAGTATGCAGATTTCACGAGGTGATAGATGAAATATCTGTAATTAACAATGGGAAATGATTTTTTTTTCTAACAATCTAAAATTTTTTCTTCTATTTTTTTATTCAGGAAGATTAATGATATGCAAATTCAGTTATCAACACTTGTGTGAGGAAAAAAATACTTGAAAATGTGACCTTTATTAGATCTTTGTTGTATTTTTCTTTTTGGGTAGTTAAAAGAAAAGTATAGAATAATATATGGGAAATTTTACCAAGATATGTGACTATTCTTAACCAAAAAAGCACATAATTTTAGTATGGTTTAGTTACTTTTTTATGCTTTATGCTTAATAGAAAGTAAGAAAAAAAGTCCAGCTCCAAAGAAAGACATTTATTGAGGTTGTTAAAATAGAATACTCAAAAGTATATTACTGTTTAACAGCTCTGGAAACTAGAAGCTCAAATTCATGGTGTCAATAGTAAACTTTTTGTCAGCTCTAGGGTATGATTCTTTTCACCTCTTCCAGCTTCTGGTAGCCTGGGATATTTCTTGGTATTCCTTGGTGGTTTTTTACTGGTTTTGTTTTGTTTGTTTGTTTTTGTACATCTCCATATGGTGTCTATCTTCTCTCTATGTGACTCAATCCTTGTGTCTGTTTTCCATTTTACGGCATGCAATGAGGATTAAGATTCACTGCATTCTGGTATAACCTATATATTATGTGGCACCTAACAGCAATAACCATACCATCCTGAAGGCACATCTGAACCTGTGCCTATCATTCTTTAGTCCCATCTCCTTTCTCTCTCTCCTTTCTTTTCATATCACAATGTGTGGAGTCAACCAGACAGTCTAAAGAAATGCTTAATTTTTGCCTATGAGGTCACAGTCCTGTGCTGAAATTTGAAGTCACGGATCTTCTTCAGTAAATGCTTCAAGTCCTCTTCACCATCAGCAAGCAAGGTTGTGAGGTTCCCTTTCCACAAAGGCTGCCTTTGTAGAGAAGACATTTCTGCTGCTCAGCACAGTGTTTCCTTCCACTATCCACTATTTCACTGATGGAATGTTGCTGTTTGGTACCTTGATTAGATCTACTCTAATAAGAGGGAACATCATAAGCTAAAGACTATTTTAATGTTGCCTTTAGAATTACGTCTGTCAAGATGTAATAATCCATAATGGAAACAATGATCTTTGATTGTGTTAAATAAGTATTTCAAGTCCTCTTCACTTTCTGTGAGTATGGCTGTGTTATCAGCACATAACAATTTCATTTTGATTCAACATCATAGCAACATGGAAGCCACCACAGTACAATGAACTGACATATGAGTAGCAGCACACATTAATAGAGTGTTGGTAGATTCTAACTGTTAACTTTTTAGTTAGTAACCCAACACATAACCTATTCTATCACCAGCACTCCTCATAATTCAATTAGTAATCATAAAACATTAAGGACACTTTGCTTATATCTATGATATAGATCAGTTAAAACTAGGTTAATGTTACCTTTGTCAAATTTCTCTAACTGAAATGATAGTCAGTGGCTTAAAACATGTTTTTTGAATGTCTTTGTTTTTATTACTACATTTAGAAGAAAGAATTGGAGAAAACTGTACTTAAAACATCACCGGTTTAGAAATGTAGGGACACCAAACTTGATAGAAATATGACATTATATAACATTAAAGTTTATCTGTCCATGAACCCTATCCTTTACAGCATGAAGAGATGGAGATATATCACCTTTTTAGATATCTTACAAATATAATATTTAAGAATATAATTTAAGATATTAATGTATGTTACCAGATCAGATAAACTTTGAAAGGATAACAAAAATATTCAGAAAAACAATTGAGTTTGGGGAAGATAAGTTGTATTACATTATTAATATGCCAAGCCAGCAGCACTGGTTTCACTATATTTAAGCTAGACTTGTAATTAGTAAGAATAGAGTTTTCAAAGGAGGGAATATAAAACAGATTTGAGACATAAGGATTTCTTTCCACAATATGTTTTACTTAATTTTCCATACTTAAAGACTGTGCATATGTGCACACACATACACACAGACTCCTATTTCTCATTTATTGACTGTCTCGATATTCAACATTTTCTATTTGTGACAACAGTTAGAAATCTACTACAAATTGTGCTGCATGCTGACCCAGGTTTCCTTGCTTCATGCAGTTCCCTGCCTACAGAACAGACCAAGTCTGTCAGTGTCACAGATAAAGCACTCAGCTCTACAGATAACCTCTTCCAGTGCCATTCCCACTCTCACCAGAGCCACCGTTGCACATCATCATAGGAATCAGGTGACTGAGGGAGATTTTTACAAGACCTTTCTGAGAATTGCTCCTGGAGGTACCCAGGAAGAAGTACATGGGTTTTTTCCCCTCTTGCTGCTCCCATGTCGTGCACATAAAACAAAACAAAAACCTTAAATTCACTGTGTACCTTTCAATCATAGCCAACTCATTGTTGACCCTTCGGAAGGTTTTCAGAGGCAAGAAATTGCACAAGAGATTGCCTATCTTTCTCCTGTGGAGCAGCTGGTGGATTTAAAGAGCATACCATGCATGGGTTGGCAGCACAATTCCTTTCTACTAAGCCATCTTCCATCCAGTATTCAACGGTGTTGATATTAAGGGACTTTAGGCCACAACAGTTCCTTGAAGAGAAGGAGTTACTCAAACTCTCAATGGCTTAAAAATCTTAACTCATAATTTACCCTCAAAGGGCGTCCACGAGGCTGCAAACAGCAGGAGAACAGATACCCGTATGTCTTGCTTGGAGCCTCTGGTGGATTCAAAAGGCCAGGAAGCTGGGCCTTTGGGTTAGCAACACAGCTTCTGAAGAATCAAGCAAGCAGAACTCTCTACAGAGAGGTTTAGGAATGGTGCAGGTAGTAGAGCGGGGTGGTAAGATTTGGAGACTCAATGTTCCGCCAGAAAAAGGCTGACCCTCTATCTGAGGCCTGGCTGCCAAACTACTTTTCTAAATAGCTTATTCCTCTCGGCTTCTGATTCCGAGCTTTCAAGGTAGTAGAGTAGTTGCTGGTTTCCATGAGACAGGGGACATGCAGAGGTATATGGGGATTTTGGTCAGTACCCTGCCCCCTTGAATTCATGGCCTTGATGGTAGATGGAACCCCATGCTGTCAACTGCGCCTCTACTCCAGCTGTCAGGACAAGTTTGCTTCATTCAGGATGAGCTCTGGCTGGGCCTTGGGTTTCAGATCTCAGTGGTGATGGAAATGCAAACATTCAGGTCATCTCAGGTGAGTCTGCACCTCCCAGACATTTTACATGGGACAGTATAAAGAGGTCTTTGGAAATTAACTTGGTCAAAATGAGTGGTGAACTCATGAGTAGACAGATACAGATATATTCTAAAAATG
>NW_006399858.1:11256122-11271066 GCF_000299155.1 Elephantulus edwardii
AAAAGTATACATCCTTTTTAAATGAACAAATATATCTGTCAGGCTTGATTAAGCCAAGAGAAGAAAAATGATATGGTAAAATAAATGTAAAATAAATAGTGAAAAACTAATGGAATAGAATAATTTACTACAAGGATAACATATCAAAAGAATCTAAATTAAGGATAACATGATTTAGAACTCTCCAGAGTCTATTGGATGCTTTCCAAATTTCACAGGTGTGATCTTTTGGACTGAGAGAGCTACTATGCTGGCAATGTGGAGAAGCAGGTGGGAAAAATAACCCATCTTATGATAATGTGTGAAGACTAGAAAATATTGATGGCACATTGATTTGATTAATAGGATGTAGGATTATTAGATGGAAAAGAAAATTGGCAGCGTGAGCTCTTGAAATAGGAACAGCTGAAATACTATTGAAAGAGCAGTTGGTGAGAAAAAGAATAGATATCGTCTCAGAAACCCGGGCTGGAAAGGATATGTTGGAAAGTTAGGAAACCTACTATTTCTGTAGATTCTAATAAAAGGATAAAATTTATTTTACATTAGTCAACAAGTTATACTTCCTAAAACATATTCATGAATCTTCTTTCATTTGGCAAGTGCTAGTAGAATTGCCCTTTTTTTTAAGGTGAGGAAGCAAGCATATAAAAAAATTAAATTGCTTTCACAGTTGATAGAAGTTGTTCAACTGGCATAAACAGCAAGTCTTCTTGTTCCTGCATTGACCCTGTTGTCCATGGATTAACTATAACTCATTTGTCTTTATAAGCATAAATTAAATATTTGAGATGAATTTGGAAAATGAAAGAATAAGTTAGCATTATATGATAACTACAGTTATAGTAAGAAGCTCTAATGCCTTACTGCATTAGGTCTTGGACTGTTAACCAAAACTTTAGTAGTTTGAATCCTCGTGTCTACTCAGCAGGGTGAAAAATGTTGCAGTCTGCTTCCATAAATAATCAAAACCTGGGAAATCCAAAACAGAACCGCTATGAATTAGAATTGACTCAATGGCAGTGAGCAAGCAGATATAGCATTATCATACATACAGACAGATATATGTGAATTAGTGAATATTATCGAAAGCCATAGAGAACCCTCGTGGTACAGTGACTGAAGTATTAGGAAGACCCTTAATGAGATAAATTGATACAGTGATTGCAGCAATGATGTGAAGTGTGTCAAATGTCATACTGCAGATGGCACAATATAGGGCAGGGTTTAAATCTACTGTTCATGAGTCGTACTCCACTCAACAGTATCTAACAACCACCACCACATGATCAGTAGTTGAAACCCACCAGCCAGCCACCCCATGGGAGGAAAAGTGCCACTCTATTTCAGTAAAGCTTTGGGGTCTTGGAAACCCCAAGGGGCAATTCTGTTCTGTCCTATAGAGTCACTATGAATTGGAATCAGTTTGATGACAGTGGGTTTATACTGAATATAGAGAAAAGACATCAAAGGGGGAAAATAGTGATGGGAGAAAAACAATGCTATTCATAACAGCAAGAAAATAAAAACAGCCTCAATGCCAATCAACAAAGGAATAGATTGAGAAATTTTGATACATTCATGCAATGGAATATGATGCAACACTAAGAAAGGATGCTTTTGTAAAATATTGTATAATTTAAGAAAGACTAGTAGAAGAAATTAGTCACGTAAGGACCAATATTGCAGAAAACTAATTTTGTGAAAATAGGAGGAGCAAACTATGTATAAATGTTGAAAAGGGGAGTGAGAGCAGGAAGGGTTGGAGAAGGAAAAAAGGGAAAGGGGAAAAACACTAGGACACGGATTCTGAAGCTCTGTCTGATGTACTTTGGAAATGTTGCAACGAAGGACTAGTCCTTGGTGAGAGATGTCACGTTTGGGAGGGTGGAGGGACAGCACAGGAGAGGAAGACTCTGGATGAGATGTATTGGTTCAGTGACTGGGGTAATGGGAGTAGGAGTGTCAGAGTTGATGAGGTTGACTTAGGATATAACAGGATTCAGTTACAAGCGACTCAATGGCACATAACAACATTAAAGGCTAGTGGATAGAGTGGGAATAAAAAAATAGGAAAGATTCCATGAAAACGTGAGGAAATAGCTTCTAACAGGAACAGATCAACAGTAATTAATTATATAAAATACAATATATATGAATAATTGTATAAAACACAATTTACATGCATGAAAGACAAGGTACACAAATGACTACATGCAATACAATAGAATATTTTTTCTAAACACCGAAGCAAAGTAACAAAAGCATTAAAATTAATAAAATGCCAGCCATAAAATCCTCCTTTTCAAATTGGAAGTCTTTCACTAAATCTAAAAAAGCTTTTCATTAATCAGGTTAATCCTCCCAATTCATTATATTTTGAATTTCTTTCACCTCACCATCTATGAAATGACCTTTTTATCAAGAAGCACACAGTGATGCAATATTATTAAATTAAATATAACATTTTATGCTTCTGTTCCCATAAGCTTTCCATGGCCAAAAAGAACAAAAATTATCATGTTGCTCTTCTTAATTTTAGTGAGTGTGCATTCATTGAAAATTAATCAATTTTTGTTCTGAAAGGTGAGATGAATCAAGAAACTATTTTAGTGGAATTCATAGTTGATTTATGCTTGTAGGACAGAAAATACAAATTTTTCTTCTAGCTATACTTTAGAGACTATTAATAAAGTATTTATTAGTAGTCTTACAATGTCCCATCAAAATATCATAATTTTTGTGGGTATAATGTGCATATTATAGATACATATCAACAGACTTTCACTCTCTACACCATCCATCCACGAATCATTGAGATGTTCTCAAACTATCTCAGACTTTCTTATTGTTAGTTCTTGCAAGTCTTTATTATATATTTTAAAAGTTTTCTCTTTTTCTAGTCACTTCTTCCATCCCATGACCCAGATAAAGACTCATTAAAAGTCTACTTTTTTTCCTCCACTAAGAAAAGCAAGGAAATTCATTATGAGCTGGGATAGTTTTCCTGAAATTATTGAGAGCAAAGTAAAACCTACAATTCCGACATGCAGTGTCTTTAGACATCAACTCAAGGTCACTTCACAGAGGGAGTCATTGGAGAAAGCAAAACTAGCTACATCAGAGATGCAGAATGTCTTCTCTATGAAAGGAGTTAAAGTCAAAGAGCAACACAGTTGAGTAGCAGAAAATAATTTATTTTGTAATTATGAAGAATCTTTAATATTTATGTATTTGTATAGATTTATGGTATTTCTTGATATTTGGTATATATTTATATACTTTTATCAAATATTTATTGACACTACTAAGAATATGTTCTAAATAATTAAAAAAGAAAATACTAGTATTATTACCTGAAATAAATCTTGAAAGAAGAATATTGTAATTCTGCACTAAAATTATAATAATTAATTTTATCTAAAGGTAACAGGGAACTGGTAGTAGAGAAGCAGACTCGGAATATGTATTGGCCAAAATCACAAAATCAGGAGGATGGATGTTTCAGCAGTACTCTGAAGATTTTATTTGCCAAGTTTAACATTATATTGATTAATTTCTCATTGTGAATTACATTGTTGAAAATTTGAACAAGAGATTTAATTAACTATATTAAATCATATGAACATGCTAAAAAGCAGGATTTGAATAAAGTTAACTGAGTCAAATTTGACCTAGAGTTTTGTTCTAGAAGAAGGATAATCACAGTATTTTCTCTGATAAAATCACTAAGGAGCTACAGAAAATGTATCTGGAAAAAATATAGACTATTTTTCTATGGAATTTCTCATGCAAAATTTAAATAACTAAGATAGTGAGATTCAAAACAATTTTGAGGTGAAATATAAATATGAAACAAGATTGAAAGCATTCTGCAGTATATGATTAGAGGATTAATAACAGACACAAAATTGAGGATGGTAATGTATTAGTGGAAGTACATTAGAATTCTTTAAATTTCCTCTTTTATAGCTTATATGTATGAGGAAGTGATCCAGAAATATTGATCTGAAATATTTGATCTTTACTGATGAATGTCTATCCACCAAATGTAGAACCTTACAGGCCCAGATCCCAGAACATTTGATTGTGTTAATGTGAAACCTATACTTGGACCAAGAGGCAGTCGTCAGAACAGAGCAAGGAGACTTTACACGGTTCAAAATCAAGAAGGGGGTCCATCAGGGATGTATTTGTCTCCATACCTTTTCAATCTGTATGCAGAACAGATCATCCGAGATGGTGGGCTGTACGAAGAGGAATGTGGCATCAGGATTGGTGGAAGCACACAACCCTGCTTGCTGAAACTGAGGAGGACGTGACTCACTTGTTGCAGAAGGTCAAGGACTGCAGCATTCTATACGGATTGAAACTCAACATCAAGAAAACAAAGATTCTCACCACTGGGACAATTGGCAGCATCAGCATGGATGTTGAAGAGATTGAGATAGTTAACAGGTTTAGCTTGCTTGGCTCCACAGTCAACACTCTTGGTAACAGCAGCCAGGAAATCAAGAGATGAATTGTATTGGGAAAGTCAGCTGTGAGGGGCCTCTCAAGAGTACTGAAGAGTAACAACTTTAGGCTGGAGACTAAGGTGCGCCTGATCCGGGTTATAGTCTTCACAATTACATCAGAGAGTTGGACAGTGAATAGGGTTGATGGAAAGAGAATTGATGCCTTTGAGCTTTGGTGTTGGAAAAGAGTTTTGAATATACCATGGGCTGCTAGAAGAACGAACAGGTTTGTCCTGGAGAAGGTGAAGCCGGAATGCTCCTTGGAGTCAAGGATTCTGAAGCTTCGTTTGACATACTTTTTGCATGTTGCAAGGAGGGACTGGTCCTTGGAGAGGGACATCATGTTTGGCAGAGTGGAGGGACAGCGAAGGAGAGGAAGACCTTCAATGAGATGGATCGATTCTGTGACTAGAGCAGTGGAATAAGTGCATTTGAGATGGCTAGGTTGGCACAGGATAGAACAGCGTGTAGAGCTCTTGTACATAGGGTCGCTATGAGTCACAAATGACTCGATGACACATAACCACAATAGGCCCAGAAGGGTTAATACTCTTCCTAAAGCATCTCACAGCTAGAGTCAAGCACAGGTAGAAAAGAGCTCAATTTCTAACATGATTCAGTCCAAAGGTAATTAGAAGACACAGTTTAGTTCAGTCCCCAAAACCCTTCCAGAATTCATATGAGTTTTCTAGAGTGCTAATGGACTTTGCCTCATCATAAATTCTAGTTTGAACTTGCTTATTTTAAGTTATTTCAATATTCCCCAAAGGAAAGTTGGGGGGCGGGGGGAATTGTCACTTGATTGTCTTCTCCAGAACCATTGAGAGTGAGTGATAATCTAGTTAGTGATTTCTTTCCCAGTCAGCATGCTGGAGTCATTTGCCCCAGATGGAGCTGAATGAGAACAAACTACTGACAGGGTGGGGAATTGAGTATAGAGAAGAGAGTAAAAAGAAATTTAATGGAATAATAATACCTTAATTATGGTTTATTTTTTATCTCTAGGAAAACAAACTGGAACAAGTAACTAAGAGTAAAAAAATATATATTTTTTTCTTCATTTAACAAAATTTTGGCATAGGAAACTTTGACTTGACTTCCATTCTCCTCACTTTTTAAACAGAGTGTGTGTAAGATAATGCGGAAGTTAAAACCAAAAGTATAAACTGGATTTCTTTGCTTAATTTTTTTCAGATCACTTTCATTGAAGATTAATGGTTTATAGGATAATTATTAAACTCCTTTAACTCTATTTGGCTTCTCAATTTAACTCAATGAGTAGATAATTTGTCCTTTGGGGAAACCATTTTGCTTCTTTATAGCCTCAGTTTTCTTATAATTAAAACAGATACACGAATATTGCTTACTTTAATAATGGACCGAGATTATTGTAAAGCTTAAAGAAGATAATGTACAGAAAATATGCATTCTGTATTAAACCAAAAATTTAATTACTGCTATCTAATTTATTCTAACTCCTGGTATCTAATTTATTCTAACTCGCTTTGGGATTACAAAACTATAAATCTCTATTTGAGGAGATTGCTTTACATTGCTGTTTTCCTAATCTTTACAAATTTATAAAATAATATTATTGTAATTTACTGAAGATCCAGTTATTTACTATTAAACTAAGAATTAAAGTTATTTTAAAATACATAATAGCTAGAATAATTGACTAGAGTATATTAATATCATGAAGATGGTTCAGGACTAGGTTTTACATGGAGTATCTAGAGTTGAAGTTGTCTCATGGCAAGTAGTAACAACATAGGAAAAGAGAGGTTTTTAAAAATATATGTATATACAGGAGGCTAGAGAACATTATCCTGAGTGGACTTACTCAGTCTCATAAGAAATAATACTGTAAAAGGCCACTATTATAAAAACAGAAAAATAACTAGTAAAATGTGAGTAAGAGTCCAAAGGCGGAAGGGGACGAGGGCAGGAGCTTGAGAGTGGCGAGGAAGAAAATCACAGTGTCACAGAATTTGGTGGGAAGAGGGAGAGGGTGAAGGAATTAAGATAGATTTAATGGGACCTGAAAATATTAGGCCATTATGGGTCAACGGAGATTAATTTTATAAAGCACAGTGTATGAGAATGGTTAAATGAAAAACATTTTGAATAAAGGAATGTGTGACACAATATATATGAATAAAATAAAACATGTATGAAATTTCTATGCAAACCAATAAAAAGTATGTATTATATTCTATATTAGACTTATTAGTATCAGATTTACTATTAGATTAAACTAAGTTAATATGTTGTTATGTACTGTCAAGTTGGAACCAACCCACTGCTAACACTTCAGTCGGTTTTCAGAGGTACTTAAATATCCAGGAGGAGACGTCCATCTTTCTCCTCCAGAGCAGCTGGTGGATTCAAATCTCATGCCTCTGTGTCGGCAGCACAATTATCCACCATTAGACCATGAGATTTTGTATTAAGAACTATCGAGTTGGAACTGACTTATAGATGACCTTCCCAAGGATTTTCAGAAATAGGTAAAGGCAGAAGATTTTTCATCTCAGTGAACAACTGGTATATTCTAACCACTGTGTCTTTGGGTTGAGAATGTAACTCCTTACACTAAGCCATCATAGCTAATATGATAAATAATTATAAATATAACCCACAGGCAAGTTCACAGTGGTTCTTAAAAAGTTCTAGGAATGTAAGAGTTCTGAAATGAATTTGAAAACTAATGACATAGAAGTCAACAGAAGCTCCATCATGATGGAGGCTTATCAAATTGAAGAGAGTTTTAATGCACTAATGATTGTTGTTAGATGCCATTGAGTTGAGTTTATTCATAGAAACCATATAAACAACAGACCTGAACCCTGTTCTATCCTGTGCCACCCTCATCATCTCTTTAACACTTGAGCCCATTGCTGTTCCCACTGTATCAGTCCATCTTGTTGGGGGTCCCTCTCTTTTGCTGAACCTTCACCTTCCCGAAAATAATGCCACTTTCTAAGAAATAGACTCTCTTAGTAACATGTCCAAATTGTGAGAGACGAAGCTTCGTTGTGTTTGCTTCTAAGGTGCACTCTTACTGTACTTTCCTTATGACCTGTTTGTTCTTTGAGTAGTTCATTGGATATTCAGCATTTTTCTCCAACACTGCAACTCAAAGGCATCAATTCATCTGTCATTCTTTTTCATTATCCAGCTTTTGGATACATAGTAAATAATAAAAAAAGATTATGACCTGAATCAGGTACACCGTAGTCTACAATGTGATATCATTGTTTTTTTTTTTTTTTTATTTTGGAAAGGTCCCTGACAGCAGAATTACTCAATGCAATATGTCTTCTTATCCTCTAACTACTGGTACCAAGGGCATTGAATGTGGATCCAAACAAGATGATATCATTGACAACTTCAATCCTTTCTCCATCATGATGTACTGTTGTTGTTAAGTATCATAGAATGGAGTATGATTCATAGAGACTTTATAAACAATAGATCTGAATTATCTTGTGTAGTCCTTCTCATCTTCAACACATTTGAGTCCATTGTCATAGTTGTTGTTGTTGTTGTTATGTGCCGTTGAGTCGTTTGCTACTCATAGCGACCCTATGTACAACAGCCCTAAACCCTGCTCTACCCTGTGCCAATCGCATTGCCTCTGACACACTCATCCCGATTACCCCAGTCATAGATACCGTATAAATCCATCTCGTTGAAGGTCTTCTGCTCCTTCACTGACACTGCACTTTTCCAAGTATGTTGTCCCTTTCCATATAATAGTCTTTACTAACAACTTAATATGAAAATTATGTGAGATGAAACTTCACCAGCTCTGCCTCAAGGGACATTCTGGTTGCACTTTCTCTGAGACATGTGCATTTGTTCTTCCGGCAGTCTTCAGCATTCTTCTCCAATACAACTCAAATGATAGTTTTTCTTCTGTCATCTTTACTCATTGTACAGTTCTCAGATAAATAGCAAGTGATTGAAAAGACTATAGCTTGAATCAGGCACACATTAATCTTTAGACTTTCTTCTCAGGACTTTGATGAGATCCCTGACAGCAGACTTTCCCAATGCTATATATATGACTCTCAATCTCCTTACTGCTGATATCAAGGGTGTTGATTGTGAATCCAAGCAAGATGAAATCATTGACAATTTCAATCTTTTCTTCATCTGTCATCATTTTACATTACAACAAAGTGGTGAGAATTTTTTAATTATTATATAGGTTTATTTACACATTTTAAATACATTGTTTTTCACATGGAAATTTTCCCATTTTATTCACCCCCAACACATCAAACTGTATGACCTTATGATTGACACCCTTCACCATCCTCCCTTCCTGCCTCCTCCCTCTCATCCTTGGATCCTCATCCTCATTCTACAATAATAGTTTTATACAGTATTTGTCCTTATGGGACTGAACTAGTTCACGCAGCATAATGCTATCCAGTCCATCTCCAGTTAAGTAGTAATTGACAAAATCATTGCTCCTGCATACTGCATAGTACTCCATAGTGTGAATGAACCATAATTTCTCAATCCGTTCTATTGTGGTTGGATATTTGGGTTGTTTCCATGTTCTTGTGATGGTGAATAACTGCTTCTATGAACACTGGTGTACAAGTCCCCATCTGTGCCTCAGTTCTCATTTTCTCAGGGTCTATTCTAAGCAGTGTAATAGCTACGTCATATAGAAGAAACCATACTGAAGGCTGCAGTTCTTGATCTCCTGCAGCAAGTACTTCAGGTCCTCCTAACTTTCAGTAAGCAACATTGTGTCATCTCAGAAACACAGGGCACTGATGAGTCTTTCTCCAGTCCTGATTTCACACTCTTCTTCATAAAGTTCAGCTTCTTGAATGATTTGTTCTGCATACACAGATTGGACATATATGGAGAGAAGATACAGCCCTCTTACACACCTTTACTGATTTTAAACCATGCAATATTTCCTTGAAAGACCTATTAACACAACTGGTATTCAAATACGTTGTTGTGGTGTGCCATAGATTTGGAACTGACTCATAGGTGACGCTCCAGCAGGTTGTCAGAGGAAGTTAATCTCATGGAATGAGATTGTCCTTCCTTCTCCTTTGGATATTCAAATATATGCACTGTAACAACAACAAGAGCCACATGGAGATCACCATGTCTGACTTTTATTACTTCACAAAGGGGAATTTTCCCAGGCAACACTATCAGTAACACAAAACCAACTCACATGATGTCAAATATGTCCCCCACATTCCGATAAATTTTTCTACTCACCCCAACACCAATCTTACAGCTTTGTTGGGTTTGAATTCTGATGAAATTACTCACAGACCACACAGAACTGTGTTAGGATAGTAAAAAAGGTTATAATCCAGGTTAATAGCAGAATACACTCAAGACAGCTCTCAAAATATGCTCAAAGGCACCTTAGCTTTGAGCTTCATGGCTTTAGGCTGGTGAACAAAGTTCTCAGTCCTGCCAATATTAGCTCCCTTCACCCTCATTCAGTGTTACAAAGTTCTCAGTCCTGGGAATTACAGCCCTCCAATGAGGGCGGAGGCTCTTAGCTCCAATTCCACCGGTGCAGCAATCCCAAGGTTCAGCTCATATTAGTTCATATCTAGATCCACTGCTGCTGCTGTCTTTCCCCCTCCTCTATTGTGATTTTAACAAAAGTTTACAGAAAAGTTGGATTTTCATTCATTCTTTGTTGCACATTTTTCTCCCCCAGTTCACTTTCTTTTCTAAAATATTCATTCAGTTTTGGACAATTTGCTTCCTCTCTCTTCCTTCTCCTTCCCCCAATCCACTTTGCAATGTACCTCTTAGTCTGGACTACTCTTACACATATATTGCCTAATCATATATTCCTTTTAAGTAATTATTTCTCTTATCTGTTACAATGCAGTGTTCATTATCCATTTACTCTTGTCCTATTTTCTCCCTCAATTCCCATGCCAGTCCTCTTTTGTACAGTGGTGTTATGCAGTATTTGTTCTTTTGTGACCAAGATAATTAATTCATTAAAATGTCCTCCAGGATGGCTAAGTTGCATAATATTTTACAAATTCATTGTTTTTTAGTGTTGCATAGTATTCCATCATGTGAGTATACTATAGATTGTATATCCATAAGTTTGTTGACAAGTGTTTGGGTTATTTTCATCTCTTTCCTATTGTGAATAATGAAGCCATAAACATTTTTTAGTGGAGGCTCTGGTTTCTTTAGGGTATATTACCAGTAGTGAAATTGCTGAGTAAAATGATAATTTTATTTCCAACTTTTTGAGATCACCTACATAGTGGCTGCACCATTTTACATTCTGATTTCTCTACAGTGACAAAGAAAATACAGAAATTGAGCTAAGAAAAACAATACTCATCATAATAGCAAGTCAAGATATTAAATACTTGGGAACAAATCCAATTAGAGACACAAAAGATCCATACAAAGAAAATCACTAAATATTTATACAAGAACCAAAAAAGAGAGGTTCGTCGATAGGAAGAATCAATATCTTGAAAATGACAATTTTACCGAAGGCAATCTCAGTACAGATACCAATTCTATCTTTTTACAAGACGGAAAAAGCAATTTTCAGTTTTATCTGAAATGGAAAGAGACCCTGAATAAGTAAAGTGCTACTGAAAAATAGAAACAGGTAGGATATATCACTCTGATCTCAAATCCAGCTACTACACAGTTGTGGTGGTCAAGTTAGCATGGTATTGATTCAGTGACAGACACATAGATCAGTGGAATAGAATTGAGAACCTAGTAATAATTTCATCTGCCTATGTTCAACCTGTGTTTTACAAGAAGAATAAATCAGTTAAGTGGGGAAACGACAGCCTTTTTAACAAACATTAGCAAAACTGGAAAAACACCTGTAAGAAACCCAAGTATACAATTCACACTATACACAACTCAACAAAACCCAACTCAAGGTGGATCAAGGATCTAGGAGTAAAACAAAAGACTATGTAAACTTCATGAGGGGAAAGCATGGAAGAACTCTAGAAGTCCTAATACACAGCATGGACAGTCTTCTAGACATAACTAAAAATCTACAACTAAAAGAGAACAAAATAGATGAATGGGACCTTCTAAGAATAAAATTTGTATGCATGTCAAAATTTCTCCAATGGGGTATGACAGGAAACTCATAGACTGGGAAAAAATGGTAATGATATATCTGATAATGGGATTATGTCTAAAATTTATAAAATACTCTAGTACCTCAACAAGAAAAACCATAAGCAATCCACTTGCAAAATGGACACAGGATAAGACTAGACACTTCACCATAGAAAGTACTCAGATGGCAAACTAACATGTGAAGAAATGGTCAAAATCCCTAGCTATCAGAGAGATACAAGTCAAAACAACTATATCATCTCACTCCAGTAACAAGAGCAAAGTTCAACAGAAGAGCAAACAACAAATTCTGGTGAGGTTGTGGACAGACTGGAACAAATAACAGAGAACCAAATATTAGTGATCACTCAGAAGAAGATAATGACCAGGAAGGATTGCGTGAGAACGAGGAAAGTGAAGAACTGCAACTTTCTAATAATACAGTATACAGTACATTAAAGTCATTGAAATAAGTGAAAAGCACTTCATAAATTCCAAACTTTATGGACATGTTTTTACTTATTCTACTATTACTTAACATGATGGTGAGTGTGAAGTTTATCTTTCAATATGACTTTCCTAGGAATAGTTTGATTTTGCCATGGAGATGGCAACAGTGAGTCTTAACCTTCCCATAAGGAAATTGACTACTACTAATTCACAAGGGGATTGGCTAGTCTCTCCATTAAACTGAGCAGCAGGAGAATTAGACCTTCCTTACCTCAGTAAAAAAGAAGCTATAACAGAACATAGGACACCCTCCAAGACAGCAGCAGCAGAAGTAATGAATAAGTGTGCATTTTACAAGTGCATTGCTTTTGTTTTTCTTGTTGTACTAACAACCTTTAAGAAGAAAACAACCAGCAGATAAGTAAGAAATTAAGTAAGTCATTACTTGTCCTTTGGTTTAAAAACATTCCACCAAAGAATTAACCAATCCAGGTACTCCTTACCCCTAGTTGTTAGGTGTTATCTGGTTGCCTGAAAATACTCCTAATTACTTGTTAAAAATAAGAAAATAAAAATTAAAATTACCTAAGTTCATTATGTGAAAGATTTCCAGTAAATCTGATACTATTAACTGGTTACAGAAAAGGCAGGTGGAGGAACACGAAATATCCTGAGTAAAGCTGGAGCCGCCTGTTGTTGATGTATTAGTTGCTATAGAATTTTCTCTGATTTCCAGAGACACTGTGTATAGTATAAGAAAGTGTGCTTGTTCTTATGTTACCTCACAACTGTTGATGTGCTCGAGTCCATTGTTATGGGTACTGTATGTGTATTTTGAGTTTCTTGCAACCCAGTTGCTCATTTTCCAGCACTACGCCACATAGACTTCTGTTGTGATCAATGGAGTTTTCATTCATAATCTGTTTCAGTTTGGACACTTTTGAAAACTAGTCAGCATCACGTAACACACAAGTCTCTACTTGCAGATGATGGCTGCCCACAAATTGAAGAGCCAGGAGAGTCTTCAGAGAAAATGGGAATTCTAAAACAAAAACACCCTTGCACTCTTAAATAACAAAGTAGTTTAAACGTGACAGCTGGAAGCCTATTACCTTTGACTTCTAGTCCAAAATTGGGTCCCTAGACCGTTCTGTACTGCTCCTCTTTAATTGACCAATCTTCAAAGTAAACTGAAAATAAGAGAGGTTAAAGGTATACTTTTAAGTTAGCTTCAATTGTGGACTGAAAAAATAAGTTGTACATTAGCTAAGAATTATTAAGCCTTTTTATAGAAATGTATGTTCTGCAAAATTACCCGTTTCACAAAATTAAATTGTTCAGCTTAATCAGAGTCAGCCAATTTTCTGTTGTTTATTTAGTCACCTGCTTTTATGCTAAATACTTTTTGGAGAAGGGTTTTAAATATATTCTAAAGTTGTCATGCTTTCCTTAAAATGAACATATGCTGAGAACTAGCACTTTCTATTTATGATCTAACTTCTACGTTTATACTTCATTTTTACAAAACATTTGGTTCCTGTTTTTTTCCTCTTTAAGATCCTTAATATGTTTCTAATAATTAATATCAGTTACGTATTTGTGATCATAGAGCAGATTATTTATGGGAATAATTAAATGGTGTTGTCGTTAGGTGTCATACAGTTCATTCCAACTCATAACGACTGTACAAAAGAAAAAAACCCACATCCTATCTCACACCAATCTCACAATCTCTGCTCTGCTTAAGTCTATCAATGTAGTGACTGTGCCAACCCATCTTGTTGAGGGTCTTCCTCTCTTTTCACTGACCTTCTATATCTATAAGCACAATGTCATTCACAAGACACTGGCCCATTCTAACAATATAATCAAAGTATATGAGGCCAAATTTTAATCTTTTTAGACATTAAGAAGCATTCTGCCTACATGTATTTTTCAAGACAGTTTTACATGTTTTTGACAGTCCAAAATATATGCAGAATTCTTGTCCAACACTATAATTCAAAAGAAACAATTCATTTGTGGTCCAACATGAGCAATGTTAAACTTACATGAGCATATGAAGCTTTCTTCTGATTTCCTGACTACTGGGACTAATGGTGTTGATTGTTAGTAACATGCAAATTATTCCCCAATATAATGAACTAATCAAAAGGTGCTTTACCTCTAACAGTAAACCTTTAAGACAATCAGACATACAAATATCATGGTACAGACACTCTTTTCTGGCTCCAACAGAGACCCATGGCTTCATGGTAGAATGGGCCTTGGGATGAGGGTAATTGTCTTGGGCAGTGTCTCAGGTGAATCTTTGTTGCGAGTGTTTGGCCTTCCTAGTTGTTAGGTGTGCTTCAAGTGTAAGATAATTAGCAGAACTGGGAAAGCTTTATGAAACTGGCCTGAAGTAAAAACTATGTAAGATCAAAGGGCTTTCTAGCTTGGTTGAGAAATTGCCCTAATGAAAATATCCTTTTTTTTTTGACCCTAATTAGAACATGCTAACATCCCTAAGAAAACTTCTTAACTGTGAGTATAGTTCCACGAGAGCTTGTGAGTTGATCGGTAGTAAAACAGTGAGAGCCCTGGCAGAGATGTTTGGTGTTAGAGTTGGTTGAAATAAGTACAGGAGCATTTGGGGGCAAGTCTGACCTTGTGGAGTTAGTAGAGGTCAGATATGGCTACCTTCGTATTGTGCCCACTCTTTTCATATCATCTTTCTCCTAGCTAAGGACTCTGCTGTCAGAGTTCCTATAGTGTACTTTGTGGTTTGTTTTTTAAAAAATATTTTTCTTCTGAGTGACTTGAGTTGTTTTAATGTGTTATGATTCTCTCAAAACAAATATATGCATTTA
>NW_006399858.1:11276334-11317625 GCF_000299155.1 Elephantulus edwardii
ATTTGTTGCTTGCTGTTCTGTTAAATTTTGCTATTCTGACTGGGGTGAGATGATATCTCATAGTTGTTTTGATTTGCATCTCTCTTAGAGCTAGTTAGGGATTTTGAAAATTTCTTCATGTGCTTGTTGGCCATCTGACTGTCTTCTTTGGTGACGTGGAAACTCAGTATTTTTTGTTTTATTATTTTTATTTTCTTTTGTTTTCAATTTTTTTCTATTTTTGTGTTACATGTACATTTCATTTATTTCTCTTTTTTTCTGGGTATATTATCAAGTATTTAACATTGTGAATTTTGCTTAGACTTGTACATTAATTACATCTCAAAAGCACATA
Source organism: Elephantulus edwardii (assembly GCF_000299155.1). Taxonomy (NCBI): domain Eukaryota; kingdom Metazoa; phylum Chordata; class Mammalia; order Macroscelidea; family Macroscelididae; genus Elephantulus; species Elephantulus edwardii. Next base: position 11,276,669 of record NW_006399858.1, read on the forward strand.
GATTTTAATTTTCACAGGTATTTGTTCCTCACAAGCTTTGTTTTAGAAATCTTGATTGAAAGACAGACAATACCAGGTGACAGAAGCTTTTTTAGTTATCTTTTAAAATGTTCTACTTTTATTGAATTGTAATCACAGAATGCTATTTCCTTTCTGGACTTATTTTATGACTCAATACAAGGTCAATGTTTATGAATGTTCCATGGACACTGGTAATTAGGTTAACTAATTGTCATCTAATAGCTTATGTGTGTGTATCTCTATATCTTGGTAATGTATCTTTGACTAATTATATATTTGAGAACTTCTTTTGTAGTTTATAATGACATTGTAGTGTAATTTCAGAATTGACTCACTTCTGACCTGAGAGTGAAATTTCAGTCTTTGCCTGCTGGCCCAATTTATAAGGATTTGTCCTATTGCTTCCCTAGAAATTGCAATCCCCAAGTGACTCCCTGGGAAACAGATGGACAGTTTCCTCTGGAGTGATTTACAGCCTTGGAAACTTGTTGAAGGGGCAGTTGTAAATCTGTTCCTACATATTGGCATTAAGGTTGCATTTGAGTGAATGTCTTCCTTGCAGTTGAGTAGACAGATGACTCACTGCTTTCCAGAAGAAACAGACTCAGAGATGACCCTCCAGCAGGTTTTCAGAGGTTCTAAATCACATGGGATAAATTAAATCCATGTGTGCATAACAATTTTTTTTATAAGAGAGTGAAAAGAAAACCTACAGACTGAGAACAAACATTTGGTAATACCATCTCAGACAAGAGTTTTTTAACAAAAGTTTACAGAATACTCCTGGGCCTCCACAAGAAAAAGACTGATAACCCAATTAACAAAATGGGCAAAAGACATGGAAAGAATTTTCACAGAGGAAGATATTCTAATGGTAAAGAGATACATGAAGAAATGCTCCCAATCACTGGCAATAAGAGAGATGCAAATCAAAACCACAACGAGGCACCATCTCACTCCAGTAACAGTGACAAAGTTTAACAGAGAAGCAAGTAATAAATGCTGGAGAGAATGTGGTGAGATAGGAACTCTTATTCATTGTTGGTGGGATTGTAACATGGTACAACCATTTTGGAGGGAAGTTGGGTGCTTCCCCAAAAAGCTGAACATAGAAATTCCATATGACCCAGCTACTTCACTACTTGAAATAAACCCTGAGAAAATGAGAAATGAGGCATAAATGGAGATTTGTACACCAATGTTCATAGTAGCATTATTTACAATTGCAAGAACATGAAAATAGTCCAATTGTCCAAAAACAAACAAATGAATTGAGAATTATGGTACATTCACACAATGGAATACTATTCAACATGCAGGAGCAATGATTTTGTAAATTATTACCTAACCTGGGAGGGAATGGAGAACATTATGCTGAGTAACCTAACTCAGTCCCACAATGATAAATATTGTATGAAACCATTACTGTAGAATAAGTATAAGGATCCAAGAGGGGTGGGATAGGGTAGAAGTACAGGGATGTGGATGCACAGGGGGAGGGGAGATCCGAAGTATCTCATGTCCAAAGTATGTCAGACGAAGCCTCTAATCCTTGCCTCCAAAGAGCAGTTATATGAGAAGGTTATTCCCTCTGTTCTAGCACACACCTTATTTTTTTTCTTTACAGAAAAATAGTTATTATTTCAATAAATAATAACTATTATTCTGTAAAGAAAAAAAATGACAGTGTCATTGATTTCACATGCAAGCAAGATTCTGCTGAAGATCATCCAAAAACGATTAGAACAGCACATCAGCAGAGAACTGCCGGAAGTCCAGGCTGGCTTTAGAAGGGGTCGTGGTACTAGGGATATCGTTGCTGATATTAGATGGATCTTGGCTGAAAGCAGGGAATACCAGAAGAATGTCTATCTGTGTTTCATTGATTATGCAAAGGCATTTGACTGTGTGGATCATAACAAACTGTGGCTGACCCTGAGAAGAATGGGAATCCCAGAACATTTAATTGTGCTAATATGAAACCTATACTTGGACCAAGAGGCAGTAGTCAGAACAGAGCAGGGTAACACTGCATGGTTCAAAATAGGGAAGGGTGTACGCCAGGGATGCATCCTGTCTCCATACCTTTTCAACATGTATGCAGAGCAGATTATCCGAGAGGCTGGGCTCTATGAGGAGAATTGTGGCATCAGCATTGGTGGAAGATCTATTAACAATCTCCGTTATGTAGATGACACAACCTTGCTTGCTGAAACTGAGGAGGACCTCATGCACTTGCTGCGAAGGGTCAAGGACTGCAGCCTTCAGTATGGACTAAGGCTCAACGTCAAGAAGACAAAGATTCTCGCCACTGGACCAATTGGCAGCGTCAGAATGGATGACGAAGAGATTGAGGGTGTTCACAGCTTCACTTTGCTCGGCTCCACAGTCAACACTCTTGGTACCAGCAGTCAGGAAATCAAAAAGCGTATTGCGATGGGAAAGTCTGCTGTTAGGGACCTCTCAAAGGTACTCAGGAGCAACAGTGTCTCTCTGGAGACTAAGGTGCGCCTGATACAGGTCATGGTATTTGCAATCGCTTGTTATGCATCAGAGAGTTGGACAATGACTAGGGAGGACAGAAGGAGAGTCGATGCTTTTGAGCTGTGGTGCTGGAGAAGGGTACTGAATATACCATGGACTGCCAGGAAAACAAACAGATTCATCTTGGAGAGGATTAAACCAAGCTACTCCTTGGAGGCAAGGATTCCGGGGCTTCGTCTGGCATACTTTGGACATGTTGCCAGGAGGGACGGGTCCTTGGAGAGGGACATCATGCTTGGGAGGGTGGAGGGACAGCGCAGGAGGGGAAGACCCTCTATGAGATGGATTGATTCGGTGACTGGGGTAATCGGGATGGGTGTGTCAGAGGCGGTGCGGTTGGCGCAGGATAGAGCAGGGTTTCGAGCTGTTGTGCATAGGGTCGCTATGAGTCGGAAATGACTCGATGGCACATAACAGCAACAATTTCAATAAATTCTAGATTTTTAGTATTACTGAAGAATAGTCTAAAGCCAGGATATTTGTTAACAAAGAAGTGATTTTTTAAAAAATTTCACCATAAAATATTTTTAGAAATCCAAAAATTCTTGATTTAAAATTATGAAGAAATTTTAGGCTATTCATCAGATAATTCTGAATAAAATATCCCATGAAATTGTCAATCCTTTCAATTTAAAATAATTTTTAAATAATATTTTCTTGACACATCTTTAAATATTATTTTAGTATCTTATTTTAGATTTTTTTTCACCAGCCAAGATTACTGTTCAATGAAAGTCTCCTTTTCTTTTTTACAGATCTGTTATTTTTTAATTGATAATTTAATGAAAATTTATGAAGAACTTGGGTTCTTAATCATTCATTGTTGCACATTTTCCTCCTTGTCCCTTTCCTCCCACCAGCCCAGATAATTTTTTCTTTTGGAAAAAATTTATTTCATTGTTATACAGTCGTCCCCCCTAACCCCATGTCCCAGATTGCTTTACTATGTAGCTCTTGTTCTGGACTCTTGTCATGCCAATAATACCTAATCATATATTCCTTTTATAGAGTTTTCTCCCTCATCTATGCCCCTCTTTTCTTAGTTTCCTCCCAACCCCTGTATCAGTCCTGTTTTATAACAGTGGTATTATGCTGTATTTGTCTTCTTGTGACTGAGATACTTCACTCAGCATAATGCCCTCCAAGGTCACTCATTTTGAATAATATTGCATGAGTTCCTTGTTTTTCAATGCAGCATAGTATTCTATTGTGTGAATATACCACAGCTTCTCTATCCATTAGTTTGTTGATGGTCACTTGGATTGTTTCCAACTCTTTGCTATTGTGAACAAAGCTGCAATAAAAATGGGTGTGCAAGATTTGTATTGTCTTTTTTACTCTACTTTATTTAATATTTTGGTTGTAGTCTTTGTCATTTATTGTATTCTTAGTTCTATTATTTCCCCTAAACTTTTAATTTCATTATGACATTTTTCTTTCAATAAATGTCTCAACATCTATTAGACTCATAAGAGTTATTATTAATCTAATTTGCAGTGTATCTACCTCATGACAACTGTTTTTTGTATGGACACATTACTCATCAACCTTTTTTAACTTTTATTTATAAAATTAATATGGGAGAAGACTTATTTTCCTACACCATGTTGTTTGCTTTTTTTTTTTATGGATACATGGACAGGAGTCAGAAAGACATCATTTCAAAGTAACTGGAATTGTTTTTAGGACCTTGGTTGTTGTGTTTTATTCTTTCTTTCATATCAAACAATGGCAAGTGCATAAAAGAGTATTTCACAGTGCTAAAGATATAGGTTTTTCTTTGAAAAAAATTATACACACACATAAATGCACACAGAAAAGTTCCAGCAGTCCAATAAACTCCAACAAATGCTCACAAAAAAAAGGCATGGCATTAAATCAAATAATAAAAGTCTTCTCTTTAGAGAGACAGATTAAAATCCTGATATTTTAACTTAATATTTGATTAATATACAATGCCTTTGAGCTGTAGTGTTGGAGAAGAGTATTGATTATACATACCATGCACTTTTAGGAGAACAAAAATTTCGTCCTAGAGAGGGTGAGATCTGGTTGCTCCTTGGAAGCAAGGTTTCTGAAGCTTCATGCTACATATTTTGGACATATTGCAAAGATTAACCAATCCTTAGAGAGGGACGTCATGCTTGGGAGGGTGGAGGGGCAACACAAGAGAAGAAAACCTTGATGAGATGGATTGATTCAGTGACTGGGGAAACAGAGTTATGTGTGTCAGAGACAATGAGAATGGCACAGGATAGAGCAGGGTTTAGGGCTGTTGTACATAGGGTCACTATGAGTTGCAAGCAACTCCATGAAACATAACAGCAACAACATAAATTTTATATATTAGTTTTAATTTTGTTTTGGATTAATAAATACAGAATGAAATTAATGCTCAGCAAGACCATCTCTATTATATTTTCAAATCTCTTCTTCATTTCACAAAGTATCTATCTGCTGACACCTAGTTCTTCAGAGTGCTAAAGAGAAAAGATAACAGTCTAAATCTAATCCAGTCCTTGGTCTTCACAATTACTTCCTCTACATCAGACAGCTGGACAATGACTCAAGAGTGTGGAATAAGAATTGATATCTTTGAATTGTGGTGCTGGAGAAGAATTGACATATCATGGACTGTCAGGAGAATAAACGAGTCTGTCTTGGAGAGAATGTAATCAAGTTGCTTCTTGGAGGCAAGGATTTTAAATCTCTGTCACACATACTTCAGGCATATTCCCAGAAGGTTCTAGTCCTAGGAGAAAGAGAACATGCTTGGAAGGTTTGAGGGACAGCACAGTAGAGGAAGACCTTGAATAAGACAGATTATACAAATAACAGGGTAATTAGGGTAGATATATTAGACACAGTGAGATTAGTTCAGGATAAGACAAGGTTTAGAGCCATTATGCATAGGGTTGCTATGAGTTGTAGGTGGCTCACAGTGCATAACATCTATCTATCTATCTATCTATCTATCTATCTATCTATCTATCTATCTATCAACCAACCAACCATCTATCTATCTATCTATCTATCTATCTACCATCTATCTATTTATCTATCTATCATCATCATCCATCATCATAATCATCATCATCTATCTCATAAAAGATGTTATCCTTTGAACAATTCAGCTCAATTGTGGACTTTGACAATATGACCCTTGTGTTTAAACATTGCTATTGTGATTTGGGTGAAAGTAGTTTTTCTTTCAACATGTATTTTATTTTGTGTTCTTAGTTGCAATCCTAATGTAATTGCACTCTACCACTTCTTCATTCCCCCCTTTTTCCATTGTCCTTTCCTACCTATTCCTGCCTTCTGAGCTTTGCTTTTTGGCAAATTCTGCCATTTTGATATTTTGAGGTTGAATTTCTTGGAATTATGTCCTTCCTAGTGGTATTTTTCACTCTGTAGATCTGACCATCGTGATTCTATAGATTTTGAAATTGAGAGGTATGTACTATCCTACATTATTTTTATTATTTATTAATGCTTTGCTTAATGCAAAAAGTATCTTCTTTTTCCATATAATGTCTGCGGTTAGTTTTTCCATCAAAACACAGAAAATTTTGGCTGCCTTGTATTCAAATGGGGAAACATCTAAAATTGTACAAGTAGCAGAATGTAGCTAAAAAATTACAAGTTTAACCACAAAGAAAAGGATCTATGTAAATGTATTTGCAAATAACATACAAATAGTTATTCTTTAAAGAACAATAATGTATTTAGCTTTGCTTTCAAAAACTTGGCCATTAAATCACATTATTGACACGACTTGATGAATCTGTGATAAGTAATTTGAAAATTGAAGAAGAGGAGCAAGCATTTAACTGTTTTGTATTTAGATATTTAATATTTTATAATTTTGTTTTAATTTATCTACTTATTTGATAAGTACATAATAATCTTTATGACTTATTTTTCATCTAAAATATATGGGCTATCCAACAAATAACTGAAAAAGACCCAACACCTCTTTTTTTAATTATTATTGAACTTTATTAGTTTTAATGAACATTTACAGAGATTTTGGGTTCTCATTCCTTCATTGTTGCACTGTTTTCTCTACCCTCCCCCCAGTTCGTTCTTCTTCCCCCGCCATGTCTGTTTTAATTGTCCAATACACCACCTCTTTTAGTTTATGCTTTATCTATGTCAATTTTGCAACTTATTTTGTAAAGCTAACAAGACTCCTTTAATTCATTTAGGCAAGCAATATTTTTATTAAAACTGACCACACTTAATAGTTTCAAAATCTCTGTTTTATTAGGTTTTTAACTCTTACTGATTCTCAAGGCACCAGACAATGAAAATTGAAAAGGACAAAGATGAAGAAAATGAGTATTCTAAATAACTTTTCTATGATAGAAGTTCTTTCAATTGTTTTATTTTCTTCTTTCAATAGTTATTCGAGATAGAGATTATCATCTCTATTTTTCAAGTGACAAAATTGAACATCAAGAGCAGTAAGAAATACTTGGTAACATAAAGATATTTGATAAAAATTTAACTTAAACCTAGAACTATCTGTCTCTAACAGGTGGTCTGTTTATTTACATGTTTTGAATATACAATGAACTGACAAGAGAAGAAAAAAACCACACCAAACCTGTCTTGAAATAAATGTTACCAGAATGCTCCTTAGTTTTAAGGATGATGAGATTTTGTTTCACATACTTGTGACCTCTTTTCTGTAAGGACTAGCTCTTGGAAAAAGAAATCATCTTTGCAAAGTAGAGTGTCAGAAAAGGACACAGCTCTGTTAGCCTAGTGTTATGAAGCTGCACTACATTCCAAATGTTTCCAGTTCAAATCCAATAGCGCCTCCACTGGAGAAGGATGAACCATCTCATCCTGTGTGATTTACTGCCTCTGAAACGCATTGGAGGGTCAATTATGAGTCACTTCCAATTTGATGGCACACACAATGATAAGAGTGAAGGAAAAGAAACACCTCCACAAGAGGGCGTGAGCCTGTGATTGTTTAAGCATATCAGATTTGTGAAGATAGCATGTGACTAAGCAGTTTGTTTTGTTGTACATGTGGTTGCTATGGTCAAAGCCATGTATATTACACCTAACAGCAACCCTTAATGAGATAGATGGTCAAAGTTACTACAAAAATGGGCTTAAGCTCTGGAGAGATTGTGAGGATGATGCAGGATTTGACAAGGTGGAAATAGGAGTGGAAAGTCTCACCATGTAGCTATTTGTATAGTGCTAAGGATACTTTTAATTGGGATAGTTCCCCTTTATGGAGAAGGCAGAGATCTAATTCAGCCATCCTTACATTGCATCTGTGTTTTCCACAATTAGTGTCAGAAGTGGTGTAATTTGTTGCTTTAGGCTTAAAGAAACATGGTTTGGTTTTCTAAATTTGGAGCTTGGGAAGATATGCAGTTAAAATGGTTATTGTTTGATTCAAGAAAGTGGAGGAGAAAAGGAAAAGATTAGTTTTGCTACTACTGCGATGGGAAGAAAAGTTGAAAAGCCACTTTATGGCCCGAGACCATAAAGAATGAAGAATGGTTAGAGAATGAAGATGAAACAGAGAATCTCTTAAAAGGATACATATAATTTTTTTCTTCCTGTGTCATAATGTTGATAAATACTTAAAAATGAATATAAGGGATATGTAATATAAAGATATATAGTGGAAATTATTATGGTTTTTGCTGATTTAACTAGATTTTGCTGATTTATACTGGATCTTGTTGTATTGAAATACATATTGTATATCATGGAAAATATGATATACTAATGGATATTGATATAGCAATGTTAATGAATATTGGATGTTACAATGATGGGGTATATTATTATTCAAATATACTAGAAGTATATTAGAAAGGAATGCTAAGTAGTAGAATTTGATAGTATGGAGCTTAACCTAAGAAACATTAAATTCTACCTAGAACTTTGAAAAGAGTTTCATTTGAAAGAAGACAAATAGAAAGAGTGTCTTTTCCAATGTACTGAGGCAAGGTAAAGGTGATGCCCATCAAAACCCCATCTCCAGGATTTGATGGTAAAGGAAGTTAATGAGTATGCTTAATTCATGGTGATCCCAAAGTCTACGTGATGCGTGGAAGTGGGAAGAATCAAAACTCCCTTTCTGAGACTTAAAATGTTAAAAGAAGCTGGCAAATATACTCAACTCATGGTTAACACCTGGGTCCATTCAATGAATGGAAGTGGGAGACATGCAGTAATGAAGAGATAGGCTGAGTTGGGACATGTTCCTTCAGCGTTGTCCACCACACTTGATAAATGGGTAAGTGAAGAAGAAATTCTGGTTTTTGGAACAGGGAGTCCTGAGGATCCTCGGTGTGTGTAACTAAGGTTGAGTGAAGGAACCAGTAAATCTGAAACCAGGAAGAAGTGTGCGCCCCTGAATTTGTGGCTGATGCCCATTTGGACCTAGCCATGAATGGCTGGAGATATGTTGACTGCAACCCAACCAGATGAAGAAAAGATGTTTCATTCTGTGAGCCAGTGTTGATTACTATTACCTGATGGTTTGCTCTGGACTAGACCATTGTTTATAAATGTGAACACTCAATGTTTCCACTGTGATAGAAGATTTTTCAGAGAAAAGACATAGTTGTTTCCTCAGAGCACTCATTTGATAGGATTTGGGCAAGTCAGAAATTGACTCTCTAAAATGGGGGGATTAAGGCATGATGAGTGAAGCAACTGGCTTATATACTTCTATGAATATAGATGATAGTAAAGTGAAGGTTGATCCTTCAGATAATAAGGGAGAATGGCTAGAAAACTCAGGGGGTTGTCTGTGTTGTCAGACCTTGAAAATTAGCTTTTCTATCCATTGAGTTAGTCCCCATTGAGCACATGCTCTACAGCTACCTTAACTGTGGACATGTGGTCTTCCAAATCTTCAAAAGCAGTTAGATCAGTATAATACTTTCCACACTGTGAGAGATGGTAATGAAAAGAAGGTGAAGAAACCGTTGCACTGCTGTGAAGAGACTGTGGCACTGCTATGAAGAAATTGTGGCTAGATCTAATCATAGGAACCCCAGAGATGGAGCCATAGTTGTAAGTTTTGCTTGTAACTGCTCTGAGATAAAGTTTGTTGGATGATTGAGGAAACGAGAGGCTTCTTGTATTTGTGCTGCTGAACTGGACAAAGACTTTCAAATAGAGGAATTGTGCCTTATAAATCTGGCTTAGCACTGCTGAACTAAACCTGGGGTTGCATTGTGTGATATTCTTTGCCTCTCCTACTCCCCAACCTATTTCCCTAAAACTCCACAGCTGTGAGTAGTCTTTAAGTCAAGTTGCAATGAACATTAGGCCTAATAATTTATAGAAATAGATGCAGGAACAAGTAGGGTGGCATGTCTGACTATGTAGCCATTTGTATGGTGTTATGGGTATTAGTGATGGGGACAGATCCCTTTTATGAAGCACATAGAAGTTAGACTCTGCTACCCCCATGTTGCATCTGCTCCTTTCATAAGAACTCATAGCTACCTCATGAACAACAGATCTAAACTCTGTCCTATCTGGTGTCATCCTCAAAATTTCTGACACATTTCAGCCTATTGCTACAGTCACTGTGTCAATACACCTGGTTGAGGGTCTTGATCTCTTTCTTTGCCCGTCCACCTTCACAAGAATGATGTCTTTCTCCAAGGAATAGTCTCTCCTAGCAAGAAGCCAAAACCATGTGAGATGAAGTTTATCACCACCAACTTTGTCTCCAAGGAACATTCTGGATGCACTTTTCTCAAGACATATCTTGTTCTTTTGGCAGTCCATGGGATATTCAATATTATTCTCCAATATCACAGCACAGAGACATCACTTCATCTCCATTATCTTTATCCATTGTCCAACTCTCAGTAGCATAGAAAGTAAAGGAAAAGATCATGGCTTGAATCAATACTTTAGTCCTCAAAATAATATCCTTTAAAAAAAGAAATCCTTACTCCTAAATAATTTAGAGAGGTTCCTGATTGCAGACCTTCCTAGTGCAATGCACCTCTTAATCTCCTGACTGTTAGTATCCAGTGTACTGATTGTGGATCCACGTAAGAGGCAGTCTATTATGACATTGTCTATCAATTCAGTGGTGAGAATTTTTGTTTTCTTGACATCCAGATTAATCCATACTGAAGGCTTCAGTCTTTGATCTTTAACAGCAAGCACATCAAGTCCTCCTCTCTTTCAGCAAACAATATTGTGTGCCATATGCCTAATACAGGTTATTAATAAATCTTCCTCCAATCTTGATGTCACATTCTCAAATAATTTGCTCAGAATACTGATTGACTATCAAAAATGTACTATTTCGATGCACACAGTTCTTAATTTTAAAACATGGAGTGTCCCTTGATCTGTTTGCACAACAGCCTCTTGCACTAAGTTTAGGTTCACATGACCACAATTAAGTGTTTTGGGATTTCCAACCTTCTCAGTATTAACCACAATTTTTTAGACATATATATTTGTTCTGTGGCAGTCCATAGGATATTCAGTACTATTCCCCAATCCCACAGTTCAAAAGCATCAATTTTTCTTCTGTTGTCCTTAATCATTATCCAGCTCTCAGCAGCACAGCAAGTGATTAAAAAGAACCATGATCTGGACAAGGTGTACTTTAATCTTCAAACTGACATCACAGTTCCTCAGTACTTTGGAGATGTCCCTGACAGTAGGCTTTCCTTTTGCAATATGTCTTCTGATCTCTTGACTGCTAGTACCAATAATGTTGACTGTGGATCCAAGTATGATGAAAACATTGATAATTTCAAACTTTCACCATCTAGCTTGCTGTTGCTTATAGGTCTGGTGGTGAATATTTTTGTCTTCTTAACGTTGAGATACAATCCATGTTCCTACTCTAAAGAAACTGAATCTTTGATGGAATGAAATGTAGGAGCAAATTTGAACATAGGAGAAACTTAGATAGGATCTTACTGAGGGGCAACTGAATGATCAAACTCACTGCTTTAGACTTATGATGACTCCATTTGTCAGAAAGTCAAATTGCTCCATAGGATTTTCTTAATTGTAATCTTCACAGAGTCAGATCACCATGGCACAGCTGGGCAAATTTGAAGAACTAATCTTTATTTTTGCAACTCCATACAAAATATTTTCAAGTGCATATACCATTCAGGTACTAACAGAATCAACAAATTATGCTAAATTGTGAAGGATGAGATTCTTTTACTTGCAATTCTGCTTTGAGTATACCTTAGTGCAACAAATCTGAACATTACTTTTTTTAAAAGCAGGTCAAAACCATTTTCTGGCCCCCACACACAGTGAGCTATGAAGGTACAGTTCTAACAATCTTCTAGGTGATGTAAATCTTGTGTATGGACATGTTTGAGTACCAGTATATTTTGTAGGATAGGCAATAGAGCTCTGGTTGCCTAGTGGCAAGTCGCTGAGCTGCAATCCTGCAGGCATGCAATTGGAGGCCACCAGCTGCTGTATGTGAGGAGGATGGGCAATCACCTCCCCTGCAATTAACTGCCTCTGAAAACCCACCAGAGGGTCATCTAGGGGTCAGATCAGATTCTGCAGTACACAACAACAGGCAAAAAACTAAAAACAAAATATCCACAGTAATAAACCTCAAACTTGAATTAACTTAAAAGTCACACGGGTTACTAAAGAACATCTGATATCTCCAGCACAAAAATTATAATGGCTGCACGTAGGGATTTAGCTGACCAAGGCAGGAGTTACCTCTATCCTTGGTTTTTTTTTTCCCCAGCCTCCGTCTTTTTAAAAGAAGGCAACAAGGCAGGGCAAAAATTCCACGCTGTCCCAGGACATGCAAAGTCTTGATTCTCCTGCTGACACAGTCTTCTGATAAAGCTGTTGTTATGCAAAGAGTGATGATGAGCAAATAAGAAAATAAACAAAATATTTTATTCCTTATATAACAAAAACTTAAAATGTATGAGGATATGCTGGTCAGGAGAACACCCAACCATGAGTTCCTCTTACCTTTTGACTAATAAAAGTCTCAAGTAGTTCATATCATCCCCTGGCACTTTTATACTGACCAGAGAATATAGCAGCCTTGATGAGTAAGTAGAATTAATAATTTCAAAAGCATATCATATGCACTAAATTTAAAAAAGTACTGTAATAGAAGAGTAACAACAAAATGTTATCAAAACCTATAAATCATTGAAGCCAGCCCTGTTAGAGTGAGTATAACCAAAGTGTTAAAGAGACGACACAAAGTCACCCCTGTATTATGGCTGATTATTCTTGTAAAAGGAGGTAGATCATAAACTATGAGCTATTAAAAGTATTTTTAAAAAATGAAAATCCAGTATTTTAAGAAAAATCTGCAAATATTCTCATGCTGACAGCTGTTTTAAATAAAATTAAAAGATAAGAGCACTATTAAAAGGTAATATTTCTAGGAGTCAAATATAACCCAAAAGACACAGCTTGTAAAAATTTATTTCAGAGAATTTCCAAGCAAATAAGCTCTTATTCCTAATCAGTATCCAAGATGGTGTAAGTTGTCCTATGGAGTACTATCCATTTCTAAAAATCAAATTTACATCCAATCAGATTGAATGACAGACCTTTTTCTCTACTTGATTCAAGACAGTTGCCTAGAGAAAAGCATATTGACAACTTTATGCAGCTATCCAAATAAGAGAGGTTTTCTTTCAAAATGAAAATTCCCCCAACGGGGTAAAAAAAATATCATGGTAAAAAAATATTGAAATTGTTAAGATGTGATTAGATTTGGAACCATAATCAATATCCATGATAGTAGCAGCCACGTTGTCAGACAACAAGCTGCATGGACAAATCAGTGGACTTCTTTACAGTGCTAAATAGAAAGAATGACATACTAAAGGATAATGTGTACCTGATTGAAGACACAGCATTTTCAATGGCCTCATATGCATGCTGGTTGTACAAAGAATAAGGAAGGCCAAGAGGAATTGACATCTTTAGATTGTGATATTAACGAAGCATATTGAATATGCTAAGGGCTGTCCAAAGAAAAGATATGTTTTGAAAGAGATGCACCCAGAAGGCTCATTAGAAATGAGAATGGTGAAATTGGTCTTACATGTTTTGGACACATTCTCAGAAAGGACTAATCCTTTGAAAACGATATAATGCTTCTTATTATATTCTTATTATCTTATTAAGTAAAGTAGAGATTCAGTGGGGGGAAAAAAGAAGACCCTCAAAGATGTTGTTGTTGTTGCCGTTATGCACTGTTGAGTCACCTGGGACTCATAGTGACCCTATGTATAATAGCCCTAAACCCTGCTCTGTATTGTGCCATTCTTATTGTCTTTGACATACCTACTCCCATTACCCCAGTCACTAAATCAATCCGTCTCATTGAGTCTCTTCCTCTCTTGCACTGTCCCTTCACCCTCCTAAGTATGACGTCCCTCTCGAAGGACTGGTCACTTCTTGCAACATATCCAAAGTAGGTCATAAGGAGCTTCAGAATCCTTGCTTCCAAGGAGCAGCTTTACTTCTTCCATGGTATATATAATAGCTTTCTCCAGCACCACAGCTCAAAGGCATCAGCCCTCCTTTTGTCATCCCTAGTCATTGTCCAGCTCTCTGATGCACAGCAAGTGAGTGCAAAGACTATTGCCTGGATCAGGCAAGCCTTAGTCTCCAAACTGACGTTATTGCTCTTCAGTACTGTGGAGAAGTCTCCACAGCAAACTTTCCTCAATGCCATGGCCAAGTTGGCTGCAAACATGAGATTACAGAACAATGTTAGCTAGCTCATCAGTGATAGTAATGCCGCTGCAGGATCTGGAGTGTTTGGTTCTGTTGTAAGGCAAAGATGATGCAGCTTCGCTTCACATACTTCCAGCACGTTGCTAGGACGGGCTATTCCTTGAAGAAGGACGTGATGCCCGGAAAGGCAGAGGGTTGCAATGAAGAGAAAGACCTACAACCAAGTGGATTGACATGATGATTGCCATAATGGGCACTAATCTGTCAGGAAGTGTGAGTATGGCACAAGATAGGACAGAACTCAGATCTGTTGTTTATAGGATAGCTATGGATAGTACTCAACTTGAAGACACCTAACAAAAACAACAAAGACATAAGGCGGAACTACTCGATGCTACCTAGCAACAGCCACTATTCTTCTTATTATTTAATAAAGCCTAAATTTTGTAAAATAAATACACTTATTAACAGATCTTTATTGCCATAAAGCTTTGAGTTCTCACAGTTTGTCTCACGATTACAGATAAAACGTCATTAACTCAGATCATTCAATGACTAAATTTTTTATTTCTGTCTAGCTCAAAGTTTAGACAGTGTGTAAACTATGTATACTATATTTGTGTCCCACAGCTAATCACTATGGATTACTGTTTCCTGAAATACGATGCATCTTATAATTATAAAAATTTCATGCTGTGTGTGTTTAAAACTAAATTTGTAGTGGTATAAATGATTACAACTCAACTAAAATATTATTAAAATTAAATATGTAAAGTTAAAAAGAACTCTAAACAAAACATTTTGTTTATACTGTTAGAGCATCTGTTAGTCTAACAGACCCTTCTGTGTAACTATTGATGAGGTCTCTATAACAGCTCTTACTACCAAATTAACTGAATTTTTTTAAATGCTGTAAATCTGCAATTGAAATATGCTTCAGAACTTTCACATGCATATAATACAAAATACATTCAAACCTACAGCACTTTCACATGCATATAATACAAAATACATTCAAACCTACAGCATAACATGGAAAATGGTACAAGTGTCATTCTATACTATATAACAAGAGCAACACAACATACCTTCTTCCTGCTCCATCTAGCATCCCATTATGATTCTTCTGCACTTAGGTTATGCAATCCCAACAATTTCTAAGGCAGTAGAGCTGTGACATGATTTCACATAATGCTGACTTGCATTCCATGCTAAGTGCCTTCCCCCACATTCCTTGCATTTAATAAAGATGCAATAACAGGGACTCTGTTTTGTCAACTAGCAGTCATAAGACTCTGGTAGCCTGCTGCTTATACTTCTTTCTACATTCTCAAAATGCAAATCAGAGAAAAAGCAAAGTTACAACTGTCAGAAGAGCCTGCAGCAGGGGTCAAAAAGTCAGATGCCTACAGGGGACAGACAGGTGACATAAATGGGGGAGGCAGGCAAGACATGCGTGTCCACCAAAGGTAGAGCAGCTCTTCAGATTTGGTCAATGGAGGCCATGAAAAAGATGCGGGGTTGTCACAGAAGGTTGTTCAAGAAAAGATTAATCATGGGGTTGTACAATTTGATATGGAGGGAAATTGGAAAAATCTGTTCTGGAATACAATGTATTAGAATTTTGTAAATAAACTAGTATAATAAAAAAAGAGGAATACTAAACCTGGATTTTAAATTTAAATATGCTCTTAAATGTTTACAACAAATTAAATTTATTAGAAAATATTGGGTGTCATCAACTTCTGGTATAATGAGACAGGAAGAAAGATGATGGATTCCATAAAAAATTGGATACTGTGCTCACTTCGGCAGCACATACACTAAAATTGAATGATACAATAAAAAACATCTTGCCTTCAAAACTCATGAATACGCTATTTTTCTAAATTAGTGAATATATCCTTTTCAAAAATTCAGAGATAACCAAGACTAATTGTATTGTTACGTTATAACTGTTTGGCAAAGTAATGTGAATAGAAAGCAATGCAAAAATTTGGTGCAGAGTTCCTGATAACTTTGCATACAAACATTTCAAGAATTCAGATTAATTAAGGTAATTTTTTAACTGGGAAATTGAAGCATTTCCAAACTTCAGACTCCATTAAATCTGTATATTAATCTATTAAAGATATCTTGAGTTGTTTATGTATTGACACAAGCATAGTTCGCCTTCAATCAAATAAATATTTTTTTTTATAAAATAACAACAAAAAATTGATGTTCTTGCTTGTGTGCATATGTGCAAGCTGATAACTCTAACCATGGCTACAAATATTGCTTGTGTGTATTTGTGTGTGTAGGAGGCTGAGGATTAACAATAATGAGAAATTTCTCTTATATTTATTAAATAAGTATTTACTAGGCCTTGTTCTATATTGCAGGAATACAATGTGAAAAAAACAAACTCTTCCTCTCTCCTTTGCAAAGTTTGGTAAGTTTCCAGTTTAAAATGAGTCAAACAGAGAAACATATAATATGCACTAAAACCATAATCATAATGTAGTAAAAGATTTCCAAAATTATGTGAAGTTCACAATTGTCTCATTGTGAGGTTGTTGTTGTTAAGTGCCATCGAGTCGCAGGTGACTCATGGCGAACTTATGAAGGAGAGTCCTCAACACATGGGTGTCTTTCATCCTCTCTCCAGGTTCATAGGGTTTCCGGAGGCAAGCTATTACTGAAGTGGATGCCGCTCCCCCTTCCAAGCTTGTTTTAATCGGGGAGCTCCACTCCACTCTCTGTCCGCATTGGGTAACCAGCCATTAACGCATTTAACACATCAGTGTCACAGGGTTCAGCCTCATGACAACCACAAGTTGCCGCTGTATGGCAACTTGTACACCAGGGCTATACAACCAAGAGGAATGTCTGAACAAAAACAATGAAAGACAGGCCCAAGGGCTGTGGATTAAAAGTCACCCACCTTTGGCTTGGTAGCATTGCTTTCTGTCCACTAGGCCAGCTGATATCTCTCTGTGTTGATGTTGTTGTTGTTAAGTGCCGTAGAGGTAGAATCATCCACAATCTGTGTTGTGCAGATGACACAACCCTGCTTGCTGAAACTGAGAAGGACCTAAAGTGCCTGCTCAACTGATGACAGTCATTCCTTGTCTCACATAGAAGGTAAAAGCATTAGTTCACCTCATTCCAAAAATAAGATGCAATTACCAATTGCATTTGAATTTCTATTTGCAGGCTTGTTGACTAAAAGGAGATTTGTAGACCAATATTTATAGCATTGTTATTTAAAATTAGCAAGAACAGAGAAACAGCCCAAATGTCCATCAACAAATGAATAGATTAAGAAAGTATGGCACTTTCTCAATCATATAATGGAATTCATATAGTAATTCATATAATGGAACACTACGTAGTTCTCAGGAGCAACAATTTCAAATAAGTACTATACAACATAAGAGAAGCAAGGGGGCATTTTTCTCAGTGAACAAAGTCAGTCTCATAAGAACAAATACTACGTAAGACCATTACTGAAAAACTGAATAATGTCTTTGTCCAAGATTTGCCTCCTTGATAACATGCCCAAAGTATGCAAAACTGAGTTTCTCCATCTTTGCCTCTAAGGAGCACCCTAATCTTACTTTTTCCAAAACAGATTTATTTCTTCTTTTGACAGTCTCTGATATTCAAGACTTTTGCCAACATCACATTTCAAAGGCATCAATTCTTCTTTTATCTTTCTTATCAGCTGTTCAACTTTCATATCCTTATGAAACAACCGAATATATCAAAACTTGCATTTCATTAGAGCATAATTTTTTCCTTCATTTTCCATCCTTTTATTCAGGATTCTTTTATGGAATCTTTGGTCAAAATATTCAGTAATGATTATCTATCTGTCTATCTATCTATCTATCTATCTATCCCTGGTGATACTTTTAGAACAAATTTATTTAATTAGTATTTTTACTTCTTAAATTTACATAGAAATATTTAGATAATCTATTTTCCCTGTATGAGCTTTTAAATTTATGTCTTTCATAGAATTCATATCCATTTCATATTGTTGGTTTTGATGTAGATGGGGAATTAAATGTGTGCATAGAGCAGTATTCTTTATTTTCCTCTTAATGTTCTCTGGGAACAATAACATTACTTTCATTCCTGATACTGGTAATTTGCATTTTTTTTGTTTAGCTAAGTTGTCAACATTTCTATTTTTTATTATTAAAACTATATGGTTTTCCTGAGTAACTCCTTTGTACTATTATTTATATATCTGCATTATATAGTAGATGTTTTTCTCTGTGTTTTATTTTCTGAAAATTTTGCATTGATTGTGTATCTAATTTCTAGAAGATGTATTGAATACTCTGACATGGATTTGGGAGTGATTTGTGGGGGTTTTTTGTTGTTGTTTTTAAACTATACTTCTATATGTTTTTCTTTCCTTCTTCTTTCCCCTAAGGTGTGTAGTAATCATACTAATCATATTTTAGTATATGTACTCTCATTCTAAGTAATTTTTACAACTCTAAATTGTTATCAATTGTTAAGTCAATCAATCTTTCTGATTCCTGACATAGTTGTTGTGATACAAATGAAAAGATTTAAGTGAAACGCATTGTAAATGACTGAGCCTTTGTTTTATAAAAACTTATTTTTTGAGCTCATAGTATATTATCATCAGTCATTTAGAGATGTACTCAACTTACGTTAATGCTGCTTCTTCATGTATTGTTAAACTGGAAACTGACTCATAGCTGGCCTTCTAGTGAGTTTTCAGGGCTTGGTTGTAAGTCACACAGGAGGAGACTGCTCATTTTTCTCTGCCCATCTAACTATCTACTTCTGACTTTACAGCACAACTAGGCCACCGGAGTTCCCAATATGTTAATACAATTATTAAAGTAATAATTTAATTAAATTATTAACTAGTTTTTAATTAGAAAATGCTTCAAAATGCTCAGATTATTTTTATCATGAATAAAAAATTCTACTTATATTTAGAAGATTTTGGGTCACATAAATAACTAAATATAATAAAAATCTATAAACAATATTTAAGACATTTTTAACCATGCAAAATCCCTTGCACCAGCTTTTCCATGGGCAATGAAAAACTGATGAAGTTCAATGAAAAACTCAGTGGAGGGTCAACTTGGTTCTAACTCAATGGCAATGAGTAGAAGTATATTCAAATAAAGATATTCATTAAATGTTAAATCTAATTTTCTTTTCTCCTGACTTAAATCAAGATTTTGAAAAATAAGTAGAGTTTATTTGTTCTATTACCTTACACTTTCTTTGTCTCCAAAGTCCTTATTTTCTAATTCTGGGACTGAAGACCCTCAAACAATTCTTGTATAAGGAAAATCTTATGTACTCAAACATTCTAATCTCTGCAATGTAAGAGAAGAAAAGTATTTTACTGATTTTCTTTTCAATTTCATGGTCTCAAAGACTGTTTTCCTTAATTTACACTGATGTGTTAATATTTTTTAAAGATAAGATTTTAATTTTAAAGTATTTATAGAATTGAATCTTAAAGTGAGTCTGCTGACTTGAGCCATTGATCTGAACTGTACCAAAAACTGAGGGAGAAATACACACACACACACACATACATTCATTTTAACTAGTGTGAGAAAATCAAATATCAGATTACAATGGAAGCCAGACAAGAGAAAGGACAATGTACTTACATTAAAAAAATCATCAAACTTATGTAGCATTTTTATTCTACAATTTTAAATATGTTTTATAACCCATATAGGTGTGATAAATCAGAAAAGAAATAATTTATATATTGTTGTTGTTAAATGTCCCTGAGTGAGCTATATCTCACAGCAACCGTATCAACAATAGATCAGAACCTTGCTCTATCTTGCATCATCCTCATAATCTACATATTGAAGTCCATTGTTAGGGTCATTGTGTCAATTCATCTTGTTGCCTCTCTTTTTCGATCTTCCATATTGAACAGAATGTTGTCTCTTTCCAGGTACTGTTCCCTCGTCACAGCATGCCCAAAATACGTGAGACCAAGTGTCAGTATGCTTGCCACTAAAGGAGCCCTCCAAGCCAGACTCAGGAGCCCTCCAAGACGCAGAAACATTTGCTCTTTTGGCAGCTCGTATGATATTCAGTACTCTTCATCAGCACCATAATAAAAAGATATTAATTATTCTCCTTTACTCCTTATTTATTGTCCATATTTCAGATGCATAGGAAGCAGTTGAAAATATTATGTCTTGGATCAGATATACCTTAGTCTTTTAACTGCAATCTTTGCTTTTTGGAAGAGATCCTTGAGAACTGATTTCCCCAATACAACTTGTCTTTTGATTTCTCACCTGACTGCTGCTACCACGGGTGTTGATTATGCATCCAAGTAAAAAAAAATTATTGACAGCTTTATATTTTTTCCCTATCATGATATTATCATGTTATTAGAGAGCTCTGATGGCCTAGTGGCAAGAAGCTGTCCTGAAATCTTGAAGGCATGTGGGTTAAGATCACCAGCTGCTCCACAGGAGGATGGGAAATCTCTTCCCATGAAATTAACCGCTTCTGAAAACCCACCAGATAATCAGCTATGGGTTGATTCTGACTCGATGGTACACAACAACAACAACAACATCATGATATTGAACCAGTGGTAAGGATTTTTATTTCCTTGATGAGTTGCAATTCATCTTCTTTAATCAGTGCTTCAAGGTTTCCTCACTTTGTGGCACAAGTTGCTTCACCTGCATAAACCAAGTTATTGATAAATCCTCCTCCAATCCTGACACTATATTCTTTAGTATATAGTTCATGTTTTCTAATTATTTTTTCAGTGTATAGGTGGAATATGTATGCAGAAAGGATGCAATCCTGATACACACCTTCCCTAATTTTAAACCATGTTCTCTTGCTCTATTTCTACAAATGTTTCTTATCCTATGTACAGGCTTATGTGAAAAGAAATACGTCATCTATAAATATCATTTTTCTCAGTGTTAAATAAATTTATTATGATCCACATAGTCAAATATCTTGTATAGTCAGTAAAATACAAGTAACCCTCTTTCTCTTATTCTTTATTTTCAGCCAAGATCAATAAGATATCAGCAATGCTATTTCTCATTCCAAGGCTTCTTTCCAATCTCACTTAAACTTCTTTTTTCCCTTAAATTTTATTTATTTTGTTATTGAGAACATATGAAGAAAAAATATAGCCAATAGTTTCCATGTGTACAACTTACACTTACTGTATTCTTCAAGTTGTACAATCTCTCTTTGAAATGTTTCTCGCTTATTAACATAGAAATCCACTGTCTCATCTAAGGTTCCTATCCTTTCTTTTGAGTTGTGATTGTTACTTTGACCCATGCTCCCAGTTCTTAAAAGAACAAAATGTTCAAGAAGACCTTCTTTCTAATGAAACTAAACTAAGGTTTGGTTTTCGGGAGATAGATAGATAGATAGATAGATAGATAGATAGATAGATAGATAGGTAGATCTTCTCACTCCTCTACTTCCAATCACACCCCCTTACATTCTCATACACATTTTATTAGGTTTTTTATTTCTACAATAATGGCCTTATACAGTATTTGTCCTTATGAGACTGAGTTGGTTCACTTAGCATAATGCTGATGAAGAAATTATAAAAGCAACATCACAATAGAAACAGATGAAATTAAACCAATAATATTAGAATACTATGAATAACTATAATCTGATTTACTTGAAAAACTAGAGGAAATGGACAAATTCCTTGAAACTCATGCCCTACTCAGATGGACAAGGACAGATATAGAACCCTTGACAAGACCTATCACAAAAGAACAAATTGAATAGGTCTTAAAAAACAATTCCCCATAAGAAAAGTCCTGGACCAGATGGCTTCACAGCTGAATTCTACTGAACATTCAGAGAAGAATTATCATCAATTCTGCTTAAAGTATTTTAAAAAAAATAGAAAAGGAGGGAACATTCCCAGAGTCATTTTATGAAGCAAGCATAACCTTAATACCAAAAGTTGGCAAAGATATTACCAAGAAGTAAAACTGCAACCCAATATCTCTCATGAATATAGATGCAAAAATCCTTAACAAAACCTAGCCAATAGAATCCAAAAGCACATAAAAAATAATTCATTATGACCAAGTGGGATTTATAACAGGTATGCAAAGATGGTTCAGCATAAGAAAAACAATCAATGTAATTTACCATATTAACAATGCAAATAAAAACCGCATTATCTTAGCAATTAAAATTTATCTAAGCAGAAAGGGGATTTGACAAAATCCAACACCTATTCCTGATAAATACACTCAGCAAAATTGGAATAGAAGAGAATTTCCTCAACATAGTGAAAAGTAAACCCAATAGAAAATATCATTCTCATAGGTGAAAGACTAAAAGCATTTTACTTGTGAACAGGGACCAGAAAAGGATGGCCATTGTTACCACTTCTATTCAGTATTTTATTTGGAAGGGCTAGTCAGGACAATACGACAAGATAAGGAAATAAAAGTCATCCATATTAGCAAAGAGATGGTTAAACTATCACTATATACAAATGATATGATAGTGTACACAGAAAACCCCAAGGACTCAACAAAAGAACTGTTAGAGCTAGTAGACAAATTTAGTGGAGTGACAGGTTATAAGATTAATATCCAAAAATCAGTGGGATTCCTCTACAGTAGCACAGAGAATTCAGAGAAGGAACGCAAGAAAGCAATACCATTTACAATAGCCAGCCACAAACTGAGATAAGTGGTGGTGAACTTAATTAGAGACTCAAAAGACTTGTACAGAGAAAACCATAGAACATTTCTGTGAGGCACAGTAATAGGCCTAAAGAATGGAAAATGTGCCCTGTTTATGGATAGGAAAACTCAACGTTGTCAAAATGGCAATCATACCAAAAGCAATCTACTTAAATACAATCCCAAAACAGATATCAAATTTATTTTTCAAGGACATTGAAAGGGAAATTGTCAAGTTTATTTGAAGACTAAAAAGACCCCCAGAAAGCAAAGTACTTCTGAAAAACAAAAATGAAGTGGGAGGCATATCACTACCTGACTTCAAAAACTACTACACAGTAGTAGTAACCTAAAAAAGCATGATATTGGTACAACAACAGACACACAGACCAAAGGAACAGAATTGAGAACCTAGAAATTGACCTAATCTACCTGTGGTCAACTGGTATTTGACAAGGAGAAAAAAAAACTTATCAATTGGAGAAATGACAACCTCTTCAACAAATGGTACTAGCAAAGCTGGACTGCTACCTACAGAAAGCTAAAATGGGTTCTACATCTCACACCATACACTCAACTCAAGGTGGATCAGAGACCAAGGAGTAAAGGCCCAAACCATAAAGCTCATGAGAGCCAAACTGGGACCAAGCTTAGATGGCCCAATCAATGGTATAAAGAGACTGCCAAATACAGCCAGAAACACAAAGTCTAGAGAGGATAAAATCAATGAATGGGACCTTCTAAAAATAAATTCCCTGTGCACATCAAAAACTTTTTCAACAGAGTGAAAACAAAAACAGCTGACTTGGAAAAAGCATTTGACAATACCATTTCAGACAAGAGTCTCATATCTAAAGTTTATAAAATCCTACAGGGCCTCTATAAGAAAAAGATTGATAACACAATTACAAAATAGGCAAAAGACCTGGAAAGACTTCACAGATGGTCAACAGACACATGATTTCCCAAATGCAACACACCCTTTTATTTTATTTCTATACTGCTGTTACCATGGGTGTTGGCTATTAATCTAAGTAGGGCACAGATATTTTCTTTGTGTACTACATTGTGCCATTTGACCTGGACATCTGTTAAGACCATGACCCTGAGACCTAAGGGCAAGCAACATATTCCCTCAAAATACCATGCTATGGCTGAGAGGTTTTCATAGTTTTGTACAATGTATGCTCTACTATATTCTTGAGTATATGCAAACATTTAAATATCCTTTGCCAAACCAACATATATTCATGAGTATAGTCCCATTCTCCTGACTATATTTATTTGTTTTAGATGTTATTGCGTTACATTCTATTTCCTTAGAAATCTTTGCTTCAGTTTCCTCTATTGCATTTTGCCTTTCCAGTTCCTCACATTACAAAATTCTGTTCTGTTTATCACAAGTGGGAGGTAATTCAATGGCACCTAACTACTATTAGAACTTAGTAATGTATCCTTCCATTATTTCACACTTCAGGAATTATGGAGGATGTTTTATTTTTAATGTAGCATTTTTTCTTCATTTTTAATAATAGTGGTCTACAACAATACGTATCGTTTTTTAAAAAAAATATATTTTTGTAGTTAACTCAGCACAATGTCTTCTGAATTCATCCATGTTATTAAAGGTTTTGCAAACTTTTTATATGATTAGGAGCTGTATCATACGTTGTTGTTGCTGGCATGTGCCATCGAGTTGTCTATGTACAACAGCCCTAAACTCTGCTCTATCCTGTACCAATCACATTGCCTCTGACACACCCATCCCGATTACCCCAGTCACTGAATCTATCCACCTCATAGAGGGTCTTCCCCTCCTGCGCTGTCCCTCTACTCTACCCAGCATGATGTCCCTCTCTAAAGACCTGTCTCTCCGTACAACATGTCCAAAGTATGTCAGACGAAGCCCCAGAATCCTTGCCTCCAAGGAGTAGCCTGGTTTAACCCTTTCAAGGATGAATCTGTTTGTTTTCTTGGCAGTCCATGGTACATTCAATACTCTTCTCCAGCACCACAGCTCAAAGGCGTCAATTCTCCTTCTATCCTCCCTAGTCATTGTCCAACTCTCTGATGCATAACAAGTGATTGCAAAGACCATGGCCTGTATCAGGCACACCTTAGTCTCCAGAGAGACACCGTTGCTCTTGAGTACTTTAGAGAGGTCCCTAACAGCAGACTTTCCCATCGCAATGCATTTTTTGATTTCTTGGTTGCTGGTGCTAAGAGTGTTGACCATGGAGCCAAACAAACTGAAGCGGTGAACAATCTCAATCTCTTCGCCATCCATCCTGATGCAACCGATTGGTCCAGTGGTGAGAATCTTTGTCTTCTTGACATTGAGCCTCAGTCCATACTGAAGGATGCAGTCCTTGACCCTCTGCAGTAAGTGCACGAGGTCCTCCTCAGTTTCAGCGAGCAGGGTTGTGTCATCTGCATAATGCAGATTGTTGATAGATCGTCCACCAATCCTAACGCCACGCTTCTCCTCATAGAGGCCAGCCTCTCAGATAATCTGCTCTGCATACAGGTTGAAAAGGTATGGAGATAGGACACATCCCTGGAGTACACCCTTCTGAATTTTGAACCATGCAGTGTTTCCCTGCTCTGTTCTGATGACTGCCTCTTGGTCCAAGTATAGGTTTCACATTAGCATGATTAAATGTTCTGGGATTCCTATTCTTCTCAGAGTCAGCCATAGTCTTTATTTATTCATTGATAAGCATTTAGAGTGTTTAAGTCCATTGGTTTTTGAGCCTAACTGTTGGCTATCGTATGAACCCATAATGCTTTAGTGAGCACTAGTGTATAAATCAAGCACCTACATTTTCAGACTTGCCAATTTTTTTGAAAGCTGCTATACTAGTTTTAGTATGCAATGCTGCCTGACAGAGACATGTATAGTTGTATGAATCCGAAGGATTTCAGCACCAGATTTACTTAAGGCATATATGTCATGTACATATGGAAATTTATATAATAAAAAATTTCCTTTTCTTCCAACATGCTTTCCATTATTAACAATAATAGCTACTAGTAAAGCATGATTGTCTCTAAAGGCTTAGCCACTGTGCTAAGACCAGAAAGAATGGCACCAGAAAGAATGGCAAACAACAACAACAAAAACTGTGTTCATCATGGTCGTCCAGCACGATTCTGAGGTTGAAATACATATAGAAGGAGACTACTAATCTTTGTCCCACAGAGCACCTGTGGATTCAAACAAAAAAATCTTTCGGGTACCAACCCAACATGCTATAAACGAAGTCGCCAGACTGCCTTTGAAAGAATGACAAGAGAATGTTAATCAGTGTTGGTAACTTGTTTAAGATTTGACCTTACCACCAGGATTAGTGTCTATTCTTTAAAAAAATGAATCTTTTTACTTTTTTGCCAAATATTATTAGAAAATGGATATTGAATTTTGTTTTGAATTTATCTGTTAGTTAATTGTTATAGGTACTATCAAAACAGCTCCATCTCATGTGTCTTTGTGTACAACAGAGCAAAACATTGGTGGATCCTGTGTCATCCTTACAATCTCTACTAAGATTAAGAGTAAACCCATTGTGGCTTTCACCGTGTCAATCCATCTCCTTGAGAACATTCCTTTTTTACTGACCTTTCAGAAGAAGAAGCCATTTTTCCAGGGATTGTTGCCTCTTAAGAACAAGATTAAAATATATGTGACAAAGGTTCACCATCATTGCTTCTAAATTATACTTTGACTACAATTCCTCTGAGAATACTTTTCTTGTTCTTTTGAAGTCCTAGGTAGTATGTTCATTAATCTTTGTCAATATGACAATTCCAAGGCAACAGTTCTTCAGTATTTCTTATTTATTGTCCAAATTTTACATGCACATAAAGCAATTGAAAATACTGTGCATTCAGTCAGGTACATCTTAGTCTTTAAATTGACATTCTTGCTATCAAGTACTTCATTCAGGTTATAACAAGAGATTTGCCCCATAAAATGTATGAGTTGATTTTCCACTGCTTTCCCTGATGCAGACTGTGGGTCTATAATGAGAATAAATATTGCTTATGTTTATTATATTTTAAATTTAATCTAAAATTTATTTTCTATGGCCTTTAATAAGTGTGGGAAGACAAAGTAAAGTATTACTATAAAATGTGGAAGAACCTGGAGTTAGAAAATCAAAAGGGCCAAATTCACTCAGCATTTCTTAAGCTGAAGGAACGGAAGAACAAATTCAAGGCTCAAGTTGCCAAACTTAAGGATTCTTTGGGCAGAATATTAAATTATTCAGGAAGCATTAAAAGGAGATGGAAAGAGTATACAGAGTCATTGTACCAAAAGGAATTGGCAGACACAGAAGAACTTAATGAAACAACATAGGAGCAAGAGCATATGGTGATGAAGGAAGAAGTTCAAGCTGCTTTGAAGGAATTGGCAAAAAATAAGGTCACAGGAATTGATGATATACCAATTGACATATTTCAACTAACAGATGCTGCCCTAGATGTGCTCACCAAGTTGTGTCAAGAAATCTGGAGGACAGTTATCTGGCCAACTGACTGGAAGAGATCTATATTTTTTTTTCTCATTCCAAAGAAAGGTGATCCAACAGAGTGTGGAAATTATTGAACAATATCACTGATATCACATGTAAGCAAGATTCTGCTGAAGATTATCTAAAAACGACTGGAACAACACGTCAACAGAGAACTACCAGGGTCCAGGCTGGGTCTAGAAGGGGTCGTAGTACTAGGGATACTGTAGCTAATGTTAGCTGAATGTTGACGGAAAGGCCCAAGTTGCAGAGGAATGTCTATCTCTGTTTCAGTGATTATGCAAAGGCATTTGACTGTTAGGATCACAACAAACTGTGCCTGACTCTGAGAAGAATGGGAATCCCAGTACACTTGATGGTGCCATTGCAAAACCTATACTTGGACCAAAAGGCAATAATCAAAACAGAGCAAGGAAACACTGCATGGTTCAAAATTTGAAAGGGTGTATACCAGGGATTAAGTCCTAGCTTCATACCTTTTCCATCTATATGCAGAACAAATTATCTAGGAGGCTGGGCTATATGAGGAAAAGTATAGCATCAGGATTGAAGGAAGATTCATCTATCTGCACTAGGCACATGACACAACCCTGCTTGCTCAAATGGAGGAGGACCTGAAGCACTTGCGTCAGGTCAAGGACTGCAGCCTTCAATATGGATTGAGGCTTAATATTAAAAAAAAAAGGATGCTCACCACTGGGCCAATTGGCAGCATCAGAATGGATGGTGAAGAGATTGAGATTGTTAATAGCTTTAGTTTACTTGGCTCCACGATCAGCACTCTTGGTACCAGAAGCAGAAAATTAAAAGACATACCGTGATGGGAAAGTCTGCTGTTAGAGACCTCTCCTAAGTAATGAAGAGTAATGCTGTAACTCTTGAGACAAAGGTGCACCTGATACAGTCCATGGTCTTTCCAATCACTTGCTATGTGTCAGAGAGTGGCCAGTGACTAAGGAGAATAGAAGGAGAATTGATGCCTTTGAGCTGTGGTGTTGGAGAAAAGTGTTGAATATACTATGGACTGCTAAGAAAACCTACAGGTTCATCCTAGAGAGGGTTAAACGAGGCTGCCCCTTGGAGGCAAGGATTCTGAAGCTTCGTCTGACAAACTGGACATGTTCCAATGAGGGACCAATCCTTGGAGAAAGGTGTCATGCTTGGGAGGGTGGAGGGACAGCTCAGGAGAGGAAGATCCTCTATGAAGTGGATTGATTCAGTGACTGGGGTAATCTGGGTGAGTGTGTCAGAGACAGTGGGATTGGCACAGGATAGAGCAGTGTTTAGGGCTGTTGTACATAGGGTCGCTATGAGCCATAGGCAACTCAACAGCACATAACAGCAACAAGAACAACATGGCCTTTGATATTTTTCTAGAGGAATATTTTTATTATTTTTATATTATCTTTATATAAAGATAGACAGTTACATTAGAAAATGCTGATAAACATCATTACTTTTCCTCTTAATATTCAAATGGAGAGGATAGATTGAATTATTTTAATTATCAAAAATTGAACCAAGACTAAAAGACCTTCAAGTGACTGAATAAATAGAAGAAATAGCTGCAATATACATTGTAAATAGAATCAAAAAGTTGTATAAAATATTACTAAAAAGAAAATATATGTCAGGGGAAAGTAGACTCCTAACATTTGGAGTCACAGAGATAAATTTTGATAAAATTGCCCTGAACTAGGAGGAACCTAGAAAAATTAACTGTTTATAATTGTATATTTTTAAAACTCTGTTTTTATAACCATTGTATTTACTAAGTGAAAGTAAAAACAAAAAATGTATCAGAATATAGTTCATTTTGCTTAGTTAATGATTCAATTACTTTGTTGATGTTGTTGTTGTTGTTGCTATGTGCTGTCAGGTTGAACATGATTTATAGTGACCTTGTGGACAACAAACCTGAACCTTGTATCATCCAGTGCCATCCTCATCATTCTTTTATTTTATGTCTTAACTGTAGACGTTTGAATTTACCATGTGTACTCCATTTTTTAGTATTTTTTTAAAAAGAATTCCTAAATTTTTGACAATTGGAAATGTATTTTTCTGTTCTTAGCAATTTGTAGACATAATACTTTTCACTTAATAGACATAGATAAGAAAGAAAGCAGAAATGGGATATGTATGCATGTGTGTATGCATGTTTTATTTCATCCATCAGTAGTTACATAGAATCACTTTGATTCTTTCTTCTTCATGTTGAAACACAGCTCAAAGCACCAAACCCATTCTCTAGTGATTGGGACAAAAGTAGGTTAGTAGTGTGGGTTGCTAGGAGACCAATGTCAGCGTCATCTATGACCTTGCAGGATGTAAAAATAAGTATAGATTTATTGAGCTCAGTGGTACATTGTCTACGTCCTTAGCTTTGGCTGTCTCATTTCATTTCTGTCTGCCTCAGTATTTTTCTCTTTCTCCTTTCTCTCTTTCTCTCACACAAATGTGAACATGCAGGGCTATACAACTCGTTTTCTTGATACCTCCTAATTCCTCAAAGTTATTACTATCCTGCATTTAACCACCGTATCGTCTCTGAGCTAACAAGGCACTCTAACAGCAGTGTCAGCAAAACCCAACCCTTTTAAAAACCTGCACCTTCATACCATTGCTGTAAGAAATACAGGAATCAGTTCTACTGGGAACAACATTATGAAAAATGTATAAACATCACAAAGTAATTTTGCTGTCACATTCAAAATGTTTTCTCAAAGTTGCATCCACAGTTTTCACAGTTGAGGTTGTTTGGGTTAAGTAATCTCATGCAGAACAGAGTTCTAACGTTCTTGTCATCTTCCTGGCATATTATTTTTTGAAAAAATGTTTACAGCATGGATTTCAGGGAGAAAAAATATCAACAATGCTGAATTAAAAGAAAATAACCATCACATCCTAAATATTTTTCATCATATCCCAAACTATTTTTGGTTTTGTTTTCAATTTCTTTAAGATGTTCTTCTACTCAAGCAGATTATAAATTGAACTTATAAATACAGTTTGGCATGCATTTGTGTGTATGTTCAGAGGAGCTATTATTTTTCAAAATATTGAAATAATTTTCTACATAGAATGTGGCTCTTACTTCGTTTGTATAATGATAATCCTGATGATATATGATATGAGGCTACCAGCCACTCAGGGGAAGGATGAGCAACCTCCTCCCCTGTGATTAACTGCCTCTGAAAACCTGCTGGAGGGTCAGCTGTGGGTCTGTTCTGACTCTATGGTACACTTCCACAATCGACAATTTAGATTTGGTCTGTTGCTTTTGTTTTTGTATAATGGGTTTTTTTAAATTTTTATTTTAAATATAGGTATGTAAAGATATACTAGTATAAATATTCAAACTGTTATCTACTAAATAAGAAAAAATCAATTATTTCCAGGTATAGTTATATCTTTTTTAAATCAAAGAAATTGCTGATCTTGCAAAGAAGCCAAGATTTTTTGAAAATTATACACTATTAACTTTATGTCACCATTAGAATTCCTTGGGATTGTAAAAAAAAAATAATGTGCAAACCTAAATAAATTATAATGGGCGGCATAGAAGAATGGTAGCTATTACTTTGGAATTCATTTTATACACACTTTGAAACAGAAAAAGTGACTGTAAAAGTGGAAATATTTTGTTAAAATTTGTTACAACACACTTTTTTTGTTAATTTTTTATTGTGATTTTAATCAAAGTTTACAGAAAAGTTGGATTTTTCATTCATTCATTGATACATACTTTCTGGACTTAGGAGAAATTGTGATCCACAAAATTTCTAAAACTTGAGAAGGCAGAAAGATATACAGACAGAATCAGCTACCAATATACAAATTAATCTTGAAAAAGTACAATCATATTATTTCCATCTTTAAAATTTTTATTCATAATCTATGATATCATTTTTTCTTAAAAACAAAATAGTAAATGAAATGAAAAACAATGTGGCCTCAATACTGGAGGTAATGTGCCTCACTTCATCAACAACTTGAAATTTGCGGATGATACTACCTTACTAACTGAAATGGAAAAGGACTTGAAGCACTTACTGATAAAGATCAAAGACTATAGATTTGGTAGTTTTTATAACTCAACATTAAGAATGTAAAACTCCTCACAACTGGGTCAATAACAACATCATGGTAAAGGTAGAAAATGTTCAAGTTGTTAAGGATTTTATTTTTTTTCTTGGGTCCAACTAAGAAGTCAAACAACATATTTCTTGCCTCAAATGCCCTATAAAAACCTCTTGAAAGTGTTAAAAGGCAAAAATGCTACTTTGAGGAGTGAAGAGCACCTGGCTCAAGCCATAATATTTTCAATTGTCTGATATACATGTGAAATCTGGACAATTAAGAGGAACACTGAGGATAGAATTTTTTTTTCTTCTACAAACTATGGTGCTGGCAGAGAATATGACATATAAACTGCCAGAAGAAAGGAGGGAAGGGTGTGTGTGTGTGTGTGTGTGTGTGTGTGATTTGTCTTCCAAGAGATACAGTTGTGATGTCCTTTGCTAGTAGGACCTGTCCTCTCTGATGTTGTTGTTGTGTTATGTGCCGTCGAGTCGCCTGCAACTCATAGCGACCCTATGTACAACAGCCCTAAACTCCGCTCTGTCCTGTGCCAATCGCACTGTCTCTGACACTCCCATCCCAATTATCCCAGTCACTGAATCAATCCACCTCATAGAGGGCCTTCCTCTCCTGCGCCATCCCTCCACCCTCCCAAGCATGATGTCCCTCTCTAAGGACCGGTCTCTCCTCACAACATGTCCAAAGTAAGTTAGACAGAGCCTCAGAATCCTTGCCTCCAAGGAGCCACCTGGTTTAACCCTTTCCAGGACAAATCTGTTTGTTTTCCTAGCAGTCCATGGTATTCTCAATATTCTTCTCCAGCACCACAGCTCAAAGGCATCAATTCTCCTTCTATCCCCCTTGGTCATTGCCCAACTCTCTGATGCATAACAGGTGATTGTGAAGACCATGGCCTGTATCAGATGCACCTTAGTCTCCAGAGAGACACCACTGCTCTTCAGCACTTTGGAGAGGTCCCTAACAGCAGACTTTCCCATGGCAATGCGCCTTTTAATTTCCTGGCTGCTGGTGCCAAGACTGTTGACTATGGAGCCAAGCAAACTAAAGCTGTGTACAATCTCAATCTCTTCACCATCCATCCTGATGCCGCCAATTGGTCCAGTGGTGAGAATCTTTGTCTTCTTGACATTGAGCCTCAATCCATATTGTAGGCTGCAGTCCTTGACACTCTGCAGCAGGCACTTCAGGTCCTCCTCAGTTTCAGCAAGCAGGGTTGTGTCATCCGCATAACACAGGTTGTTGATAAATCGTCCACCAATCTTGACCCCACATTTCTCCTCATAGAGCCCAGCCCTCCCGCATAATCTGTTCTGCATATAGGTTGAAAAGGTATGGAGATAGGATGCATCCCTGGTGTACGCCCTTCCTAATTTTGAACCATGCAGTGTTCCCTTGCTCTGTTCTGATGACTGCCTCCTGGTCCAAGTATAAGTTTCACATTAGAATGATCAAGTGTTCTGGGATTCCCATTCTTCTCAGAGTCAGCCACAGTTTGTTATGATCCACACAGTCAAATGCCTTTGCATAGTCAATGAAACACAGATAGACATTCCTCTGGTATTCCCTGCTTTCAGCCAAGATCCATCTAACATCAGCTACAATATCTCTAGTACCATGACCCCTTCTGAAACCAGCCTGGACTTCTGGTAGTTCTCTGATGATGTGTTGTTCCAGTCGTTTTTGGATAATCTTCAGTAAAATTTTGCTTGCATGTGAAATCACTGAAATTGTTCTGTAGTTTCCACATTCGGTTGGGTCGCCTTTCTTTGGGATAGGAACAAATATCGATCTCTTCCAGTCAGTTGGCCAAGTGGTCGTTCTTTTTACTTTCTGATAACGTCCCCAAAGTTTGTCAGATATGTGATGAAGTCTCACCGTCCTTGCTGTGAGGAGAACCATGGATCTTCTTCTTCAGAGATGAATTTGTTTTTTTTAACTTATTGATATTTGCTTTGTGACCTATAACGTGATCAGTTCTGGAGAATGTTCCATGCACATTGGAGAAAAAGGTGTACTGTGCATTTTAAGGGTGCATTAGTCTGTAGATATCTGTTAAATCAAGTTCGTTTTTTGAGTTACTTTCTGGCAGTTCTATCTTTTTTTGAGAGTTGTGTTTTTGAAATCTCCTACTACTATGATATATTCACACAATGAAATAATATGCAGCACTGAAAACAAAGAACTCATAAAATAGTTCACAGCTTTGGTGACCCTAGAGGACATTATGCTGAGTGAAATCTCTCAGTCACAAAAGGACTAATACTGCATAACACCACTGTTATAAAACAGGACTGCCATAGGAGTTTGTGGAAAACTGAGAAGGGATAAATAATGAACATTACATGGGAACATAAGAGGAAAAGAACCATTTAAAAGGAATATATGATTAGACATTATTTCTATGACAACAGGCCAGAAAAAGGTACATAGTAAAGTAGAATTGGGGAGGTGTTGGGGAGGAGGGATGAAATTATGCAACACTGAAAAAGTATTTTCTTAAAAAAAGGAAAGGAGGAGATAGGAAAATGTGCAATAATGAATGGATTAAAAAAATCCAATTTTTCTGTAAACTTTAGTTAAAATCACAGAGTAAAAACTATATATTAGCTTAAAAAATGTAAGGATAAAAAAAGCTCAAACAAAGATGAACTTGTTTGTTCATCTTTCAGAGATCAAGTCAACTACATTTGTGGAAGTTATGCCAGAGAAGTTCAATAACATGTATCATATGGAAGTTCAAATTGACCTGTGTTGTTGTTAGATGTCTTTGAATTGATTATGACTCATAGAGAACTTACACACAAAGGACTTGAAAAGTGCTCTATCCTGCTCCATCCTCCCCATCTCCTATACACTTGAACACACTGCATTAATCATTGTGTCTGTGTTCTTTGTAGAGGATCTTCCTCCGTTTTACTCCACCTTTCTAAGCATGATGTCTTTTTCCAGCCTCTCCTAGAAACAAGCCCTAAGTATATGAGATGAAGCTTGACCATCCTTGTTTTACTGTCTTGGCCTCCAAGGAGTACTGCTTGCACCTTCACCAAGACACATCTGTTTGTTCTTTTACAGTCCAAACTGTCCAGATTGAGAAAGGACACCAAACTAAGAATGTTTCAGCATGTGGAATAGTACCCTTGAAGACAGTTAAAGGAGATGACCAGCATATAAAGACAGTACTTCCCAGTTTGGTAGTTCTTTTTTTGCAGAATTAGCAGACCCATGACTGTAATGTCCAGTGACTTCCTGATTGGTCTCTTGATATGTCAGCTCTTGGAAAGGCTGATGGTCCCACAACCTCAGAGTAAAGTGGGTTTTGTATGTAATTGAAACATTTAAGGATGTTTTAAATGGTTGCCTTTGAGCCTACAGGGAAAGTAACCAAATACAGGGAAGTTGTAGGATAGCCCCAGTGGTCTGGTTAATAAGACAAAGGACATTGCAGGAATTTAGCTATTAGAGACCTCAGACACTTTGTACAGTATTGCATTACATACTATAGCTGTTTTAGCTTTAAAATTGCAGGATTAAGCAACCCTGGAAGGTTTAAGAAACTGAAAAAACCCCCAAGGTAACAAGCAGAAATTCACAGGGGCCTCTTTAGGTGCCCTATTGATTTTGCTAATTCAACAAGGGATAATTGCAAAAGTTACCAGAGACATTTAAATCTCCCCAAAGCACAAGGTTTCTATCAAACACTGGCCTATAGGCAGCAAGTCTACAAAAGACTCTTTAGGCTAGCATGGCAAAATGAGCAGTTGAAGTTTAACCCTCAGAATGCTTATCTGTAACACCTTTGAGTCTCCCGCGGGGGGGGGGGGAAGAATGCATTTTAAATCAAGTACTTTTTGCCTAAAACATATCTGCAAAGCAGTGATCTTGCTCTAACTGTACTAATTCAAGAGAAGACTGACTCTCAATGATTTATAAAACTTAAAACTAAAGATGTTGTTTATATTTTTCATTTCTTCTTTTTAATTTCTAAGTTTTTTATTTGAATGGAGCTTTACAAATTACATTGGTTTTTCAATCACATATTCACAGATATTTTGTTTCATAGCATTTGATTAATGTAATTAATGAATTTATAATGTGTGATTTAAAAATTTTCTGACTCTATAGTTGAGATCTCTGTGTGTATGTATGTGTGTATATACATACATATGTCTATATCTCTATAACTATATCATCTATCTATCTATCTACCTATGTTGTTGTTATGTACTATGGAGTCAGAACTAACCCATAGCTGACCCTCCAGAGGGTTTTTCATTTTAAGAAGCAGTTAATTGCAATAAAGGAGACTGCCTCTCCTTCTCCTCCAGAGTGGCTTGTAGCCTCGAACTGCGTGCCTTTGGGATTGCAGCACAGCTTCTTGCCACTAGGCCACGAGAGCTCTCTCTCTAGAGAGGATGGACAATTTCTTCCCATGCATTTAATTACCCCTGAATACCCACTTGAATATCAGCGAATAGTTGGTTCCAATTCAATAGCACACAATAACAACTATATGTATGTATGTGCATAACTATGTATGTGTATTTATATATAGTTGTATATATCAGGTTAAAAACTAAAAACTTAATGAGCCTTCTTATTTCATCTGTTTTCCCACCAAGCCCTTGAAGCATGTTTACAAAGAGTTCTGAGATAGTCTAAGTATAACTATAATGTAGTCTGTAACATACCAAGCCAGGAAAGAGAGATCCTTGACCAAGTAAGAATGGTGGAGAGGGTGAAGAAATAGAGCAAACTGAATTCCTTTTGAGAGTAAGTTGAAAGGTTAAAGGCTACAAATGAATTGTAACCTTTGCCCCAGTCTAAAAACACTCTTCTTATAGGAAGAACAGAATGAGAGTATTTTGGGAGGAGGGAGGAAATCAGAGAAGCTGTACTTCCATCGGATGGAGTGCTGCAGAAAGTTCAGGTTTTATGGTCCAAGAAAAGAATGTAAGAAGAGAGAAGAATTCTCCAAGTTTTAATTAAATTTAGTCTTGCTTATATTTTTTTTTAAAATAAGAAAGACAGGATATGAACAGGCACTTCACCGAAGACGACATTCAGATGGCTAACAAACACATGAAGAAATGCTCAAAATCCCTAGCCCTAAGAGAGATGCAAATTAAAACAACTATGAGATATCATTTCACCCCAGTCAAAATAGCAAAATTTAACAGAACAGCAAGCAACAAATGCTGGCGAGGTTGTGGAGAAACTGGAACCCTGATTCACTGTTGGTGGGAGTGTAAAATGGTGCAACCCCTGTGGAAAGCAGTATGGCGCTTTCTCAAAAAGTTGCAAATAGAGATACCATTTGACCCAGCAATTCCACTACTGGGAATATACCCTGAAGAGACCATAGCTGACATCCAAGCAGATATATGCACACCCATGTTCATTGCAGCTTTGTTCACAATAGCAAGGAGTTGGAAACAACCTAAGTGCCCATCAACAAACGAATGGCTAGAGAAGCTGTGGCATATTCGCACAATGGAATACTATGCTGCATTAAAAAACAAGGAACTCATGCAATATTATTCAAAATGGTTGACTCTGGAGAACATTATGCTGAGTGAAATATCCCAGTCACAAAAGGACAAATATTACATGATGCCACTGTTGTAGAATGGGACTGTCCTTGGGGTTGGGGAGAGACTGAGTAAGATGGGTTCAATAATGTATACTGCACTGAAACAGAGGAGGGAGAGAACAGTCTAAAAGAGAGATGTAACTGGGTATTTCTGTCATCACAGGAGACTAGAGCGAGGGCTGCATGGTGGAGGGGACCTGGGGGAGTGTTTGTAAAACAATGAAAGAATCTTTTCTTTTACTTTTCCATAATTTTTGGACTCATGTACTTATGACTTGTTAGTCAAATTTGTGTCTTCTAGGTTGCAACACCCCCATGATACATCTTGAAGGATATGTACATGTACAGCCAAGCACAATCAATAAGAGTGCATCTGAATTCCAAAATCAATCTCCATAATAGTCTATGTGTTTCCTACTGCCAAAGGGGCCCTTTAGAGTAGTGAGAGAAGGTCTTCACCCTGAAACCCACAGCGTCCCTTTTCAGCAGGAAGTAGCTAAGAGAATACGCCGTCCCCTTTTCCTTATGACTCAGGGTGAAGTCTCTCTCAGGGAGGAGTGATAGGGAATGGCAAAGGATACACTGACAAAGAAGATTAATCAGAACTGGCTTTGACAAGCACTGTGGCATTTGGACAAGAACAAACTGGGAGGAGGGTAGAGAGAATAGTGCAACAATGAATGAGTGGAAGCCCAAAATCTCTGTAAATGTTTATGAAAATTAATAAAATATAATTATAGAAAAAAAAAAAGAAATGTCTTTGGTTAAGTGGTATCAAGTGCCCATTTACAAATTATTTAAGTAGTGGAACAATTGAAGAGGCAAATTTAGAAAAAAATTAGTCCTAAGTTTTAAGTGAAATATCAGTTTAAGTTATATGATATGTTACTACCACATGGACCATTCTTTATTCCATTTTTTCAGAATTCTTTATTTAAGTACATTTTCAATGGAGAAAGAAGTTTAATTTCATGGATAACTAAATAAAAATTAAAGTAAAATTAATAAAATCATAATGTACGGTAAATAATAACAAAGACAAACTTGAAAATAACCACAGAATAAGTACACATTGGAGACCAGGAATTAGTTGTATGAACAGAGCAAGGAAAGACTGCTGTTGTTGTTGTTATGTGCTATACAGTTGATTGCAAACTTTTAGCAACCCTATATACAATAACTTTAAATCCTTCTCTATCCTGAGCTAATCTCACTATCACTGACACACCCACCTTCATTACCCCAGTCACTGTTTTAATGCATGTCATCAAGGGTTTTCCTCTTCTGCACTGTCCCTCCACCCTTTCAAGCATAATGTCCTTCTCCAAGAACCTATCCCTCCTGGCAACATGCTCTAAGTATGTAAAATGGAGCTTCAAAATCCTTGGTCCCAAGGAAGAGCTTGGTTTCACACTCTCTAGGTCAGACCTGGTTTTGTTTTGTTTTGTCTCTTGGCAGTCCACAGTTTGTTCAAGACTCTTCTCCAGCACTACAACTCAAAGGCATTGATTCTTCTATTATTCTTAATCACTGTTCAGCTCTCTGATATATAACAAGCAATTGCGAAGATCATGGCTTAGATCAGATGCATCTTTGTCTCCAGACTGATATCATTGCTCTTCAGCAATCTGGAAGGTCCTTGGCAGCAGACTTTTCTAATGCAATTTGTCTTTTGAATATACTGACTGCTAGTGCAAAGAGTGTTGATCATGGAAGCAAGCAAGCTGAAATTGTTAACAATCTCAATCTCTTCTCCACTCATCATGTTGCTGAAAATTGACCAAGTAGTGAGAATATTCATTTTCTTGATATTGAGTTTCAATTCATATTGCAAACTACAGTCCTTGGCCCTCTGTAGCAAATGCTCAGATCTTCCTCAGTTTCAGCAAGCAAGGTTGTATCATCTGTATAACCCAGGATGTTGATGAGTCTTCCTCCTATCTTGATGCCACATTTCTCCACATAAAGTCCAGCCTTCTGAATAATCTGTTCTATGATATTAATTGCTTCTCAATATCAAGACAACAAAGAATCTCATTACTAGGTTAATTGGCAGCATCATGATAGATGGAGGAAAAAATTGAGATTGTTAACGATTTCATCTTGCTTAGATCAACAATCAACACTGTTGACACTAGGAAATCAAAGAATGAGTTAAACTGGAAAAGGTGGCTGTCAGGAACTCTCTAGCACGCTAAAGAGCAATGATATCAGTATAATTACTAAGGTGCACCAGATCCAGGTCATAGTCTTCTCAAATGCTCACCATGCATGTGAGAGCTGTACAAGAACCATGGATGACAGAAAAATCAATGTTTTTGAGTTGTGGTGTTAGAGAAGAGTATTGAACATACTGACAAGAGAGCAAACAGGTCTGTCTTATAGAGGGTGCTGCTTGAAGGCAAATAATTTGAAACTCTGCCTTGTATATCTTAGGCATTTTTCCAGGATGAACTAGTCATTGAAGAAAGAGATCTTTCTTGATGCTTGGAAGTGTGGAGAGACAGTGCAGAAAGGTAAAACCTGGATAAGCTGGATTGACACAGTGACTGTGGCAGTGGGTCAGGTGTGTCAGAACAGGGCAGGTTCAGAGTTATTGCTGTAGAGTCTTAGTTGACTAGAGGGTACATAAAAACAATGAAAATAATATAGGGGAAAATAAATGTTGTAAAAGTATATGCAAGTACACCTGGGCCCTCTTTCTATTTAAAACATCTAAATAAAAACAAAGGCACCCTGATAGCATAGTGCATTCCTTCTTGACATGCTAACCAATTAGTCAGTGGTTCAAATACACCAGATACTCCACGAGAGAATGATGAAGCAGTTTGCTAATGTTAAGATTTATAACCTAAGAAAACTCTAAGGACTTTTAGGGTTGCTATGAGTAGGCTTAACCTGATTTTGTGTGGAACTATGAGAAAAATCCCTGAGATGTTAAGAAAGGCACAGGATAGGACAGGGCTCAGATCTATTGGTCATAAGGATGCTGTGAGTCATACAGCATCTAACAACAACATGAGCAAAATTATAGATAACAACTGGACGTCTTACTCAATGGTTTAGGAAAGAATGCTAGTTAAAATGTTACAACGTTTAACACTTAGATATTTGCTACGTATCTGTCAGCAGAGACCTCTCCAAAGTATGTAAGAGCAATGATGTCAGTCTGGAGACTAAGGTGTGCCTGGCACTGGCCATGGTCTTTGCAATTATTTTTTACACTTCAGAGAGCTGGACAATGACTAGGGATGATAGAAGGAGAGTTGATACACTTGAGCTGCAGTGCTGGAGAAGAGTACTGAATGTACAATGAACTGCCAGGTGTACAGGTAAGTTCATCCTGGAGAGGGTGAAGCCAGGCTGCTCCTGGGAGGCAAAGATTCTGAAGCTTCATTGGACATAATTTGAACATGTTGCAAGGTGGGATCAATCTTTGGAGAGGGACATCATCCTTGGGAGGTTGGAGGGACAGCACAGGAGCAGAAGACCCTTGATGAGATCGATTGATTCATTCACTGGGGTAATGGGGATAGGTGTGTCAGAGACAAGTAGATTGGCAAGGGATAGGCCAGAGTTTAAGGCTGTTGAACATAGGGTTGCTATGAGTTGCAGGCGACTTGATGGCATATAGCAGCAACAACAACATCAGAGAGAT
Organism: Elephantulus edwardii; assembly: GCF_000299155.1. Taxonomy (NCBI): domain Eukaryota; kingdom Metazoa; phylum Chordata; class Mammalia; order Macroscelidea; family Macroscelididae; genus Elephantulus; species Elephantulus edwardii. The sequence continues at coordinate 11,317,574 of NW_006399858.1, forward strand.
GTAGACCACAGAAATGTGCTGCTTTCTAAGTGAGCTTAGTTACTGTTTGAAA
>NW_006399858.1:11318225-11319652 GCF_000299155.1 Elephantulus edwardii
TCTAGTGTTGTTCCTAGCTTTTCTGTAATGAATTTCATAGTCCTTGGTTTTAGTCCTAGGTCCATGATCCACCTTGAGTTGGTTTTTGTGTCCTTTCTTATTTTTGAAGCTTGCTGCAAACTTTGAAATTTACACAATGCATACAAAAAATACTGAGATAGTAAACCCTCTCTGTTATTTGAGTTTAGAGCTATGTATTCATTGATGACCTGATTAGCATGGGAGCCTGAGAAGATGCTATCTAAAGAGCAGGGCACACACACACATAGTATGGCTATTGGATTAAGACAAAGAGCATTAGAATACAGTATAGGAAAAGAAATCAGTAGCAACTCCAGAACTCCACTCAGCTTAAAATACAACAAAGGCCCTTCCTAAGGAGTATAAACCTTGTTAGCTTCAGAAATGACCACAATTCTGAGCCAACTTGCTTTCTTTCAGACCATACTATATAAAAGGAATTCGGAAGAAGATTCACAAAAAGATAGATTGACATGATAAGAATAGCAACGGGCTCAAGTATATCACAGATGGTGAAGATGGCACAGGAAAAGACAAGATTCAGATCTGCTATTCATAGAGTTCCCATGAGTCACAGTAGACTTGCTGGCACACAACAACAACAATATGCTTCATAAAGAGAATCTTGAGGAAGAGTATAGGAATGCCTTTCTTACCATGACCTTCTTTTCTTCTTTTGCCTCTTTTTCCATTTATTTTTATTATTGACAAATAATTGGAAAAAAAGACTCAAATAATGAAACAATTGAATTGGGAAGAAGTATATATTATGAAGGAGCTTAAGTTAACTTATTACTGTTATAATTATTATTCTAAAGAAATATAAGAAACGGAATACAAGGCCAGACTATATGAACAAGACTCAAGTAAATAACAAAGAGAAACTTATCTCTAAAATTAAAAATATAATTATTGGCAAGGGATAGGCCAGAGTTTAAGGCTGTTGAACATAGGGTTGCTATGAGTTGCAGGCGACTTGATGGCATATAGCAGCAACAACAACATCAGAGAGATGTAGACCACAGAAATGTGCTGCTTTCTAAGTGAGCTTAGTTACTGTTTGAAAAGGAATTATTATTGGCTAACTTTAACTTCTTACCAGACGTTAATCACTACTACAAAACTTCTGAGATGATTTAGAGGATGCATGAGGCCAAGGCCACTGTCACAGAAAAAATGTTAAAGAGAGCTGTTTAAGGCAGTGCAGTCCAGTGACAACTCGTCTAGTTTTCCTGATTCCTGTGAGAAGCAAAACATCTTGTGTGTCTTTTCTACTATAATGGTATTTGTAATTTCAAAGAATTTTGAAGTTGCTTTCTAATTATAAAAGTATAAGACATCTTGATGCACTTCTTGACATTTAATTCAAGTTCACAGAGAATCATAGGGTTCTACTTCACTTCATT
>NW_006399858.1:11319752-11321254 GCF_000299155.1 Elephantulus edwardii
TTTTTATAAAGTGACAATTAAAGGAAGGGTATGATGAATCTAATTGCTTGTTGTGGTTTCTGGGTGACTTTGAGTCAAGTATGACTTATATTAATCCTATCAACAACATATCTGAACTCTGTCCTATCCTGTGCCAATCTTGAAAGCCTCAGACTCACTCAAGCTCATTGTTGCAGTTCCTGTTTCAGTCTACTTGGTTAAGGATCTTCTTCTCCTTCGCTATCCCTCTACACTTTGAAAGATTATGTTCTTCTTTAAGGAAATGCCTCTCTTTTGCAACATATGTTGCAAAATATCCAAAATATGTAAAATGAAGTTTCACCATCCTTGCCTCCAAGGAACACCTTGGCTTTATCTTCTCCAAGACGTATCTGCTTGTTCTTTTGCAAGTACATGTGATAGTCAGTACTCTCTTCCAGCAACACAGCTCAAAGGTATCAATTTTTCTTCTGTCATCCTTACTCATCGTCCAACTCGCAGATGCCTAGCAAGTGACTGAAAAGACCATGACCTGAAAGGAGTATACCTGAATCCTCAAATTTATATCATTGTTTCTCAGTAATTTGAAGACATCTTTGACTGCAGACTTTGCAATGCAATACGTGTCCTGATTACCTGACTGCGCGCACCAAGTCGTTCCAAATAAAATGAAGTTGTTAACAGTTTAAATCTTTTCTCCATCTATTGCCTATGAGTCTAGTAGGGAAAAGTTTTATTTTCTTGAGGTTGAGATGTAATCCATATTGAAGCCTGCAGTGTTTGATCTTATGTAGCAAGTCCTTCAAGTCCTCCTTACAGAAAGCCCAGCTGTGTCAACTGCATATTAAAGTTTATGTTATCTGCATATAGATTGATTAATGAGTAAACTAAGAAGGAAATAAAGAAATCCATAAAGAAAATTCCATCAGTAGGTGTGTTATTCTGAAATCTGATTTCAAAATGTAAAGAGAAAATTCAGTATCTTCCAGGGGTTAAAATGAAACCTAGAGAGACAGTTTTCAAACTGATTTTTAGATTTCTCATGAATGTTGCTTTGTGCTATATATTAATGAAATAAGGGGGGGTGGACCTTGGAATTTAAATACAAATATAAATTTTAACAAAAATATACATTTTAATATGTTGTTGTTGGTGTTGTTATGTGCCGTCCAGTCGCTTGCGACTCATAGCGACCCTATGTACAACAGCCCTAAACTTCACTCTGTCTGTGCCAATCGCATCGTCTCTGACACTCCCATTGCAATTATCCCAGTCACTGAATCAATCCACCTCATAGAGGGCCTTCCTCTCCTACGCGGCCCTCCACCCTCCCAAGCATGATGTCCCTCTCCAAGGACCGGTTTCTCCTCACAACATGTCCAAAGTATGTTAGATGGAGCCCCAGAATCCTTGCCTCCAAGGAGCCACCCGGTTTAACCCTTTCCAGGAAAAATCTGTTTGTTTTCCTAGCAGTCCATGGTATTCTCAATATTCTTCTCCAGCACCACAGCTCAAAGGCATCA
>NW_006399858.1:11321779-11342117 GCF_000299155.1 Elephantulus edwardii
ATATGTATTAATATAAATATAATCTGTATTTATATGTGTGTTATATTAGCATGAATGCAAGTATAAATATAAACTTTAAGCAAATTATTAGGGCTGTAATGTTAAGGATTTTTTGTTTAGAATGGCTTCTCTAGCCATTGACTGACTTTGCAGTGTGCATGGATAAGTATATGCAAATGGGGTGAATTAGCCTAACCACAGGAAGATGGACCACGAATCCAACAGCAGAATTACAGAACCATGCCACCAGTCAAGAGGAAGGAAGGGAATACAGAATGTCAATTACAGCCAGAGATGCTTGTGTCAACCAGACAGGGGACAACATCCACAGCAGCCACAGCAAAAAATACCAGAAACCTGAAGTGAGAAAGATTGGGTCTTGGAATGGCCACTCTGTGTAACAAGAACGAGGAGCCTTTGCTCAAGTTTGTTGGAAGATTAGAAGTTGTCGTAGAGCCATAGGAGGACTAAGAGCTTTGCAACACTGACTTAAAGCCGCTAGTCTCAAAGGTCAGGCACCTGTCAGCACATTTGGGAAGCTGTGCTTACTGAGTGATTACATTCTGCTACTAACCTAATTGACAGCCCTGTTGACATTAATATGGTTCTGTGTGGTGTTGAAAGGTATGCCTTCAGTGTGTCAGATGCTCAAGGGTAACCCATCATGGTGTGCAGAGCTCCCAGATTAAGGCAGACTAGGAAGCTGAATTGACCATCTACTTCTTAAATAGCAGGCTTCTGAAAACCCTATGGAAAAAAAAGAGGAATATGGATAGTTACAGTACAATTTGGAAGTCAATCAAAATGAGGAAAACAGTAACAATCATCTTTTAATAAATGGAATGTGGAATGTATGAAGTATGAATGTTGGAAAACTAGAAGTTCTGAAGACTGAAATGGAATATATGAATATCAACACTAAGTTTTGGTGAGATAAGAAGGACTATATTTGGCCACTTGTAAGCAGATAATTACATGATATTCTATGCTAGAAAGGAAAAACAGAAGAAAATTGTTTTTGCATTTATAGTAGAAAAGTCAGTGTCAAGTTCTACCCTGGAGTACAATTTTATGAGTGATAGGTGATAAGTTATAGTCTGTATGCATATGAGGAAGACCTGTTAACATGATTATTATTCAAATATATGCTCCTATAGCTTTTTTCCGTAAAATGCTGGTCTATCAGATACTTCTCTAAATCTGAACATTCAGCTTAAGAAAGACTAGGAAGTAGGATTAGCCATCCACTTCCAAAATAGGAGGCCTCTGAAAACCCTGTGTACAACAGAACACGCATAGACTAACAGATAGGGCAACTAATGCGGAGCTTTCAAAAATGGAAAATACAAAGCATGAGGAACGATTGTAAGCAGACACTAGTGATTAGAACATGGAATGTAAGAACCATGAATGTAGGAAAATTAGATATTGTTAAGGAAGAAATGGAATGCATAAATATTGACATACTAGGCATTGGTGAGATGAGATGGACCGGCATGGGGTATTTTCAGTCAGACGATCATATGATCTATTACTCCAGAGATGAAAAAGTGAGGAAAAATGGAGCTGCTTTCACAGTTAAAAAGTCACTTCTAGATTCATCTTGAAATACAATATTGTGACCGAAAGGATAATATCCATATGCATACAAGGAAGTCCAGTGAACACTACTATCATTCAGATATATGCTCCAATGACTAGAGCCAAAGAAGAGGGAATAGATTTCTACCAATGTTTATAGTTAGAGATGGATCAAACATGCAGTCAAGATGTATTAACAATATTAATATTATTCATAATTAATAATTATTACTAATTCTTAATAATTGATATTGTTAGTATTAGTAAATATTATTAATAACTAATAATAATGGGACTGGAATACAAAAGTTGGGAACAGAGAAGAAGAACAATAGTTGGAAAATATGGACTTGGTAACAGAAATGAAGCTGGAGATAAAATGATTGAATTTTGCATAATCAATGACATGTTTGTTGCAAATACATTTTATAAGAAACATAAATGCAGGTTACACACATGGATTTAACCTGATGGTATGCATAGGAATCTGATTGATTACATCTGTGTAAAGAACCACTGGAGAAGCTCAATATCAGCTTTTAAAACTAGGTGTTGATTGTGGAACAGGTCATCAACTACTCATATGCAAGTTCAAGCTAAAGAAGAGAAAACTTATATTGAATCCGCTGGAACCAAAATATGACCTTGAGTCTATCCCACCTGAATTTCAGAACCATCTCAGGAAGAGGTTTGAGGCCTTGAACACCAGTGTGCGAAGACCAGACGAGTTGTGGGAGGATATCGAGAGTATCATCCAGAGAGAGTGCAAAAGGTCATTACAAAGATAGAGGAGGAAGAAAAGACCAAAATTGATGTCAGAAGAGACTCTGAATATTGCACTGGAGCACCAAGACGCCAAAGCAAAAGGAAGAATTCAAGATATTAAAGAGCTGAACAGAAGATTATAAAAGGCAGCGCAGGAAGAGAAAATAAAATATTGAAATGAAATGTGCAAGGACCTGAAGTCAGAAAATCAAAAGGGCTGAACTTACTCAGCATTTCTTAAGCTCAAGGAACTGAAGAACAAATTCAAACCTCGAGTTGCTATACTTAGGGATGCTTTGGGCAGAATATTAAATGATCCAGCAAGTATTTAAAAGATGGAAAGTGTATACAGAGTTACTGTACCGAAAAGAACTGGCACACATGGAAGAATTTCATGAAACAACATATGAGCAAGAGCGTAGAGTGATGAAGGAAGAAGTTCAAGCTGCTTTGAAGGGATTAGAAAAAAATAAGCCTCCAGGAATTGATCTTATACCATTTGACATATTTCAACTAACAGCTGCTGCCCTAGATGTGTTCACCAAGTTGTGTCAAGAAATCTGCAGGACAACCACTTGGTCAACTGACTGGAAGAGATCTATATTTGTTCCCATTCTAAAGAAAAATTATTCAACAGAGGGTGAAAATTATCAAACAATATCATCGATAACACATGCAAGCAAGATTCTGCTGAAGATTATCCAAAAATGACCGGAACAGAGAATTGCAAGAAGTGTAGGCTGGCTTTAGAAGGGGTCATGGTACTAAGGGTATTGTAGCTAATGTCAGATGGATCTTGGCTAAAAGCAGGGAGTACCAGAGGAATGCATATCTGTGTTGCATGGATCACACAAAGACATTTGACTGTGGATCATAACAAACTGTGGCTGACTCTGAGAAGAACTGGAGTCCCAGAACACTTGATTGTACTAATGCAAAACCTATACTTGGACCAGGAGGCAGTTATCAAAACAGAACAAGGAAACACTGCATGGTTAACAATCGGGAAGGGTATATACAAGGGATGAGTCCTACCTCCATAACTTTTCAACCTATATACAGAATAGATTATCACCGAGGCTGGGCTGTATGAGGAGAAGTGTGGCATCAGGATTGGAAGAAGATTCATCAAAAGTCTGTGTTATGTAGATGACACAACTCTGCTTGTTGAAACTGAGGAGGAACTGAAGCACTTGCTGCAGAGGGTCAAGGACTGCAGCCTTCAATATGAATTGAGGATTAATATAAAGAAAACAAAGATTCTCACCATGGGGCCAATTGGCAGCATGAGGATGGATGGTGAAGAGATTGAGATTTTTAACTGCTTTAATTTGCTTGGCTCCAGAGTCAACACTCTTGGCACCAGCAGGCAGGAAATGAAAAGACATATTGCAATGGGAAATTCTGCTGTTAGGGACCTCTCCAAATTACTGAAGAGCAATGGTGTCAGTCTGGAGATTAAGATGTGCCTGACCATGGTTTTTGTAGCTACTTGCTATGCATCAGACAGCTGGACAAGGACTAGAGAGGATAGAAGGAAAAGTGACTTCTTTGAGTTATAGTGTTGGAGAAGAGTAAGAATATACCATGGACTGCTAAAGAAATGAGCAGGTTCATCCTGGAGAGGGTTAAACCAGGTTGCTCCTTGGAGGCAAGGATTCTGAAGCTTCATATGACATGCTTTTGGATATATTGCAAGGAGGGACCAGTTCTCGGAGAAGGATGTTATACTTGGATGAAGGGACAGCTCAGGAGAAGACCCTCTATGAGGTGGATTGACTCAGAGACAGTGAGATTGGCATAGGATAGAGCAGGGTTTAGGGCTGTTGTACATAGGGTCGCTACGAGTTGGAGATGACTTGACAGCACATAACAATAGCTAAAGCTAAAGAGGTTGAAACTGAGAATTTTTACAAAATCTTTTTGTCCAAAATTGACCAACCATGCAATCTAGATATGTTAGTAATAACTGGTGACTGAAATGCGAAAGTTGGAAATATTGAAAAAGGACTGGTAGTTGGAAAGAATAGAATTGGTGATAGATAAGTAACTGTATTAGAATGATCAAATTTCTCGTGTTCAATGATTCTAAATACCTTTTTAAAAAAAACACATAACAAACAGCTACTTTACACATGGACATCACTTGGTGGACTGAATAAGAATCAGATTGATTGTATCAATGAAAGGAATCATCAAAGTCAAATGTTGGTAATTTTAATCTGTGCCACTCAGGCCTAGTTTTAATTGGTTTTGGTCAAACATTCTTCTAAATGGCATAGCATTGGTCTGCCCATTTGCTGTACAGAGGTAACTTGTGGTCACTGTGATGCTGAACACTGTTGACACTGATGTGTCAAATGCAACAATGGTTATCCATGGTGGACAGTGTTTGGTGGTGCTCCCCAATTAAACAATCTTGGAAGCAGGAGTGGCTTGCCCCTGGAAACACTATGAACTTGAAGAAACAGTGAAAGTTATATAATTTTTCAGGTCTTTCATTCATGGTGTTGCTATGAGTCATCTATGACTCCATGGCACTTAACAATAACAATGGTGTATATATAGAGAACTACCAGAAGCTCAAGGATTTAGAAGAGGCCAAGGCACTGGGGATATCATGGCTTATGTCAGATGGATCTTGGCTGAAAATAAAAAAATATCAGAAGAATGTTTACTTATGCTTTATTGACTATGCAAAGGCAATTTGACTATGTGTATCACTACAAGTTATGGCTAATATTGAGAAGAATGGGAGTCCCAGAACACTTAATTGCACTCATATGAAACCTACGTCTAGGTCAAGAGGCTGTTGTGCAAACAGAGCAAGGGAATACTACATAGTTTGAAATTAAGAAATGTGTGTGTCAGAGTTGTATTCTCCCTCCAAACATATTCAATCTGTATGCTAAGCAAATTATTCAAGAAGCTACAATCTACGAAAAAAAAATAAGGAATCAAAATTGGAGGAAGACTTATCAATAACCTGTAATGCAAATGCACAACTTTGCTTTTGAAAGTAAGGAGGAATTGAAGCACCTGTTGTAGAAGACAGAGCCTTCAATATGGATTGCACCTCAACATAAAAAACCCAAAAATTCTTACCATTGGACCAATAGAGATCATGATAGATGGAAAAATATTGAAATAGTCAATGATTTCATCTTACTTGGATCCACAATCAACACCCTTTTTATTGGAAGTCAGGAAAGTAGGAGACATATTGCATTGGGAAAGACTACAGTCAGGGGCCTCTCAAAATTACTGAAAAATATTTATGTCAGTTTAAGGACTAAGATTTGTCTGATTCAGGCCATAAGGTTTTTTGTTTTGGTTTTTTTTTTCATCACTTTCTATACATCTGAGAGCTTGACAATGAATTAGGATGACAGAAGAATTCATACCTTTGAGCTGTGGTGATGAAGAAGAGAACTAAATATCCTTTGGACTGCCAAAAGAACAAACCAGTATCTCCCGGAGAAAGTATAGCTAGAGTGCTTGTCAGAGGCAAAACCAATGAACCTTCATGTTAAAAACTCCAGGCATGTTGCTAAGAGAGGCTATTCCTTGGAGAGGGAAATCATGTTTGGAAAGGTGGAGAATTAGTGAAAGAGAAGACTCTCTGCCATATAGATTGACACAGGACTGACACAATGGGCTCTAGTGGGTCAGGAAGAAAGAGGATCGCTGAGGATAGGACAGGGTTCAGATCTGTTGTTCATAGGGTCACCGTGGGTTGTACTAAACTTGACAACACCTAACAACAATAACAACAATATGGTTCTGGGTCTTCTGTGAGCTATTGCAATGGATTATGGGCCCACTAGTAAGACTGGCCTTGGGATGAATTGAAAAAGCTGTGGGAACATAGGGGGCATGTCTGACCTCATGAAATTGGTTCTGTGTTGTTGATGTTGTCAACACGATAGATTCTCTTTGTAGAATTGGTAAAGGTTGGATATGACTGTATCCTTGTGGCCCTTGCTCTCTTTACAATGCAAACATGAGCATGTGTTCAAACATATAAAATATTACTGAAGATCATAAAACTAGAAACTCAAAATCATTGTCACTGAGATAGAAGTGACACACAGCTTACCTTCCAACAAGTTTCAGAGGCTATACATCACAACAGAGGACATCGCCCATCTTTATCTCATGGTGTCACTGGTAGACTTGAAAGTCCAGAGAGACTGTGCCATTGGGTTAACAGTGTAACTCCTTGTAGACACCAGAGTCACTATTTAAAGCCATAGTCTAGCAAAACAAAAATGAACAGACAATATCAACATGAAGGGTGGATAATAGGATAAGTAATCAAGAATTTAAAGTATTTTAGAAAGACAGTTGTTCAACTGACATAGACTTTATCTGTCCAATTTGAAGTTGGAAATAAAAGGCCCTTTCAAAAGATGGCATTTTGGGTTTGGGAATGAGGAATCAAGTGGCTTAGAAATCATTATTAATTAAGTGAAGCTATGTTGTTATGTGCCGTCAAGTCACTTGCGACTCATAGCGACCCTATGTACAACATCCCTAAACTCTGCTCTGTCCTGTGCCAATCACACTGTCTCTGACATTCCTATCCCAACTACCCCAGTCACTGAATCAATCCACCTCATAGAGGGTCTTCCCCTCCTGCGCTGTCCCTCCACCCTCCCAAGCATGATGTTCCCTTTCCAAGGACCTGGCCCTCCTTACAACATGTCCAAAGTATGTTAGAACGGAGCCTCAGAATTCTTGCCTCCAAGGAGCAGCCTGGTTTAATTCTTTCCAGGATGAATCTGTTTGTTTTCCTAGCAGCCCATGCTACCTTCAATATTCTTCTCCAGCACCACAGTGCAAAGGCATCAATTCTCCTATCCTCCTTAATGATTGTCCAGCTCTCTGATGCATAACAAGTGATAGCAAAGACCATGGTCTGTACTAGATGCACCTTAGTCTCCAGAGAGACACCATTGCTCTTCAGTACTTTGGAGAGGTCCCTAACAGCAGACTTTCCCATGGCAATATGTCTTTCAATTTCATTCTAGAAAAGAGAAACAAGGAAGTCAGTATGCACATATAAAGCAACTATAAACCAAATATACAAGAATGAATTAAGACATGTTATAATCTGTAGTGATCCTTTCTCTGTTTACTTGTGTATTTGAATGAAATATGTGGTCCATGTATTAACATCCTTTATTTTTTAAATTAAATGTACCAAGCGGTTTTAATTTGAAAGGTTTACAAACCATATTGATTGTTTTGATTTTTCACACACGCAATCCTAAACGTTTTGTTTTACAACATTAATAAAAATTAATCAAAGTAACTTATTACAGTGTCTTGGTCAGCTCTTTTCATGGAATGCCTGTACCATCACTCAACTTACCTATTCATTAGTTTTTATTTTCTTCTTCCTTCATTCTAATCCCTGTTATCATTCCAGATTTGATTCTGTGTGTAAACCTTTGCTTAGCTTCTTTTTTAAAAAAAAATTAATTTTATTTCTTTTTTTAATAATTTTAATGAATGTTTACAGAGAATTTGGATTTCCATCCATTCATTGCTGCGCTTCTCTACCCGCCCCCCACACCCCAGATCACTCCCCTCCTTCAAAAGCAAAAGACTCCCTCCCTGGTACACAATCCACCCCGCACCCCTCCCACCGCCCCAAGCACATTCCACCATGCAACCTTAATTGTGGACTCTTGTGATAACCATAATACCCTATCCTACATCGCTTTTCAATTATTCAGTCCCTCATCTGTTTCAGTGCAGTATACACAATTTATCCAGTTTTTCTCAGTCTTTCCGCTACCCTGATATCAGTCCCATTTTACAGCAGTGGCACCATGAAATATTTGTCCTTTTGCAACGGAGATATTTCACTCAGCATAATGTCCTCCAGGCTCACCCATTTTGAATAATATTGAATGAGTTCCTTGTTTTTCAAAGCAGCATAGTATTCTATTGTGTGAATATACCACAGCTTCTCTATCCATTCGTTTGTTGATGGGCATCTGGGTTGTTTCCAACTCCTTGCTATTGTGAACAGAGCTGCTATAAACATGGGTGTGCATATATCTTTGCTTAGCTTCTTATAATAGTGATTTTATACTCCGATTGCTTTTTTTGTGACAGGCTTATGCCACTCATCTTAATTCAGTCATCAATTTTATGCAATGTTTCACCAATTTGTAATCAATTGTGTGAATGTAGCATATTTTCTGTAACCATTCTTTCACTGATGCACGCTTTGGTTGTTTCTAGCTCCATGCTACTATTATAAATAGTGCTGTAATAAGCATGTGTTTGCGTGTGTTAGTTTGTGTTGCCCTTCTTAATTGTTTGGATTATAAACCTAGTAGTGAGATTGCTGAATCAAATAGTATTTCTACTCCCAACTTGTTAAGGAAACAAAAACCTCTTTCAAAAGTGTCTGTACCATTTTACATTCCTGGGTATGACTTCATTTAAAATAAGACTATAATATCATTAGTTGTTGACAAAGCGGCTTACTTTAGCAAAAAGGGAAGAGTCAGATTACAAAATTTCTAGAGAATATTTGATAATAAAATTTTTACTATATATCATATTTACTGCAAGATAATATTCCTCACATTTTGGACCAAAGAAAGTGAGTCAAGGAATTTAGATATGGCTTAATTGTTTTCCTTATAGATTCCACTCCTGGTTTTTCACATACAGAGCAGCTAAGTGTTCTTTTAAAAATTACAAAGCAAGTCTCATATATTCATGAAGTTTGGAAACTTAATTTTATTAACTGCAATTAAGCTATACTTGTTTCACTGAAAATAGCTAGTTAAACTCTATCATTTAAGTGTATTAATTATTAATCAATTTGTTGATGGACAATAAGCATTAAGATTGGTTATGTCACCTCGTAAATGGCAACCATATGGACATTCTATTAAGGGGGTGTACTCAGTATTTTGGATGGCCCTAAGAAGCCATCCAGTCACAAATGGCAGCAGTAATCTCAAGCATCCTATCTAGCCATGAAAGTGCCACCCTTGACTACTATACATCCTTATTCAAAGAAAGAAGGTCTCTTCTACAAGGATGAATTTTGAATCAGTGGCTAGAATTTGGCCACATACTCATTTATAAATCATCAATAACAAAAACTATGTAAATAACAATGTTACCTTAAAAAATGTATATTTTATCACAGTAGCTAGAAATGAAGCAACTCTCTTAATACTTATAAATAAGATGGAGTCTTAAAGATAACTGTTATTGTTAAGTAGGGTCAGGATATACTATTCTACTGTTAGAAATGAAAGAAACTAAGTAAATACTGGGTAAGGAAAAAACACCAAAAAAACCAAAACAAACTTACAAGAACACTCCAAACAGAATTATTAAATTGAAAGCTGATACCTTGTAACTCTTGGTTTAATCCTTGCTCTCACATTACTCCCTTATCTGGCTCTGCCCTTCTTCATGTATTGAATAGAAGGATGAGCTTAGTCATTGATTTTCATGTTCCAGGATGCTTTGGAATCACCAATATGTGTTATTTTGTTGTTGTTAGTACTATTGTACTGAGGATGACTCATAGAAACTCTATGAACAACAAATCTGACCTCTGTCCTAACCTATGCCAACCTCATAATCTCTGACACATTCAAGCCCATTACCACAGTCACTGTCCAGTCTTCCTAGTTGAGGAGATTTCTCTTTTGCTGTCTACCCACCTATCCAAGAATTATGTGCTTCTCCAAGGAATAGCCTGTCCTAGGAACATGCCCAAATTATGTGAGACAAAGCTCTACCATCTTTGCCTCCATGGAACATTCTGACCGCATCCTCTGAAGGACAGGGAGTATCTCTCCTTTTGGCAAGCTATGATATAGTTAAAACTACTCTCTAATGTAGCCTTTTGTTTATATGGTTTCTATGAGTTTTGCTCAACTCGAAGGCAATAAACAACAACAACATTCTCCAATACCACAGTTCGAAGGCATAAATACATCTTCTGTCAGTCAGCCTTATTTATTGTCCAGCTCTCAGCAGTATAGCAAGTGGCTAAAAAGGCAGAAATCAGGTGCACCTAAGTCATCAAATTAACATCATTGCTCCTCAGTAATTTAAAGAGGTCCCTGCCTGGAGACTTTCTCAGTGCAATATGCCTTCTGATCGCTGACTGCTGGTATAAACTGTATTGATTGTGGGTCTAAGTAAGAGCAATTGCTGACAACTTCAGTGTTTTCTCCACAATATTATTGCCTTTTGGTCCAAGAGTGAAAGCTTTGCTTTCGTGATGTTGAGATATCACTCACATTAAAGGCTGTAGTCTTTTATTTCTGCAGTAAGTATATAAAGTCCTCTTCATTTTCAGCAAACATCATCTGCATGTGAAAGGTTATTTATGAGTCTTCCTCCAATTCTGATGCCACATTCTTCTTAGAGTCCAGCTTTTTAAATTATTTTCTCAGCATACAGATTGAATAGGTATGGAAAAAGAACCCCCACATACTTTTCTTGTTTTATGTCATGTAGTGTTCCCTTTCTTCATTTGAACAACAGCTTCTTGGTAATTTCTCAGTGTATTGTAGTGGGGGAATGGTTTATATGTTGCTAATTATTTTGTTGCTTTGGTATCTGTCTTCTTGCTTGTTTATCATTGTTCTAATTAGTACAGCACTTGTCTGTCAATTGCTGTGCTAAGGTAACTTGTGAGTATTGTGTTGCTAAATTCTGTGCCATTAGTGAGTCAAATGTCAGAAAGGTCACTGATGATGAACAGGCTTTAGTAGAGTTCTCAAATTAAGGTAGACTAGGAAGAAAGATTGGTCATCTACTTCTGAACTAGTGCCTCTGGAAACAATATGAACAATGGATAGTAACCATGTTGGAGGTAAATTCCAGATTGGAAGCCAGCCAAAATAAAGAGTAAAGCTGTAACCATGTTTTAATAATTGGAACATGGAATATATGAAGTATTAATGTTGGAAAACTATAAATTGTAAAAAATGAAATAGAACACATGAGCAATCTAAGCATTAGTGAGATGAGGTGAACGTGTTTTGGACAATTTGAATCAAATAATGGAATCACTGGGAGAGATTAGTAAAACGGATTACTGAGTACCCCTCTCAGAGTTTATTATTCAGTAAATCTGGATGCGGCATAAACGTTGGAATTTCTGAGAAGTTTCCAGGTGATTCTGTTGCTGTTCAGATAGGGACGGTATGTGGATAACCAATTATGATACCTTCATGAAGGGCCATCTGGTTTCTTTGGTACCTGGCATAGAACCTCGAACCAGGTCAAACTCCTAGTAAGCTTCAATTTGGTCTCTGAAGCTAAAAATCTTTATGAAAGAACTTGTTTGTCTTTATCCCATAAAACAACTGGTGGATTCAAACTACTAATCTTTTAATTGACAGCACAACATGGGAAGTGTTAATCCACCAGAGCTCCTGTGGTAGATACCTAATCACATGTTATTTAAAGGTAACTACATAAATACATTCTAGACCTATAAAGCGTTGTCAGAAGGAACAGAGTCTTGAAAAAAGACATCATAATAGGGAAGGTGAAGAGTGAGAGAAAGAGATGAAAACCTCAAAACAAGATGGACTGACATAGCAACTGTAACAACAGGCTCAAGAATCTATCTGAGATAATTCAGATGATGCAGGAGAGGGTAAAGTTCAGATTTGTAATTCATCTCTGTGAGATACAGTGAACTCAATGACACCTAATAACTACTACAAACCCTACTTTCACTAAGTCGTTCCTCCCCCCCCCCGCCTCCCCCCAGGTCCAGAATTATTACAATGGCTAACTTTCATTCCAATTGAGAATGTACCATTACCTATATTCCTGTGGTTCATATGCCCACATTCTAGAAATATAATATGATCGTCACTAATTCCTTGGTCCAATGTCTATATGCATCTCCCTGATTCCATTATGCACGTGTATGGTAACAATAGATCAGCCTTGGTTTTTACTGTGTTGTAGATCAAAGGGTCATATTACTAGTTACATTCTACATTTGAATTGATTTGGTGCTATTTTGTGCAGACCAACATGTATCCAAAACCTGACAACTTTACCTAAGGTTTCATGCTGTGGGGAGCAATTTTCCAAGTTTATTTGACTACAGAACATACTGGAACATTGGCAGATGATCAGGCA
Organism: Elephantulus edwardii; assembly: GCF_000299155.1. NCBI lineage: Eukaryota > Metazoa > Chordata > Mammalia > Macroscelidea > Macroscelididae > Elephantulus > Elephantulus edwardii. The sequence goes on from NW_006399858.1 coordinate 11,334,287, forward strand.
AAGCTCAGGAGATGTTATGTCCATTTGGATTAAAATGGGCAACATAAATGATTTCACAGATGAATTATCTGCTATAAGGAATAATTGAGCCCTGATTGTAATGCTTTGAAGAAGCATTACAAAACACAAATTAGAATGATTAAATCATTTTCATTATAATTAAAAAGAACAAAATAAAATAAAACATTTTATATGTTTGATATAAAACATAATACAAAAGCTATTTAAAGACAGGAATACTTTTGAGCCATTTTCCTTCTTTTGCTTACTACGGACAACCATTTTGTTGGTTCTTTTAATTTGGTGGAACCGGTTTTTTGCTTCTATTGTTGTACAGAATGAATATAATGGTACTATAACAGTTCTGCTGGCAAAAACCTTTTACATCAAAAAGTACACCACAACAGACATTAATTCAATAGTTAAGGATCCTGAAATTAGTATATCTTTAAAACTACTAATTGATTTCTATTTGTGGTATCATGGGCTTATTACTCAAAATGATTTTTTTTGCCATAGGCTTTGACTCTCAATGTAAGACCTGGTGGGAACATAAAGTAGGGCATGCATAAATTAATTGCAATGGGATTGGTCAGTATTCCCTATCCTCAAAGTTTAAATTGAGCAAGCTTAACAGTAAAGGTGAGAATCTCAGCACCACCAAGGGAGAAACTGATAACTCAATGCCTGTACTTTGAGGCCAAAAATTTCTGGGACCATTCAGCACAGGACCTACATGAGAGCCATACCCGACACAATGAATGACCAGAGACCAGCAAGAAAAAGAGATGGCTGAGGACTGCCGCCCCATGGAGCCAAAGCCAAAGATCTTTGCTAAACTACCTGTAGGACAGATGTGTAACTGACATAATTATGAGAGTTTTAACAGCCCTGAACTAAGCCATGAGCCTGACGGTCAAAGATCCTAAGAGTAGGCTGAGAAGTAGTCCTGACTGAGGAATCATACTTTGTTGCCAACTCAAATTGCACCTCGCTGGGCTCCACGCTGCTGCCGCCGCTCCCGCCCATGCAGAAAGTCGGTCGGGCGGCTCGGCATTAAACTGAAAAGATGTCCTTGTATGATGACCTGGGAGTGGAGACCAAAACAGTGATTCAGAAACAGAAGGCTTCTCCAAAAATTTCAAACTTTTGTAGTCTCAACTTCAGGTGAAGAAGGCCGCTCTCACTCAAGCAAAGAGCCAAAGGACAAAACAAAGTACAGTCCTTGCCCTAGTAACTGACCTAAAACGAGGCGGTTCGTCAGATGACCGGCAGATTGTGGATACCCCACCTTATGTAGCAGCTGGCCTAAAGGATCCTGTTCCCAGTGGATTTTCTGCAGGAGAAGGTTTGATTCCCTTAGCTGATGAATATGATCCTATGTTTCCTAATCATTATGAGAAAGTAGTAAAATGCCAAAGAGAAGAACGACAAAGACAGCGGGAGCTGGAAAGACAGAAAGAAATAGAAGAAAAAGAAAAGAGATGTAAAGACAGACATGAAGCTAGTGGATTTTCAAGGCGACCAGATCCGGATTCTGATGAAGATGAAGATTATGAGCGAGAGGGGAGGAAAAGAAGTACGGGCGGAGCTGCTATTGCACCACCGACTTCTCTTGTAGAAAAAGACAAAGAGTTACCCCGAGATTTTCCCTATGAAGAGGATTCAAGACCTCGATCACAGTCTTCGAAAGCTGCTATCCCTCCCCCAGTGTATGATGAACAGGATAGGCCAAGATCTCCAACCGGGCCTAGCAACTCCTTCCTTGCTAACATGGGTGGCACGGTAGCACATAAGATCATCCAGAAGTATGGCTTCCGGAAAGGCCAAGGGCTTGGGAAGCATGAACAGGGGCTGAGCACTGCATTGTCAGTGGAAAAAACAAGCAAACGTGGAGACAAGATCTTTGTTGGTGATGCTACAGAGAAAGATGCAGCCAAGAAATCGGATTCAAATCCATTAACTGAAATACTTGGTGCCCCACTAAAGTGGTCCTACTAAGGAACATGGTTGGTGCAGGAGTAGTAGATGAAGACTTAGGAGTTGAAACCAAGGAAGAATGTGAAAAAATACTGCAAAGTTGGAAAATGTGTAATATTTGAAGTTCCCGGTGCTCCAAATGATGAAGCAGTGTGGATAATTTTAGAATTTGAGAGGGTTGAATCAGCAATTAAAGCTGTTGTTGATCTGAATGGGAGGTATTTTGGTGGACGGGTGGTGAAAGCATGTTTCTACTATTTGGATAAATTCAGGGTCTTGGATTTGGTGGAACAAGGTTGATTTCAGATCCTAGAACACAAGTCATCTCTGATCTTAAATGAGCACGAAGGAAAAAGGCATCAGCCTCAAGGCTGTTTGGGCTCTGAGACTCTTGAGAGGACTTCTAACATACATGTTGATTCCTTTTTTTTTTTATATTGTGGTTTTTTAAATATAGTATAAAAATTCTTTAAGAAAACAGAACAAAAAATGCAACCTGCTGGCTTACATAATAAAATTTATAGGCATGCCCATGATTCTGTGAGAATTTTGTGGCCATTTGCAAAGGATTTCGGACTCAATAGTACAACAGTACAATTGGTGCTGGAATTAGTAAAAGTAGGTGTGAAATTATAGAATCATATCAAATCTTATTAGTTTTGTATTGTCAAAGTTGTACTTGGGTACAGTTCCTCCTTGTAGAGTTAACAGAGGTCTGAGGTGACCATCTTCATGCCACCTACATTCTTTTCAAACTATTAGACCACTCACTTTCTGATATTTTATAAACAAAAGGATTTCTTTTTTTTAATTTCAAAATTTTTTCTATTTAAAATGTTAGTAATTTTAATCTCAGGGTAATATTTTTTTAATCTACAGGAATTTTAATGAACTAATTAATTACACTAATCAGTTAAAATTTTTGTTGTTGTGTACCATTGAGTCAGACCCCATCTATAGATGACCCTCTGGTGAGTTTTCAGAGGCAGCTAATCACACAGGAGGAGACTTGCCATTATTCTCCTATGGAGCAGCCGGTGGATTTGAACTGCTTGCTTTTTGAATTGCAGTACAGACTTTTACCATTAGGTCATTGAGATCTGACACAGATTTGTTGTTCTGTGCCTTTGGGTTACAACTGATCCAGTGGGTTTTAAGAGGAAGTTAACTACATGGGAGTAGATTGTCTTTCCTTCTCCCATTGAACAGAAAATGGATACCTTTGGAATTGCAGTACAAATTCTTTATCACTAGGCTACCAACTAGGGTTAAAAAAAACAACCAGAACAACAAGCCTATGTATTGTTGTTGTTAAGTGCCATCGAGTTCTAGATGACCCATAGTGACCCTATGAATGAAAGACCTGAACACACGTATAACTTTGATCATTTCACCAAATTCATAGAGTTTCTGGAGGCAAACTATTTTGGAAAAGGATGACACTCCTGCTTCCAAGCCTGTTTTAACTGGGGATCTCCACCAAATACTGTCCACCATGGATAACCATTATGCCATTTGACACAACAGTGTCACAGTATTTAGCATCACAGTAACCACGAGAACAGCAAATGGACAGACCAGTACTACAGTATATAGAAGAATGTTTAAGAAACAGAGAACTCAATTTAGGTGATTAACTTGATGTTATTATTGTTGAGTACGCCTCATAGTTACTCCATGAACAACAGATCTTAACCCTATCCCATCCTCTGCTATCCTCATAATCACTGAAAAACTAGTGTTGTAGTCACTGTGTTAATCCACCTGGCTGTGAGTCTTCCTCTTTTTCATTATCTCTCTACCTTCCAAGCATTGTCCCTCTCCTAAGCATAGCCCCTCCTTGCAACACGCCCGAAGTATGTGAAACAAAGTTTTATCATCTTAGCCTCCAAGGATCACTCCGGCTGCACTTTTCCTAAAACATTTATTCTCTTGGAAGTCCATGAGAACCATTCAGTACTCTTCAGCAACACCACTGTTCAAGTCAGAAGTAAAGACATAACACATTTAGAAATAACACATTTATATATATATTTATATTTTTATATATTTATATATAAAAATTATTATTATTACAAATTAAGCCCTGTTAATCTCCCACAGTGCTTATCTTTTCATATTCCATTTCAATTTTTACTTGAGCTTATTCACTTTGTGCCACCTAGTCATTTGCTTGGTGTTCCTTAATGGAGAAGAAATACTTCTTTCCCAGGCCTTCAAACTTGATTTTCATCCTTATTTCATAAATTTTTTTTGGAAAATATGTAAGAAATTATTTTCTCTTTTGTGAAGACTCAAAAGCACATGCAATATAAAAGTTTACTTGGCCTATTGTTATTATGTGCCATTGAGTTGCCTGTGATTCGTAGCGCCCCTATATACAACAGCCTAAAACCTGGTCTGTCCTGCGCCAATCACACCCTATTAGACACACCTATCCTGATTACCCCAGTCACTGAATCAATCCACCTCCTAGAGGGTCTTCCTCTCCTGTGCTGTCCTTCCACCCTCCCAAACATGACATCCTTCTCCGAGGACTGGTCCCTCCTTGCAACATGTCCGAAGTATGACAGATGAAGCTTCAGAATCCTTGCCTTCAAGGAGCAGCCTGGTTTAACCCTCTCTGCTGTTTAAGGCAGACGATGGCTTAAAGCCCCAAAGGGAGAGTGGAGGAAAAGGCGACCATGTCATTCCTGGGTTTCTGTGACTTCTTGCTGCCTAAGCATGGTGGTCCATGTGCACAAGTAATCGCAAGTTTTTGGGGTCATGTGATTTTTTGGGGGCTTGTGTTTGACGTGCAGTATAGCTATTTCCCCCAGGAGCAAGGCCTTTGAGGCTTGGCCTAGGGTTTAAGGCATGGTGGACAGTGTTTGGTGGAGCTTCCTGATTAAAACAAGCTTGGAAGCAGGAGTGGTATCCGCTTCTGAAATGCCTTCCCTCTATGAACAGTGCTCAGGACTTTTATTCATAGGGTCTCTATAAGTCATCCACAACTGGACGGCACCTAACAACAACAGGACAAACATGTTCATTTTCTTAGCAGTCCATGGTATATTCAATACTTTTCTCCAATACCACAGCTCAAAGGCATCAATTCTCCTTCTATCCTCCCTAGTCATTGTCCAGCTTTCTGATGCATGGCAAGTGATTGCAAAGACCATGGCTTGAATCAGGTGCATGTCAGTCTCCAGAGTGACACCATTATTCTTCAGTACTTTGGAGAGGTCCCTAACAGCAGACTTTCCCATTGCAACACATCTTTTTAATTTCCTGGCTATTGGTGCCAAGAGTATTGACTCTGGAGCTAAGCAAACTAAAGCTGTTTACAATCTCAATCTCTTCACCATCCCTCCTGATGCTCCTAACTGGCCCAGTGGTGAGAATCTTTGTTTTCTTGATATTAAATTAAACCTTAATCCATACTGAAGGCTACAGTCCTTGACCTGTAGCAAGTGCTTCAGGTCCTCCTCAGTTTCAGCAAGTAGGGTTGTGTCATCTGCATAATGCAGTTTGTTGATGAACCTTCTTCCAATCCTGATGCCATACTTCTCCCCATACAGCCCAGCTTCCTTCCCAGATAATCTGTTCTGCATATAGGTTGAAAAAATATGGTTGGCCTATCACACAAATTTTAATGTTCTCCAGAACAATGTAGTACCAGGAATGGAGGAAGATGCACTAAAAATCTGCACTATGTGGATGATACATCCTTGTTTGCTGAAAGAAAAGAGGATTTGAAATACTTCAGAAGATCATAGAATACAGTCTTCATTATGAATTTTATCTCAACATCAAGAAAATAAAATTCCTCAGTTTTAGATCAAAAGACAATAATCTTATGGAGAAAAGACTGAAGTTCTCAGCAATTTCATTTTACTTGCATTCACAATCAGCACCCATGGGAAAAGCAGTCAAGAAATCAAAAGACTTATCACATTAGGAGGGGGAAAAAACCAAACAGTTGTTGAAGATTCTCTAAAGAGCAAGGATTTAAATCTAAAGACTAATCTGTGCCTGATCCAACCCATGGTGTTTTTAACCATGCATCTGAAAGTTGAACTGTAAATAAGGTTGACAGAGAAACATTCTATATATTTGAATTGTGACGTTGAAATAAGTACTGAATTTCTCTTGGAATTCTGAAAGAATAACCACATATTAGTTGTAGAGAGTGCAACCAACGTATTCCTTAGAGGCAAAGGATGAAAAAGCTTCAACTCACATACTTGGGTATGTTGTTGGAAAGGGCCAGTTTTTGGAAGAATACATCATAGTAGGAAAGGTGGAGGGCCAGAGAAAGAGAGGAAGACCCTCAAAAACATTGATTGACACAGTAACTGTAACAATGGGCTTGAACATATCAGAGATCGTGAGGGCGACACAGGTTAGGACAAGGTTCAGATCTATAGTTCGTAAGGTCCCTAAGAGTCATAGTCAACTCAATATCACCTAAGAACAGCAACATGCTTTATATACTCTTTACTTTTCCCCACCACTCTTTCTTTCCTACCAGATAACCTATAAATATTTACTGATTTGCAATATTTATTTTTTCTTACTTCTCTAGATTAGAAACCCCACAGAAATATGAATTATTTGACTATTTTTTTCTGTTTTTTTTTAACATAATGCTTTCAGTATCTACTAAATAAAACAGCAGTGAATATATAAATTAATTGTTATATTTACTTATATTTTAAGCTAGGCTCTCGCCACTTGAGAGTAAGCTCAATGGAAGCAAGAAATATGCCTAACTCATTATCACAGTTACAGAAATTAAGGTAATAATTGAAACAGGCAAAAAATTAAGGAAATATTTGTTAAACAGATACTATAGCAGCAAGACCTGGGGCTTCTTTGAACTTGTCTTAACTGTTCCCTTTTCTCAGTGGGAAAACAAGAGAGCTAGACTAGAATAAAGACATCTACTCATTTGTTGATCCACAAGAACTTTAGTCTTTGTAGTGGTGTCCATCATAACAGTTCTTTTTAATCTAGTCATTTGAATGGAAAAATTAATAGTAACTGAGATGCAACAAAGTTGTGTTCACAAGAAAAAAAAGTCCTACAGTGATTTGGCTGCTCAGCAAATCTCTCACTCCCAGTACCTCAGAGCTGAGTAAATCTTACTCTTGATCATAATATGTCAAAATCTAATGAACTCACTTGAACATAGAGAGGAAATTTATCACAATTCCTCAAGGACAAATGATCTTTCTCAATATTTGTAGAGGAAACTGTCATGAAAAAATGTAGTTGTACATACAAAGATCTTGAGTTTCCTTAAACTTGATTTCATTGAATCAATTTCCCAGCAAGAAACAAGGCTGCTACACTAGAATCTAAGCATCTATTTATTTGATGATCTCCAATAACAATCTTCCTAAAGGATCATAAGAAACCATTTTGCATGAACCCATTACAAAAGCTCCCAGATAAGCCTCTGTTTTAGAAATCACATTACTTCCATAGCTATACGTTAATTCTGATCAACGTAACACATGTATTCGTCTATTTAGGCATACACATGTATGCCTCTTTTCTCTTTCCATTTCCATCTTCAGCTTCATCTATCTATTTGTGTTCGCATTTATTTCTATCTCTACATCTATCGATCTATATATAATATACTTTATTTTGAAATCCTTAGTTGGCACTGTGGAAAGGTATGCTGATCAAAAGTTGACGGTTCAAATTTGCCAGCTACTTCGCAGTAGCAAAATTTAGCAGTCTCCTTCCTTCTCTAAAGATTTATAATCCTGAAAACCCTTCTGGGCGATACCATTCAGTCTTAAGGAGTTGATATAAGTAGGAAATAATTAGATGGCAGCATTTGATTGAGTTTTTGTTA
>NW_006399858.1:11342303-11380159 GCF_000299155.1 Elephantulus edwardii
CTCCTGTGCTGTCCCTCCACCCTCCCAAGCATGATGTCCCTCTCCAAGGACCCGTCCCTCCTGGCAACATGTCCAAAGTATGTCAGACAAAGCCCAAGAATCCTTGCCTCCAAGGAGTAGCTATAAAATTTTCTTTCCTTCTTCTTGATAATCCTCTCAAATAAAAGACTGGATGAAACATTTCTCTGGAAGGTAAAATATGCTTGAAAAATTTGTGGCCAGAATGTATTGAAAAATACCCACTTTCTTATTTATTCCTCTCTATACTTACTAGACATTTTTGGTGTTTCTTATAAAAGGTATTTGCAATGAATAGATCATTGATGTTACAAAATTTTATCATTCTAATCTCTAGCCTCAATTCTCTCACCAAGACCACATATTTTTTCCCCAACTTCTTCCTTGTCTTTAAGTTTTTCATTCCAGTCAGCCATTATTATTAGTGCATCTTAGATGCACATTTGCTCAATTTACAACTGGAATATTTGGTAAAAATCCTCCATTTCCTCCCCTTTGGTTCTGAGTGTTAGTGCATATATTTGAATGATAGTGGTATTAACAGTATCACTCATCAATATAAAAATATTACTAATAAATTAAATTATCATGAATAAATATTATATGAACAATTTCACTAGTATCACACACAAGTAATAACTTGCTGAAGCTTATCCAAAACCGACTGAAACAATACAACAACAGAAAACTGCCAAAAGTACAGGGTGGGTTTAGAAGAGTTCGTGGCACTAGGGACATTATAGCCAATGTCAGATGAATCTTCGCTGAAAGCAAAGAGTACCAGAAGAATGTCTATCTGTATTTCACTGACAAAGCAAATGTATTTGACTGTGTGATCACAACAAATTATTTCTAACTTTGAGAAAAATGGGAATCCCATAACATTTTTACTTGGATCAGGAGGCAGTAGTCAGAACAGAGCAAGGAAACACTGCATTTTTCAAAATCAGGTAAGAAGTGTGTCAGGGATGTGTCCTTTCTCCATACCTCTTCAGTCTATGTGCAGAACAAATTTTTGGGGAGGCTGGTCTTTATGAGGAATAATGTGGCATCAGAATTGGAGAAAGACTCATCAACAACTTGCATTAAACAGATTATATAACCTTGCTCGCTGAAACTGAGGAGGACCTGAAGCATCTGCAGAACGTTCTGGACTGTAGTCTTCAATATTAATTGAAGCTCAACATCAAGAAAACAAATATTCTCACCGCTGGGCCAACTGGCAGCATCATGATTAATGAAAAAGTGATTGAGATTGTTAACAATTTCGGCTTGCTTGCTTCAACAATGAACACTCTTGACACTAGTATTCAGGAAATGAAAAGATAAATTGGACTAGGAAAGTTGACTGTCAGAGACCACTCCAGAGTGCTAGAAGTTTTCAGTCAGGAGATTAAGGTGCACCTGATCCAGGCCACAGTCTTCTCAATTACTTGCTATGCATCAAAGAGCTGGACAATGAATAAGGATGAGAAAATAATTGATGCCTTTGAGTTGTGGTGCTGGAGAAGAGTATTGAATATACCATGAACTGCTAAGAGAACAAATAGTTTTTTTCTGCAGAGGGTGAAACCAAGTTGCTCTTGGAAGCAAGGATTTTGAAGTTCTGTCTCATATACTTTGGGAATGTTGCTAGAAGGTACCAGTCCTTGAATAAGAGTATCATGGCTTGGAAAGGAGGAACAGTGCAGGAAAGGAAGATCCTGCACGAGTTGGATTTATATAGTGACTAGGGTAAAAAGAGCAGGTGATATTGGCTCAGGATAGGATGTCACAGGCAATTCCACAGCACATAACATACTCACTAGAGATTTTTCTTTATGCAATGTTTATTTACATTGGCAATTTGTATTCTTGATTTCTTTGTTTTCCCCTTCAGCTGAAATGCTCTTCCAAAACCACTCTCCATGAACATTATTTTGTCTGTTTTCAAGATAATATTACAGTTTTTAGTCATTTGTTAACAGCTTTAGTTTGCTTGGCTCCACAGTCAACAACATTCTTGGCACCAGCAGCCAGGAAATTAAAAGACATATTGTGATGGGAAAGTCTGCTGTTAGGGACCTCTCCAGAGTACTGAAGAACAATCATGTCAGTCTCGAGACTAAGGTGTGCCTGATACAGGCCATGGTCTTTGCAATCACTTGCTATGTGTCAGAGAGCTGGACGATGACTAGGGAGGATAGAACAAGAATTGATGCCTTTGAGCTGTGGTGTTGGAGAAGAGTATTGAATATACTATGGACTGCTAAGAAAACGAACAGGTTTGTCCTAGGGAGAGTTTAACCAGGCTGCTCCTTGGAGACATGAATTCTGAAGCTTTGTCTGACATACTTTGAACATGTTACATGAAGGGATCAATACTTGGAGAGGAACGTCATGCATGGGAGGGTGGAAGGACAGCACAGGAAGGGAAGACCCTCTATGAGGTGAATTGATTCAGTGACTGGGGTAATGGGGGTCAGTGTGTCAGAGACAGTGCAATTGGCACAGGATAGAGCAGGGTTTAGAGCTGTTGTACATAGGGTCACTATGAGTCACAAATGACTTGGCAACACTTAACAACAACAAAATAAAAAGTCATTTAATCTCTCTGATATTACTAAGTGTCTAGTCAACTACAACTCATACCAACCCTGTGAACAATGGTTCTGCCCTATGCCACACTCGTCTCTGACACATTTGGGCCCATCTTTATCATTACTGTTTCAGTCTATCGCGTTAAGGATCTTTCTCTCATACACTGAGTCTCTATCTTTCCAAACATGATGTGTTTTTTCCCAAGGTCTGGTCGCTCCTAACCACATACCAAAGGTATCTGAGGTATGGTTTCACTATCTTTGAATCCAACAAGCATCATGAATCTCCATTTCCAAGACATTCCTGTTTGTCTTGTATGAAGTCCATGAGATATTCATGTCTTTGCCAACACCATGACTCAAAGGCATCAATTCTTCATCATCATTATTCACTGTCTACCTTTCAGAAGTATAGTAAGCAAATAAAGAGATCACAGATTGGATAAGGGGAACCTTAGTCTTCAAACTTCAGACATCTTTAATCTTTAACATTTTGGGGAGGTCCTTGAAAGGAGATATTCCAAATGCAATGTGTCTTTTGATAATCAGGTGCTGGTGCCAATGGTACTGATTGTGGATCCAATGAAGACTAGCATTGGCAATTTCTATCTCTTTTTCCTTCTATCATGATGTTGGCTATTGGCCCAGTGGTGAAGATTTTTGTTTTCATGATATTGAGATGTTAATGATTTTGAAAGCCATAACCTTCGTTCCCCTTCAACAAATGTTTCAGATCTTCCTCACTTTCAGCAAGTTTGTATTATCTGCATAATGAAGATTATTAATGTGTCTTCCTCTGATCCTGATGCCACATTTTGAGCGGGGAGTTCATACTAAGTTGTGCAATAAACATATGAGACTAATGTCTGCAACACTGGGAGTGCTTATATTGGATTAACTACTTCTATCACAGAAATGTCAATAAAAACCACTAGTTTAGAGTTTGTAACGTGTAATTTAGCATGCCTTGTAAATTTCTTTCTTTTCTACATTATTTAGGAATTGAGAACAGTTCATCAATCTCAGTAGCATTTAATACTTGAGAACTTATTCTGTTTTGGCAAACACAATAAAATATGATCTAGTTTCTAAATTCATAGTATTCAATTCAAATTACTCAATGAAAAGAGGCAGATAATCTCACAAAAGGAGTTTGCCCATCGTTCTCCCATGGAGCAGCTGGTGGCCATGAACTGCGTGCCTTCAGGATTGCAGTGCAGCTTCTTGCCACTAGGGCACCAGAGCTCAGTGGGGAATCTTAGGAGGGGAAATTCACTTTTACTGGTGGCAGATACTCTAAATGACTGATCAAATAGATGAAATCATTCTTTATTTAAATACATTAGCCTTATTTAGTGTTTAAACTACTATTTATCACTAGAATGAAAAGAAATTTCCAAGTTTAGCAAGGTTACTAGACAAATAACCGATTTAGAACTTGGAATAAATAAAGTACATCTCCTGTATTCTCACAGTTTAATATACATATATGTAAAGATCTCTCTCTCCCCATTTTTTCCTTTATTTATTCCTCCCATTTGTTTGCACTCTAGAAACACCAACCTTTAAAGTATAATGCAGTCTTTCAGTTTATTGTAAAGAGAAATTGCAACCAAACTGCCCAATCACATACAAAGTAGCCTACACAACTACTATATTGCAAGGGAGAAATTGCCTTCAGGGGAGGAAAAAACCCATCAAAATTTATATTAACTATTATGTGAAAATATAAAACACAAAGTAAATCTTAGCATGGAATAACTTCACAATCACTGATATTTTTTCCTTCTGATGAATAACAGATAGAAAGTATTAACATACTTACTGCCTATATCTACTCATTAAGAGACTGCTAGTGTAACCACATATGGTATCCTCCATAATTTATCATAATATTTAGAAGTGTTACCTCCAGGCATCTGATATTATGGGAAACAATTAAATAAAACACTATGGTGCTATCTCTGTGGGTAGAAAGTAACTTAGGCATTCAAATATATGCACCATCCATAGGGGCAACCCAATTCTGCCTACCCAGCACCCACACCGTTGAATTTAGAGGATTTGCCATCTGAACTGTTGATTTCCTTTGCAATGGGATGGATGTGAATGCAATGACCCAGCCTTCCATTCATCAATAAAGAAATTTTTTGTATCTTTCTCTCACTGAACTATTATTCCTATGGCTTATATTTCCATACGAATCAAGTCTGTCAGGCTATGGAACCAGGACAGACACAGCAGGAAGCTTTTCTCTCTTCCTGTGCTTCCATTTTTTAAGCTGACACTAAACACTAAGTGGAATAATGAGGGATGCTGCATTGGCTCAAGAGAGCGGCAACGGCAGGAGGAAAGAAACAGTGTGGTGGCCACAAGGTGGGTTTTAGTAACACAAAATATCAGTTAAGACTAGTGAACAAGATACTGTGTGATATCTGTTAAAGGTTGCTGTTTTTAATTAAAAACAAAATCTAGATTTTTCCTAGTCATAATGGAGTTCAGCTTCCTTGGCAGAATGAAATTTGCCAGTCTCTTCCTCAGGTGGGTGTAACATCCTCATCTTCTTTGGGATATTTTCATAAAGGAGCCTTTGCAGAGTTATCCAACCTATGAATTTAAAAGAAATTTAAGTCAAATTCCTTCTCCACATGTAACCATTTCCTCTCAGGGTGTTCATTCAGGAGTTAATTATTGCTTCCCTAACGTCCATTGGGGTTGAAAGTTTCCTAAGTCCATGTCTTCACCGAGCAATGAATGTCAAAGGAAGATTGAAGCATTTGAACTATGATTTAAGAAATTCAGCTCAGCCCTGGAATCTAGGCCAATGTATTTAATTGAGAACACATTTAAATTTCTTTGATATTTCTTTATAAAAAATGTTGATACCCTCAAGGGAGAAAACATTTCATCTTAGTTATATTAATAACCCTTTTATGACCAAATTATTTTACGCTTTGAATTTTTTGTTGGCCCATGCATTTTGTTTTGGCTTATTGGGGGGGGGAGGGGTGGGTTGTTTTTAGGTGCTTCGTGTTTTGTTTTTAAGTGGAAGGCAAGCTGAAATAAACTTTCGAAAGGTTAAGGTGATGACTTTTGATAATATTTTGCAGGACACATATGTCCTAAGTAGGAAGGCAAGATTCCATCTTCTGACACACAATTCTACAAGTTCATCCCCATTCCCCCAGGTGATACTATCTACTGCAGTGGGGTTAGCAGCTTTCCAAGACACTAGAAAGGCTGAAACATGGGTGTGGAATAGAGGTCCTGCAAGTCAGAAAAGGGTTAACTCTGTTAAATTAGCAAATAGTCACTTAGAGTGAACAAGAAAGCACACAAACTAGAATGTTCTAGGTTTGTCTCCTTTGAAAGCAGAATAAGCAATTATTGAAGAATAAAATTATTTCCAACCAGCTGTTAGTCCAGTTGAGTAAATATTTTATGAAGAGATCATAAAAATAGTTCAGCTTTTTCATAAGTAAGGAATTTTTTTTTCCTGCTTGAAACACTTGACACGTTTTCATTGAGTTCTCATTCTTGGCTGTTGCTATGTGCCTTTGAGTTGGAACCAACTCATACCTGACCCTCCATCAGGTTTTCAGAGACAACAAGTCCTTACCATTAGGTCTCTTTATTGATTGTTGTTACTGTTTGCCATCAAGTTGGAAGCGACCCGCTGATGAAGAGAAGATCGCCTGTTCTCCCTTGGAACAGCTAGTGGATTTGAAAACCCATGACTTTGGGATTATAGTGCAGCTTCTTACCACTAGGCTACCAGAGCTCCCTCCTTTATTGGTTAGAAAGGGTAAAGATAAAAATAGCATGCCTCAACAGAGCTGGGAGGGTGAGCCAGTGGGGAAATCATAGTGTCACACAATTTGGTGGGTGGAGAAAGGAGGGTAAGGGAAATGGGAATGACACGGTGGGGGTCTGGAAAGACAGAGTAGTGAATTAAATGATTAGATGAAACAGAATGTGAATAAAGAATAGTGCAAAACACAATATATATATGCTTTGTGTGCAAATCAATGTAAAATTAAAAATAATAAATAAATGAAAATTTTAAAAACATAAATTAAATTTCAAACTATCAAAGTATCTAAAATAAGATACTATGCCTCTTACAACTCAACTCTCTATTACAGACACTTGGATGGTCTTCAGTAGATTTCAAATAATTAAAGTTTATGGTATGAGATTTTACATATATTACTATGTTTCTTTTTCTGAGGAACTTCTGGGTAGACTTGAATTTTCAACTGTCTGATTAACTGTCAAGAGTATTAAGTAGTCACAATAACCAAGCTTTCTCTCATAAAACAGTAGAATTTCATAATATATTGCTTATGCCTTTAAGAGGGTCCTTCTTGCTCTGATGATGTAGTAGGGAAATACGCTATCAAGGTAGAAGGCTGCGTTTTGTGTGACATTGCTAAGCCAGAGACCAGAGGTGTGAATCTACCAGTAGATCTGTGGGAAGATAGGTAATACCTCTCTTAAAAGCTTTGGAAAACCAGTGGAAGGTTGACATGGGTCAGGAATGACTCAGTGACAGTGGATGAGCATTTTATTTTTAATTAAAAGAAAAAAAAATAAGAAAAATGTTTATTTTTGTCATGGATAGAATTGCATTTTCCCAAAACACGCGTGTGTAATGATGTATGTGGAAATCTTGTAATGATCACCCATGTTCTGATATTGCCACTCAAAGAGAGACCATCTTTCTCCCGTGGAACAGCTGCTGGCCTTGAACCGCATGTCTGCATTGGGAGTGCAGCTTTTTGCCATTCAGCCACCAGAGTTCCTTAGAAGGCTGGACGTCTCAATTCAAGACACTCCAGGAGAAGTATTTGTTCTTTTCATTCTGAAAAAGGTCCTCATTTATCCAGCATTTTTAGGCCTGCCATTCCTTGGAGATCTATCTATTTCTTCTCCTTCCCAAGCTTCCTAACTAGTCACTTGTGTCCAAAAGAGCACAATCTACTCTAGACCATCCTTTCTTACTGATACTAAGGTCCCTACTTTTCTTTTCTCTCTCATGTAATCAGACCTCAGTGTAACTCACATGATAGAAAGAGAATCTTTAATGGGATTAAGAGTATTGCAATCTGTCTTCAACCTGTTTACTGCATAGTTTATTAGAATTTGGGAGATTATTACTAAAGTTCTTCATTGTATCGTTCCACTCATGCATTTTGGGGATACACAATATAATCTATGATGAATATCATTACTTTTTATCGTACCCTCAATTGTCTATTAGAAAGGTATAAAATGTTTAAATCTAAAGAAAAATAAAATTTTGAAATCAGGCATACATAAAGACCTCAATTCCATCAATCACTGTGTTGTCAACATGTTAACATTGATTTCCTAGTATGAAAATGACATGAATATAACCTAGTTAGTGGATTAAATTTTTTATGTGTTTGTTCAGTTAAGCAATACTCTAGCATGTTTAAAGTACCTGGTGTAAAGTATAATAATATTAGGTAAGTCAGGAGAAGACAGGGGCAGTGGGACTGGAACTTATGCCAAGGCTTTTTAGAACTGAGGGTTATCCATGACCAGGAAAGTATACCAGAATAAAGGAAAAAGAATAAATTCTCTAGACTAAGGTGAGGAAGAAACGTGTGCAGAGTACAAGAGACCGGCTCTGAGAGAAAGTACATTATTAAGAGATCTTTAAAGAGGAAGCCTGCTAAGCTCTGAAATCATTATAAAGAGTAGTAGACCAAAGGCAGGTGCCTGAAAAACGCAGCAAAATATTTGGCAGCAGAGGCCAAGGAACTGAGCATACTTGCTGGATTCTACGTCTGACAATTTTCATAACAACACAATGTTTCTGAAACAATAAATCTATTTTTTTAATATATAGAATCAGAGCAAAGTCTTAAATCAATTATGAAGAGAAAAACATAAACATAGATACAACAAAGAAATGTAGAGACAGGAAGCCAGACAGCTCCTGACAGACATTTAGACATATTAATATTTTATTATAGAGCTAAAATTTTCTTCTCATTGTATTAGAATTTTTCTATTCATATGGCTGATGTTGAACACATATTTAACTTTAGTGGATAATATAATAATTTCTAAATATTCTGTTTCCTATATAGAACTAAAGATTGTATTTGCAAATATGATTCTAAACACAAAGTCTTATTTCCCATTTTTACAAGAGAAATACTGTTACCTCTACTTTAAAGATGGTGAAATAAACTCAGAATAATTTAAAACGTAAACCAAGATGTCCAGTGTGCACAGGCCATTAGCAACAAGGGGAGGGAGGGATGAAATTAAGGAATTATATCTCCAATACAATGATTTTCAAGTGGCCTGTGTTCTTTAGTAGAACTTTTAATGTTTTTAAACAAGTACAAGAAGATTTGCACTGATCTACCTTGCTTAATTAGTCCATTTTCAAAATCATGATATTCAAATTCTAACTTCATAAACCTTCTAGGTTTGAAGTAGCCTCATTAGGAGATAACTATAGCCAAGACCTTCAATATATATAAAATTATAGAAGGATATACTTATTACTATAGTCAAAAGAGAAATACTTAGAAAAGGATAACATTGTCTGAACAGTTCATACAATACTAATTTTATATTCAAAAGATTTATAATTCTTCTAATTGTTATCAAAGTTTATCTGAGCCTACTTAGCCCTCAGTAGTATTTTTTTAATTCCAACCTATTCTCATGATGAAGCAACATGCTACAAAATCTGCCTGTGATCAGACACTACCCAATGAACTCTTTAATCGCTTTTGTAAGAAAAGAAAATCTTATAAAAGTCCACCCATTGTCACAGAAGACACTATCAAAATCTTGATCTGGCATAGTAGAGGAAAAAAAATAGAAAATTCAGTTAAGGAAGATTGCAATGTATTCTGTTAATCTTGAAATATTGTTAGGCATTATTACTTTAGAATGAAGTATAAATAATGGGACAAAATTATAGATCGATGATGAAACAAATCAAAAACAGGACTTTTTGCCAATAAGCTGAAGATGGGCAACGTTTGTAGAATTTGTATTTTTTTTATCTCAGGTAACATGCATCTATGCTTTTTTGCTTTTCCTCACATTTCTGGTGCTTTTGTGATCAAATCCTTTAAAACTATTCTCTTAAGACATGCCTTATCCTGACAAAGATTGTGTTTACTACTTGAAAGGTCCAAGAATAAAGTGAAATTCTCCCTTTAATCCTCAAGGTGAATGCCTGCAAACTTGTTGTCACTTTTATTTAGAGAAGGAAGTATGTTTTAAGCAAATTATTTTGCACTCTGGGCTAAGACACAGCAGAAAATAAGTTCCGAGATGTTTGGTGGAGAGAAAATATGTTATGCCAGGGAGATTTCCTTTATTTTAATGACTGAAGTGGTTCTTCTTTTCATTGGTTTAACATCATGTTATTTTAGATCTTCTTGGTCCACTCCTGAGTGTATGTGTCTTCAAAGATGCCATGATAAAAGGTAAAGAAATGGTTACTTTCTTCAGGTGGCTGTGTAAACTCTTATCACTGTCACGTGCTATAGAGTCAGAACCAACTCATAGTTGTACTTCCAGCAGGTTATCAGAGGCTGTGAATGGCATAGAGAGAAACAGTTCATCTTTTCCCACTGAGCAGCTGGTGGATTTGAACCACTTATCTTTTAATTGACAATACAGCACCACAATTTGGGGGGTGGGGAAGGACTTGGAAATGTTGAGCCAGTCTCTCAAAGGAGTCAAAGTGCCTTCTCCAGAAATTCAACTTGTTTTGAGGAGATAAAATGGTTGTTAAGACACTTGGGCTAAGAATGTTATATCTTGGGCTAAGAAAGTTAAATCTGAAAATTCTGTCTCTAAGGACATGTAGTGCTACTTCATAATACACATTGCTTAAGTAAGACTGCAACCGCCAAAAGAGAAAAGATAAAATTTACTAAAAATGTGTAATCTAGTGATGTTTGCTTAAAATTCTAAACTGTTACATAGTCTATGGAAGCTTGGACTTAGAAAATGAATGTTTTATGAAAGGAAAACTAACAGAATATTTCATTAATTCACACAAAATCTTAAAGTATAATTAAATATGAGGAGATGATGTGCAATGTCTTTGTAAATAACTTGATGCATCTTAAAAGGAACAATTTAGAGACCAAAATATTACAGGAATATACAATAATAGCAGGAATGCAAAATAACAACTATTGTCCTGGTCTTATAATTTCCGAGTTTTTCTCATACAAAAATGTGTGATCTGGGTTAAAGTTCTGTTAGAAATGGGGGGGCAGGGAGATGGCTAAATGTAGAAAATTTTAGCCATTTGAGGCTTATAAGTCAGTACTGGCAGTGTGGATGATACTGACTGTAGAAGAAGAAATTGAAATAATGAACATTTTTTGAAAGTAAGATATTTTAATTCAAATTGCCATTGTAGGTGATGTCTACAGAGGTGACAGTTAAGGAGAAAAAGAAATAAATATGTGTGTATATGTATTCCTTGACTTGGACTCTCCTGCTTGGTTACACGACACACAGTAGTTTTACATTAGTTTAAAATGTCATTCATTTAAAAGCAAAGCAAAAATAATAAACTTTGTGTCTCTGAACAATCAAGATCTTTGTTTGGCAATTCTCAATTTTATAGAAAGATGAAAGTCATTCAGGCAAATATACATTAAGATTTCTGTAGCCTCACATTTAATTTTAAGGAACAAATCAATTATTGGACAACTGCATGTCCCTCATTTGACACTGAACTTAGCTACTGATTATTTCAGGACACATGGTTTCCCTAAGCCTCCTCTTCCATCAGCTTCCTCCTAAAAATGTGACTATTCAAGCTATAGGTTGAGTGCAAAGAAGTCTATGGACTCAGGTGGCTTTTCAGTATGCCCCTCAATACACACACACAAAAACACCAGGGTATTTCAGTTGCCAAGTCCTCTTTATCAACTTCCCTGAGCGAGAGACCAGAGAATGGACTTGGCAACCTTTGTCCTCTATTGCTCTTTTGTTCTTTATCAAGAAACATCTGTGACAGTTTCTGACTCTGCTGCAGGCTACTTACTGTACGAGCAGAGCAGTGCTAAAGTTGTCTGACTTAGCTGGCTCTAAGTCATCAAAGGAGAAGAAATAGGAGTTTAAGGCTTAAAATTTGGCACGAAATCTGTATCGTCAGCATTAGTCATGACTTTCTCTCTTCTTTGTTGCAAGTCATTTTATTATTTACTATTCACCTTTCCATAACATATTACTTTTTTGAGGCATGTACTAGGACCTTAAGACTATTGTTTTTAGTTCTAATATTGGAATTTCTTTTTTTTTTTTTAATTTCTAATTACAGCATGATCCTCAAGAATTTTAACCGAGCTTCCAGAAAAACAGATGAAGTAAAAGGGCCTGGTGATATATATATATTTTTTTAAATCACAAATGAAACCATACTAATGTCAATAAAATATTATCTGGTAAAGCGCTAAATGATGATCACTTCATGAGTAGAGGGTATACAAAGCATGACTTCGAAAAAAGCAGAGGGGGGAAAACCCCAAGCCAAGCCTCACAAATTCATTCCTATAGACTTGGGAACAGATCTATAGCCAGCTCATCCTCCCTTGGATTTTTGGAGGCTGAAAATTGCATAGGAGGAGTCTGTCCATGTTTCTCCCTCGAAGCCTCTGGTAAATTCAAGCCCCTGGAAAATTATTGTCTTTTGATTAGCAGTCCAATTCTTCCCATCTACCATCCACCACAGTTCTCTCACTTGGAAAGAGCTAATTTCTCAAAATAGAGTCAATCTCAATGACATGCAAAGAGTAAAGCTTTTAAAACCTTCATTTCCTATCTTGCCATGCTATTAATTAATTAAAAGGAGGTATATGCAAATGCTTATTAGTAAAGGAATGTACGAAGTATGCAGGAAAACTGAAAATTGTAAAAAATGTAAAGGAACCCATAAGCATTGTTGATAAGCTGAACTATAGGAAGAACTTATATTCAGGATTGTAGGAAGAGTCACCAACAACGTGCAATATGCAGAAAATAAAACCTTGATAGCAAAAAAATTAAGAAGATTAGGAGCACATCCTGAAGAAAATACTAGAAGAAAGCCTTTAATATGGTTTCCTTCTTCTCATCAAGAAAATAAAAATCATCACCACTAGACCTATAGCCAACTTAATGATAGATGAAGAGAATGAATTTGTCAAGGGTTTAATTTCTTTGGATTCACAATCAGCACTCATGGCAGCAGTAGTCAATAAATCAAATATGTATTATGTATTCCACCGGACAAATCTGCTCTAAAATATTTTTAAAGTACTGAAAAACTGGGATGTCAGCTTCAAAACTAAGGAGTGCCTGATCCAAACCATGATATTTTCAATTATATTTTATGTGTCTGAAAGTAGCACAATTAATAAGGAAGATCAATGAATAATCAATGCCTTTGAATTCTTATGTTGGCAAACAATATTGAGTAAACTGTGGGCTGCTAATAGAATAAAAAAAATTCATCTTGAAGAAGTGCAACCATGGTGTTCTTTAGAGGCAAAGATGATGGAACTTTATTTTATACTTTGGACAAGTCATCAAGAAGGATAACTCCTTGGAAAGAGATGCCATTCAGGGAAAGATGAGGATCAGAAATATGGAACAAGACATTTAATGAGCTGAATTAGTTCAGTGTTAACAATGAACATGAACTTTTATGGAATTGTGAAGAACAGGATAAGATCAGATTCCATTCTATAACTTATGAAGTTGCAGTGAGTCATGATCAACTTGATGACACAAAACAAAATAATAAGGTATTGTTGTTATTGTTGTTAAGTGCCGTCAAGTTGCAGGCAACTCATAGCAATCCTGTGAATGAGAGTTCTCAACACTTGGATGCCTTTCATACTCTCTCCAGGTTCATAGGGTTTCCAGAGGCAAGCTATTACAGAAGTGGATGCCACTCCTCCTTCCAAAACAAGATATTAATAAGCATAAAATACACTGATATTAGCTATTTTTGTTTCTTTGTTTTTATTGTGATTTTATAAAAAGTTTACATAAAAATTGAATTTCCGTTCATTCACTCTTATAGGTCTTCCTCTCATGGCCCCCCTTTATCCTTCCTTAGTCAACTTTGCAACACACCTCTTTCCAGATTGTTGTCATACATGTAATGCCAACTCACACATTTCTCTCAAACAGTCCTTCCTCTCATCTGTTCCAATGCAGTATTATCTATTCAACCTTTTGCTATTATCCCGCCAATCTCCCCATACCAATTCTATTTTATAACATCTGTGTTATACAGCATTTTTCCTTTCATAACTGAGATATTTCACTTAGCAGAATGTCTTCCAGGCTCACTCATGTCATGCCATGTTCTACAAGTTCACTGTTTTTCAATGGTGCATAATATTCCATTGTGTGAATCTACCAGAGTTTTGCTATCTATTCATTTGTTGATGGGTAGTTGGTCTGCCCCAATCAATTTGCTATGGTGAATAATGGAGCAATAAACAAGGGTGTGCATACATCTATTTGAATCACAGCTCTAGTTTCTTTAAAGCACATTCCTAGTAGTGGAATTGCTGGGTCAAAATCGTATTTTCATTTCCAACTTTTTGAGAAATCTCCAGACCAGCTTCCAAAGTTATTGTACCATTTTACATTCCCACCAGCAGTGAATAAGAGTCGCAATCTCTCCACAACCTTGTCAACATTTGTTGTTTGCTTCCTTGTTGAACTTTGCTGTTTTTGCTGAAGTGTGATGATTTCTTCTTTGGTCAAGTGTCTGTTCCTACTTTGTGCCCATTTTGTGACTGAGTTGTTTACCTTTTTCTTGTTGTGGTGCTTTGGCTTTTACTTTATAGTAAAAAGTAATAGTTCTTACTTTTTTAACATTAGTTCTTGATCATATGCACTTTCTTAAAAGAAATCAGGTCCATCAAATCTTTTTGTTACAGTGACTTGTGGTTTTCCTTCTATTTTCAACTGGTGATTTCTGCATCACTCAATATTTTACCCATAGAATCCTTCAGTATTGCAACTGGAGGCTTGAAACTCTTCTTAAGTTTTCCACTAGAGAAATGAAGAGTGTGTTCTTCCCTTCTCATTTTATAGTCTTTATCTTTGCATATTGCATAATAACGATTTGCTCTGTCTTCTCAATCTGCCTTTTAGAAACAGGATTTCTTTTCTATAGAAAGTTCAGGAGAAATTAATCTATGTTGAAAAAATTCTGGCTTCTGGTAAAGATGTAATCCTATAACTTGTATGGTCTTTGGCAATTAGTGTTCAAGGTATCAAATTAATTTTTTATCTTTTTAATTCTGACTGGATCAATTCAAGGTCACATTTTCACTATTTTGCTTATTTTAGTTTTTTTCAACTTTAATTTAAACTTGATATGAGCAATTGTGTGTCCCATGACACACAATTGTGTGTCTGGCCTAGTTCTGATGGATGATACTGAAATCTTCTTAATTTCTTTTTACTTTTGAATGTGCTAAGAGGATGTTGTATATTTTAAAATCAAAATAGTTATGCCTCAGAGTTTCAATATATATTCAATATATTTTCCAGAAAAATTATCTCAGACTATATTATATGAAGACAATTGTTGCATTTAAATCGGAGAATAATCATTAACAACCTGTGATAATCAGATGCCCCTACCTTAACTGTTGATAGTGAAGAAGACTTGAAGCCCTTACTGATAAATCTTAAAACCTTCATTATGCGGTATGAGTGACACTTAAAAATAAAGAAAATAGTAACCTTCAGAACTGAACCATTAAGTAGTATTATGCTAATGAGATAAATTATTGAGGTTGCCACAAATTTAGTTTTACTTGGATCTACAATCACTACTCATGGAAGCAAGAGTCATGAACTCAATAGATATATTGAACTAGGCCACTTACCTGCAAGAGATCTATTAGAAATACCCAATATTGATATGAAAAAATTCTATGCCAATGACTCACATAATGATATTTTAACCACCTTAAATATATGGAAAAATTGGACAAGAATAAACTCTAGTGAATAATGATGTTTTTAATCATGGTATTGAGAAAGAATATTTACTATACCATGAACTATGGGAAGAACAAACAAATCTGTCTGAAAAGAGTACATTCAGTCCTCTTGGAAAAGAAGAATTACATGATTTCATCTCTTGTACTTTGGAAATGTTTTCAGTAGGGACCAATTCCTGGAAAGAAGGCTGAATGCCTAGAGAAATACTCAGGAAGACAGATTAGTTCACTGGATGTAATAATGAGCTCAAGTGTAGCAATGATTTGGGGAAAATGATGTAGAGGTGGGTAATGTTTATTCTCTCATACGTAACTATTGTTGTTGTTGTTAAGTACTGTCCAGTCGTAGGAGACTCATAGCAATCCTATGAATGAAAGTCCTTGACTCTTGTGTGACTTTCATCCTTTCTCCAGGTTCATAAGGTTTCCAGAGGCAAGTTATTTACGGAAGTGGATGCCACTCTTGCTTCCAAGCTTGTTTAATTAGTGAGTTCCACCAAACACTGTCCACCATGGGTAACCATTATAGCATTGGCACATCAGTGTCACAGTGTTCAGCTTCACAGCAACCTCACAAGTTACCTCTATACGACAAGTGGACACACAAGGGCTATACAACCTAGAAGAATGTTTGACCAAAAACAATTAAGAACAGGCCTGAGGGCTGTGGATTAGAGTCACCTACCTTTGGCTTTGTAGTATCACTTTTAGCCCACTAGGCCAACTGGTCTCTATGTTGTTAAGTGCAGTCAAGTTGTAGATGACTCATAGTGATTCTATGAATGTACATCCTCAACACTTGTGTGACTTACATAACTATTAGACACAACTAATTGCCAATATATGGCACTTCTGAATCTGATTTCTAGCATTGCTATCACTGTTTTCAGGGTTAAGGATGGTTTTCAATTGTGCTAGTGCAAGAACTCAGTAGTAGAATTCATTTTGGCCTTCAATGACATAAATTATTTGTATTTAGATCATTTTATTGCTTTACACCAAGAACAATCACTTTTGTCTTATTTGCAATGTTCTGCATGTAACAAGTGAAAAGGTAGAGAAGATTGTTCTTCATTTAAAATAAAATAAGCAAACAAAATCTAGATTAAGGTCACCAGTGCAAGCTATTATAAATTTATAGTTTAATACTGTTATAATTCTTCCAATAACTAAACTAAGTTATGTGTATGAATTAAAGATGTCATTTGAAGCACACTTATTGCTGCTTTCAACCTGTGTCGATGCATCCCTTAATAATGCTGTTTTAAAGCAAGTGCAAGATCTACTTTGAAGTGACTGGTTTAAATAGTCTCATGTTCTAAATTAAAACATTATTTTGCAATCTGATCTGTCTCAGTAAATCTCACAGTATGGTATCTTCTAAGATCTAGTTTCTTCTTCTCTTTGTAAAGAAACCCTGTATATAAGTTTCTAAATGAAATATCAAGTAAGTTATAGGCTCTTTAGTAACTGAAATAAAACATTTCTATTAATTATAAAACTAATTTTTCATAATTAATTGATTATGATACACAATTAAAAACAAGAGACTTGTGGAAAATGTATACCTTAAGGTGTATCTTGCATGTTGCAGAAATTTTTCTAAGGAAAGATGAGTATCTTAAAATGTATCTTCCAAAATCTTACAATTTGCCAAAACAAAAATTGTTGAAATTTCCCGTATGGTAAATAGAATATATTTTTAAATTAATTTATTCACATGAAAAATTTGTTACAATATGCCATTTATCAGCAAGATAGAATTTAGACAACAAATTACAAATATCGTGCATTTATGTATTGTTGCTAATGTTATGTGCTGTCAGATTTGAATCTAGGGATAGGTGACTATCCATTGGGTTTTCAGAGGTTGCAAATCACACAGGGAAAGACTGCTCATCTTTCTCCTATAGAGCGGCTGAATTAGAACTGTCTGTCTTTGGGTTGGCAGTTTAACCCCTTACCACTAGGTCACTAGAGATTGTTTTGCAAATATTTATATGTTGGTTTTTGTTACTGATTGCCTTCAATTCAAGCAGGACTCATAGCAACCCTATGAACAAAAGGCATGAAGCCCCTCTACAACTATTGACATTTATTAAAGTTCATAGGGTTTCCAGAGGCATGTTATTTAGGAAGTGGATGCCACTCCTGTATAGGAGATGACCCTCCAGCAGGGTTTTCAGGGGCAGTAAATCACAAGGGAAGATATTGTCCATCTTTATCCTACAGAGCAGCTGGTGGATTCAAACCACATACATTTATGTTGGCTGCATAATTCTTTACCACTAAGCCACAAGAGCTCAACAGCTTTTCAAGAGCAAGTAAGCATGTCCTTCTCGCATTGAGCAGTTGGTGGATTTGAACCTCTTGCCTTCATCATAAATAAGACACAAATAGGATTCACTTCTATAGAAACAGGATTTCACTTTTATAGAAACTTCAAATAAATGAATCTATGTTTTAAAAGATTCTGACTTTTGGTTAAAAAAAACAGAAGAGAAACAGTGATAGTTCATAACTAATGGATTCGAACCATGTGCTTTTGGGATATCAGCACAGTTTCTTAGCACTAATCTACTAGGTATCTTTTGGGAGGCAAGGTTAGGGCAAAGCCTTAGAGGGGGTTGAGAAGTGTTAAGTTAGTGAATCAGCCTCGAAAGGTAGATTCCAATAAAATGAAGATAAATTCTATGCATAAAATGTCAGAATAGAAAAAGTGTGACTTGGACTTCTCCATAAAAGAGTGGCTAGGTGTAGAGTGGAGGAGTGGTAGAGTTTAAGTTAAATGAGGTTAATACTAATACACAGAGACAGTCTAGGATGGAATATCACCATCAGGGAGGATACTGGGTAAGGATAAAATTATTGAAGGTATTGAAAATAATGCAACCAGGCTTCCTACTACTAGAATATAATTTAATTCTTGAAATAGAATTAAAATAAGAGAAGGTTAAAAATTAGAATATTTGTTTACTATTTCACTTTCCTCTGTTTCTTATTTGCATGGCATATTTCAGAGTTTGTTGTTTTATTTGTTGTCATCATATCGGGCCTCAACTTATCATGGTGACCTTATAGGTAAATGAATGAAACATTACCTGGCTCTTTTGGTGTCATTGTTGTGATCATCCATGTACTTGAGTCCATTGTGGTGGCTATTGTGGCAATTCACTTGATTTCTTGTGTTTGTTATTATGTGCCATCAAGGAACCATGTCACAGGTAACCTTTCAGTGGGTTTTTAGGGCTGTATATTGCGCAGGAGCTGGTAAATTTGAACTGCGTGTCTTTGTGTTTGTAGTGTACTCCTCTTACCAGAAGGCCACCAAAGCACTATAAACTCTACCTCATCAAGGCAACTGTGAAGGCACGTTAAGTGGCTACATTTGAAATCACACAATCACCATTACATGAGCACCTGTTCAACTCTGACCCTTCTTAGTGTTACTGTCTCAAAATACCTCACTCAAAAACAGATCATCTTTTACTTACATTTTTTAAAAAATGTGTAGATATAGTTAATTCACGTCAATGGTTGAGTGCTAGAAAGACAATTTACTTAGTATGCTACCAAATACTGCTAATGTTTATTGAACTAAAGTTCTGCTCTACTTTCTGGGTGGCCTTTTGACTATTACGAGGTTCTATTTTGGTTTGCTTGTTTTGTTTTCATTCATATGCTCCCAATTACTCTTAACATACTCTTTTCTGAAATCTACTATTAAATACTGGACCTCTGCTTTTTGAAAGCAAGTAAATTTTTAAATAATATGAAATTAGTATTACATTTTAAAATCTTGCACTGAAAATGCAAAGAATGCCTAAAGTGATAATTACAGTTGGAATTTCACAGACAGGGAGAGTACTCAGATTTGGTACAATAATTTGTTCTGGAGTAGATGAGAGTGAATAAAAAACATAATTTTCTTACCAATGACATGATCTTACCAGTTACATGAAACTACTCAGGTTATAAAGATCTTTACTTCTGTCCTTAACTTGCCTTCTTATATGTGTTGTTATTTGCTGCTAAGTCAGAATAGACTCATAGCTGACCCTCAGGTGGGTTTTTAGAGGCTGTTCTTCCTAGCCAAAACTAAGAGGGATGTGAAGTGTTTGCTGCAGAAAGTCAAGAACTGCAATCTTCAATATGGATCAAAACTCAAAATCAAGAAGCAAAGTGAGACTGGTCCAGAATAGGGCAGGGTTCAAAGCTATTGTGTATAGGATTTCTATGAATTACAGTTGACTTGAAAGCATATAACAACAAATCATGGAGATGGAGAGTGTTCACATTACTCTCAGGGTAACTGATGGATTTGAATTGCCTGCCTTTGGATTGACAGTACAACTCTTTAACAAATAGTTACATGTTTTATTTTCTCATATTTACAATCAGAATTCTTAGAAATATTTTCTCTATAAGTTCTAGCCTACACATTCATATGAGTACATACAAAACTGTGTCTCCTTTGAAAGCCATTAAGGACAATGTAAATTCAAGCTTCAAACAGCATTGCCTGTATAAGATTTATCAATCTTTAACTCTGGCCAAGTGGTATGTAATTGTGCTCTCAATTCAAAGTCACATGGTTAGAATCTACATCTGCCTGTTCCTTGAAGAAAGGTGGACAATATCCTCCTGGGTGATTAATTGCTTCTCAAAACCTGCTCAATGGTACACAACAACAGCAATATAAGGAAACTTCTGGAGTGATGGGAATGTTCAGTATTTTTAAAAAATTGTCAGTTTACAATTATTATATAGTTCTTAAGATTAATTAAAGATAGATGATAGATAGATAGATAGATAGATAGATAGATAGATAGCTTGGAAACAGGAGTGACATCCACTAACATAATAGCTTGCCTCCAGAAACTCTATGAATCGGGAAAAAGGATGAAAGTCACA
This sequence comes from Elephantulus edwardii, assembly GCF_000299155.1. Classification (NCBI taxonomy): domain Eukaryota; kingdom Metazoa; phylum Chordata; class Mammalia; order Macroscelidea; family Macroscelididae; genus Elephantulus; species Elephantulus edwardii. The sequence continues at coordinate 11,362,855 of NW_006399858.1, forward strand.
CAAGTGTTGAGGACTTTCATTCATAACGTTACTGTGAGTCTCCTATGACTTGATGGCACTTAACAACAACAACTACACACACACACACAAACACACACACACTCTGGTGGCTTAGTGAGAAGGAACTGTGCTGCCAACCCAAAGGAAAATAATTTGAATATTCAGCTGCTCCATGGGAATAAGATGTGTAATCTCCTCCTGCTGTTTTCCGCCTCTGAAAATCCACTAGAGATTCTTAACATGACAGCACAGAACAACATAATGAAGATAATTAAATGAAGTACTATTTCACATTGCTCAATGTCTTCATCTATTCTGTATATGGTAACAAAAATAGGAGAATGAGACTGGATTTTATTTCCTTTAAACTAAACATAAATGTTTTAAATATTCTTAAAACCTTCACATTCTTTTTTCTGTTTTTCTTCTTAGTTGCTTACAAGTAGACTATGCCTCCCATTGATCCTATGAAAAACAGAACTGAACTTTGTTCCATCCTGGACCAACCTCATGATCTCTGTCATGCTCAAGTTCAGTGTGATAGTCATTGTGTCTGTCTGTTTTGATGAGAATCTTCCTCTCTTTCACTAACCTTCTGCCTTTAAGCTTAAGGGCTCACCCTAAGAACTGGTTCCTGCTCAAAATATATCCAAAGTAAGTGAGATGAAGTTTCACCATCCTCGAGTATAAAGAGCACGTCTGTTACACTGTATTCAAGATAGAATCTGTATGTTCCTTTGACAGACAATAGGATATTCAATACTCTCTTTTTTCTATGTTGTTGTTGTTATGTACTGTCGAGTCGTTTGTGACTCATAGCGACCCTATGTACAACAGCCCTAAACTCTGCTCTGTCCTGTGCCAATCACACTGTCTCTGACACTCCCATCCGATTACCCCAGTCATTGAATCTATCCACCTCATAGAGGGCCTTCCCCTCCTGCACCATCCCTCCACCCTACCAAGCATGATGTCCCTCTCCAAGGACCTCTCCCTCCTTACAACATGTCCAAAGTATGTCAGACAAAGCCCCAGAATCCTTGCCTCCAAGGAACAGCCTGGTTTAACGCTCTCTAGGATGGATCTGTTTGTTTTCTTGGCAGTCCATGGTACATTCAATACTCTTCTCCAGCACCACAGCTCAAAGGTGTCAATTCTCCTTCTATCCTCCCTAGTCATTGTCCAACTCTCTGATGCATAACAAGTGATTGCAAAAACCATGGCCTGTGTCAGGCACACCTTAGCCTCCAGAGAGACATGGTTGCTATTGAGTACTTTAGAGAGGTCCCTAACAGCAGACTTTCCCATAGCAACACGCTTTTTTATTTCCTGGCTGCTGGTGCCAAGAGTGTTGACTGTGGAGCCAAGCAAACTGAAGCTGTGAACAATCTCAATATCTTCGCCATCCATCCTGATGCTACCGATTGGTCCAGTGGTGAGAATCTTTGTCTTCTTGACATTGAGCCTCATTAAGATAAAATTATCCTTGAAACAAATTCTCCTATTAGAACATATTTTCTTTTAAGACGGTTGATGCTCTGTAAATATACTCACAAAATGAATTTATTTTTTTTACTTCGTACAATAATTAACATATGCTAGACATGACATATGTTAACTTTGCTTGCCCCTAAGAAACATTTCGTTAAGTAAGCAGCACAAGCACATCTACAATTTAAGTTTCATGCAATATACAATTTTTCCCCCAGAGTTGAGACATACTCATAAGGACAAACCCAATTGGCATTATGGATTTAAATTGTTTCAGTCATGTAAAAAAATAATTTCCATAGTTTTTTAACCAAGTTATAGCATTGCTTTTCATAAATTATGTTGAAGATAAAAAAGTGACTAAACATATAATAATTAAATAATAGACAACAATTTCCTTATTGCCTATTGTCACATATATAGTAAAAACAGATATGTTCAGAGCTTGATTTTATAAAACCATAGATTCTTAAATTGGATTATATTATCTAAAAATTAATATTGCTGGTTTTCACAGCCATTGTCCCTAAACAGAGCATGTTAAAAAAGATTCATTGTGTAAAAGTGTTAAAAAGACATCCAGTGTGTTAATTGTGCACTTGGAATGGCTGCAGCAAATTTCTCACCTATGTATTACTTTAATATGTCTGTGCTTTAACTTTGCTGACCCAAATATAATGCTATAGCTTTATGCTTATAAAATGATTTTAAAGGGATTACATTCTTAGTCTAAAGAAATTGAACTACTAAGTCAATGAATATATCATTGGATCAATTTAACTGTATAGATACAATCACATTTTTTCAAAATGTTGGAAAATTTTTCATTTCATATTTTTAAACACTTTATACAATGATTATACTTAACTTTAAGGCACTGTCTTTCATCTGTCAAGTAAGGTAACTGATTTTCTTCTATGAGCTCATCATACATATCATCAAACAGTTTTCAAGAAATTCTTTATCATCGTCTACATACTATAACATGCTGTTGTTTTGTGCTGTCAAGAAGGAAAGGAATAGATTCATAGCTGACCCTGTCATGGATTTTCAAGAGGCAGATAATCACATTAGAGGAGACTGCCTTCGTTCTTCTGTGGACCAGCTGGTAGATCTAATCACGTGCCTTTGGAATTATAGCACAACTTCTTACCACTAGGCTACCAGAGATCCCATAATATAAGATCATTAGTTATCCTTTGTATATTTAACAGATGCCTTACATTGGATTCTTTAGAGAAGCAAAGTCAGTGAAGCATTATGTAGTTATAAAACTATAACTATATTTCCATATTTAAAACACTATAAAATGATTATATTTACCTCTAAGACAAATTATTTTCTATAAGTCTTTGTGAGCACAACCGCAGTATAGAAGTCAGTATTTTTTTCTTTTCCATATTTTTATTGGTTTACATACAATCATTCATATACATTGTGTTTCATACATGCATTGTGCTTTATACAATCTTTCATTTACATTGTGCTTGAGTAATGTACATTATGTTATATATAATAACTCACATACTTTCAATTTTAATAATTAATTACCATTCATCTATATATTACCCCTATCTTTTCAAATCCCCTTTGACATTTTTTCTTGTCCCTTCACTCTCACATCTGCTCTGTAAATGTTCATTAAAATTATTAAAATAAAAAATTACAAAAAAAAATCTACTATTCTAGTGATTTACCTCCCTCTCCTTTTTTCCCACCCCATTCATTCTTCTCTCTACCCCTTTTGAATATTTCTATTTATTTTTCTCAGTTACTCTTTTTTTTTACAATAATTGTTCTATGCAGCTTTTGTCCTTAAGAAATCGAACTGTTTCACTCAGCATATAATCCTCTTTAGACTGTTCCTTAGTGCTGTATAATATTCCATAGTGTGAGTGTACCACAGTTTCTCAGTCCATAATTTGTTGATGGGTATTTGGGCTGTTTCCATTTTCTTCCTATTGTAAATAACACTGCTTATAACGTAGATATATTTATCTTCATTTATGTCTCAGTTCTAATTTTCTTGAGGTATATTCCTAGCAGTGGACAAACTAGGTCATAGAGGATTTCTATGTTCAGTTGTTTTGCTTTTTAAAGAAACACTAAAATGCCTTCCAGAGTAGTTTTACTATTTTATAATTCCACAAGCAGTGAATGAGAGTTCCGATCTCTCCACATCCTATCAACATTTATTATTTGTCTGCTACTGGGGTGGGATGGTATCTAATTGATTTGTATCTCTCTGATTGCCAGAGATTTTGAATATTCTTCTATGCGTCTGTCAACCATCTGAAGATTTTCCTTTGTGAAGAGTTTTTTCATATATTTTGTTCATTTTGTTATTGGATTGTCAGTCTTTTTCTTATGGAGTCCCTATAGTAATCAGTAACTTCTAATTTTTACAAAATGGGACCAAAATTAGAAGCCCTAGCGTATGGCATAAATTAGCTTGCAAGTAGAGCCAGAAGTTACAATTAAAAGAAGTTAGAATCAATGAATGGAACCTTCTTAAAGTCAAGTTCCTGGATGCACCAAAAACTTTTTCCAATAGACTGAAAAGAAATCTTATAGATTGGTGGGGTGGGGGGTGGGGTGGAAACCATTTGGTAATCACATTTTGTATAAATATCTCATAATTCAGAAACTCAGTACTTTTCTCTGAAATCAGAAGAAGTAGTTAATGAAGAAAAAGAAGTCTTGGTTAGCACTCTTGTTAAAATCAACTGTGGTTAAAAAAAAATCAACTGTGGTATTGGATTAAATGTTGACCTTTTTAGCCATTAGCCTTGTCTGGTCTCCAGCTACCTTAACTGCAGACACATGGTTTTGCAAATCCACATGGTCTTGCAAATAAGCATCAGCTATGGTACCAAGCTAGGAGGGTGATTCTCACACTGGGCATCAAGATTTGGAGCAGCTAGCCTTGAGACAAGCAAGACTTGAAGACTTAGGGTGAGCAAGTCTTATTGGAGAGTCTCCACCCTCATGGTGGAGAGATTGGTATTGATATGGAGAAATTGTTGCAAAGGGTGACTGAGGCTCCTTGAATTTGTGCTGGCCACAGTTAGATTATTACCTTTATTGCCTTTGATGATGGAAGGAAAAGCTGCTTGCTGAATTGAAAATGGAGCTTGGACTAACTGAAGAGTTGTGTCTTGAAACTGTTGGGCTAAAACCTGGACTTATTCTGGGAGATACTGTGAAATTCTTTGCTTTACCCACTTTCCAACTTCCTTCCCTAATAAATCCCATTGTTGGTACCGTAACTGTGAGTCTGTGAGTTAGCAACAAATAAAAGAACCTCTTGTAGTTTGTGGGGCTCTACAGGCACCATGGTGCAGGGCTACAAATTCTTTGCTTTCTGTTTCTAGGGTGGTGAGGGGCTGTGTTATTCTTATTCCTTCTGGTACTTTCAGAGAGACACTGCTGGCTCCGTGTCTTTATGGTCTGTTTTCACCTCTTTAGACATTTGTTGTTGTTGTTCTTAAGTGTGTTGTTGAGTGTCATCGAGTCGTAGACAACTCATAACGATCCTATGAACAAAAGACCTGAAAACTTGTGTAACTTTCTTCGTTTCTCCAAGTTCATAGGGTTTCTGGAACCAAGCTTTTCCAGAAGTGGATGTCACTCCTGCTTAGACATTTACATTAATTTTTTTTAAAAATTCTTATCGCACTTGAATAATGGCTGTTCTCATGGGCCATGTGGTAGCTCTGGTGAATCAGTAGTAATGAACTGCACTGCCAACCCAAAGGCATACACTTTGAATCCACCATCTGGTCTGCAAGAGACATATGGACAAAACCTCCTGTGCCCTGGAGGGTTAGCTGTGAGTCAGTTTCAACTCAAAAGCACACAACAACAACATACATATATATTTATACGAGTATATAAAATACATTTTTTAAGTTCAAGTTTTTCATTTCTGCATGTCACTTCTCTGAGGAAATTGTCTTCAATTGATTGCTCATAACAAACTCATGAGAGGGATTATACATTATATCAGATTTAATCAAGGAGACAACTACAGCATAACTATCCATCTGTATCACAGAACACAATTGGCATACAACCTTAACAACAGTATAGGAGCTGTGTAACAAAGCACAAAACCCATTGTCCTAAAATTGATTCTGGTGTAGAGGGACCTTATCGGATATACCGGAAATAATATGCAGTGTTCCAACGCTATAATTTTACTGTCGTCGACTTCGATGTATTTGTCCTAAAGAGTCGTTGGTAAGTTTGAACCAATGACTTTTGATTAACAGCCAAGTGCTTACCGACTGTATACTGGAGGTCCTATTTTCTGATAAGTATTCTTCATTTCTTTAAATAATGTAATTTGACCTATTTATTCCCCCAATTAACCACTTGTTCCAGAGTATTAATTATCATGCATATCATGTTCAAATAGTCCTTTCCTTCACCTATCCCACTGCAGTATTCATTATCTATTCATGCTGATCTTTTCTTTTATCTCATCATTTTAATGACCTTTTGCTTTCTTTATGTACAATGTTCTTGATGTCATCTCACAACTAGTCTGCTCTTCAGCCATTAATGTTCAATTCATGAACCTATTCATACTTCCTGGATTTTTTTTACTTCCCCTTTGATGTAATTGTTGAATTACAATCAATTGTTGACTTAGAATCAATCTCTACCTTTGCAGAACCTTACTCGACTATTCAGAACTTTGTATTGTTTTCATACCACACTGTAAATGTTGTTTTTAGGTGCCCTGTAGCCAATTACTACTTATGAACAAAATATGCTAACCTTTATCTGTTTGGAGTCATTCTCACTACCTTACTATGCCTAGTCCATTGTTGCAATAATTATGGAAGTCAATCTTCCTTTTTATCCATGACTTTCTACCTTTGCCAGTATGATGGCTTTTTTCAAGGACTGCCCCTTCTTGACAAATTCTCAAAGTATAAGAAATGAAGCTTCACCATCTTTGTCTCTAAGCATCACTTGTTGTACTTTCTTCAAGAGAGATTTGTTTGTTCTTTTTGCTGTCTATGGGTTATGTAATACTGCTTGGCAACACTGAAATTCAAAGGAACCAAATTTTTTTTTTTCAATCTTTGTGCTTATTGTCCTATTTTTACAAGTATACAAAAAGAATGGAAACTATCATAGCTTGGATCAGGCACTGAAAACCAGCTGGAGGGTCAGCTGTGAATTGACTCTGACTCAATGACCATGAGAAAAAGTGAAAGAAACACTAGATAGATATAAAGGGGGGGGGGAATTAACAGGAAACAATATGGGATCCATATTATAAATAAACAAATGTTGTTGTTAGGTGCTGTGAAGTCGAGCATGAATTACAGTGACCCTGTGAAGAACAGATCTGAGCCCTATTCTGAGTTCTATTCTGTCCCGTACTTACAATGCATGACATTCGTGAGCTCATTGCTGCAGTCACTGCATCTCATTAAGGGTGGTCCTCTCACTAATTCTCTCTCCATCTAAAGAAAGAGAAGCAAAGCTTTATAATGTTTGCTTCCAAGGAGCACTCAGCTACACTTTCTCCTGTAGTCAATAATTTTTTAATTTTTTATGATTATTAATTTCAATGAAATTTACATGTAGAAATTAAATAAAAATTAAAAGACAAAGGGATGGAGATATTTAGGTATAGATGACAATTGATTAGTGTTCTGAGGGTAGTGAGAAACCAAGCTATGAGAATATCTGTGACTAGGATATTCCAAGTTAAAGAAACAGGAAGAAGGTGGCTAGAAAAATGAGAGTGACACGGTTTGAAAAAAAGTCCAGTGTAATTGGATAAGATGGATAGGCAGAGGTCAGGGATGGAAACGTAGGTCAGACTTTGTAGATGACAGTAAGGAATTTTGATTTTAAAATGTCCAGAATAAATGAAGAAATAGTCTATTCAAATTCATTTGTGACTATTAGATAATGTAACTACTTTTCAAGTACACGAGAGCTAAGATTTTCTAGTAAACATTGACCTCATTAAAGCAGTTACTCAGAAAAGTGGAGAAATATTTCAATGATGTTCTTAAGCACTCAAGACATTTTGGAAAACATTTCTTACACTAATGCCTTCAAGACTCTACAGTACATCCTTTGAATATCTCAGATTGATGGAAAAATTAAGTTTTGAAATTAGATTTGCTTTCTCGAAACAGATATTAGTCATTGAAAGCCAAATTTACTGAACAAAGTAAGAATTCAAGTAATATGAATTTTACTCCGAAGTAAAATAGTTATATAATATAATGTACATAAATGTGAATTATTTTTAAACAGACTCAAAAAAGTAAAAGCTGAACGAAAGTGCCTCAATTTCCCTTAAAAAATAATTATAATGGCAGTATTGGGTAAGGACTCTCATTGTGTACAATCTCCAGTATATTCAGTGAAGTAAAATTAGAGTTTATAGTCTTATTGATAACACCCCCTTAAAAAGACAGTACACAGATAAGGAAACTACCATAAGTTTAAGCAGGACTTTAAAAAGGCTATGGCACCTGGGATATCATAGCTGTCAGATAGATCCTAGCTGGAAGTAAATAATGCCAGAAGAATGTCTATTTATGCTTTATTTACTATACAAAAACATTTGACTGTGTGGATCATAACAACTTACAGTTAACTTTGAAAAGAATGGGAATTGCAGAGCACTAAATTGTGCTAATGCAAATTATATACCTAGATCAATCGGCTGTTGTGCAAACAGAGCAAGAGAACACTACATGGTTTAAAATTAAGAAGGGAGTGTGTCAGGGTTGTATTCTGTCTCCATACTTATTCAATCAGTAATTGTTATTGTTGTGTACTATCAAGTCAGAAACAACCCATAGCTGACCCTCCGGTGAGTATTCAGAGGCAGTTACTTGAACGGGAGGGGATTGCCCATTCTTCACCTGTGTAGCAGCTGATGAACTTGAGCTAAGTGCCTTCAGGTATTAAAGCACAGCTTCTTGCCACTAGGCCACTTAAGCAAATTATTTAAGAAGCTGGAATCTATGACAAAGAATGTAACATCAAGATCAGAAGAAGACTCACCAATTACTTTGGTTTTACAGATAGCATAACCTTGCTTAATGAAAATGAGTAGGACTTGAAGCACTTGTTGCAGAAGATCAAATAATGCAATCTTCAACATAGATTTCACCTCAACACAAAGAAAACAAAAATTCTTACTGCAGGACCAGTAGACAACCTTTTTGAGAGAAGATTGAACGTGTCAAAAATTTCATCTTACTTGGATCCACAATTAATTAATACCTTTGGTACCAGCAGTCAGGAAATCAGGAGATAGATTTCACTTGGAAAAGTCTACAATTAAGAACCTCTCCAAATTATTGAGGAGTGATGATATTAGTTTGAGGACTGAGGTGTTTATGATTTAGGTCTTTCAAATAACTTGCTAAGGATCTGAGAGCTGGATAATGAATAAGAATGAAAGAAGAATTGGTGCCTTTGAGGTATGGTATTGGAGAAGAGTCCTGAACATTTCATGGACTATCAAAAGAATAAATTAGTATGTCTTGGAGAAAGTGTAGCTAGAGTGCCCTTTGGAGGGAAACATGATAAAGCTTTGCTTCATATATTATGGGCATGTTGCTAGAAGGGCGTATTTCTTGGAGACAGACATGACGCTTGGAAAGGCAGAGTGTCAAGGAAGGAAAGACCCTCAACCTGGTGGATCAGCACAGTGGCTGCTAGAATGGGCTCTAATGTGTCAGGAAGGAGAAGATGGCACAAGATAGAACAGAGTTCGAATCTGTTGTTCTTAGGGTTCCTATGAATTGTACTCTACTTGACGGCACCTATCAACATCAACATTTCTCATACTTCCTTTAAAAGATGAAGATGTATATGATAGGGTATAAGTAAACTGTTGTATATATAATGAAGAAATAATTTGATATTTTAAACCAACTGTTAACACAAAAGGAAGAAAATATTAACAGAAAAATTGTTTTCTTTTTATTTTTGTCACCATCTTTGACTCAAACTTAAGTGTAGAAAAGTATAATTTATTCTATGCTGTATTGAGTCTATAGTAAATGCTAGACATAATTAATTTTAATTGGCTTTAATTAAATCATTTATATATTTTTTCTATGACATTAATTGCTGCTGTTGTTTTTATGTGCCTCTGAGTCACCTGCATCTAATAGTGACTCTATGTAAAACAGGAATGAAGCCTGCCCTATCCTGAGCCAGTCTCACTGACTCTGACATACCTATACCCATTACTTCAGGTACTGTTATCAGTGCATTTCATCTAGGATCTTTCTCTCCTGCACTGTCCCTCCACCCTTCCAAATGCGTTGTCCTTCTCCAAGGACTGATCTCTCCTGGCCACATGCCCAAAGTTTGTGAGATAACGCTTCAAAATTCTAGCCTCCTAGGAGAAAGTTGTGATCCATCGAGGACAGATATGTATGTTTTTTGTGGTCCTTTGTATGTTCAAGACTCTTCTCTAGCACCACACCTCAAAGCCATTGATTCTTCTTCTGTCATCCTTGGTCATTGTATAGCTCTCTGATGCATAACAAATAATTGCAAAGACCATGACCTGAATCAAGTGCACCTTAGTCTCTAGACTGACATCGTTGACCGTTGCTTCTTAGTATTCTACAGAGGTCCCTGACTGCATATTTTCCCAGTGAAGTTTGTCTTTTGATTTCCTGTCTGCTGGTACCAATAGAGTTGATTGTGGAACCAAGAAAACTGAAGTTACCAACAATCTCAATCTTTTCTCCATCCATCATGAAGCTGCTAGTTGGGCCAATGGTAAAAGTCTTTGTTTTCTTGATGTTAAGCTTCAATTCATATTGCAGACTACAGTCCTTGACTTTTTGCAGCAAGAGCTTCAGGTGGTGCTAAGTTTCAGCAAGCAAGGTTCTGTTGGCTGCATAACATAGGTTGCTCTTCTAGTTTTCCCCAAATAATGTCATTTCCCAAGACTGGCTCTTCTTGACAATACGTCCAAAGTATGTGAGTCCATCCTCACATCTAAGAAACATCCAAGAAACAATCTTGTTTCTCTGTAGGGCTTTCTTTCTTTCTTTCTTTTTTTCTTGACAATCAGGGATATCTTGTCTCATATTATTAATTATAATACACACGATGTTAATAATTAGTAATACAATCTCCGTTGTTTTGCAAACATATATATAATAAGAAGATAATTTGATTGAATGGTGGACATTTTTTTTGTGTGTGTTGGAAATATTTATTGATACACTATAAATAATATATGTATGTAATATAAACTATTACAAATAATAAATATGTAGATGATATAAACATGGTATATTTTGGAATGCATTTTGAAATATTTGTAAAGTATTTAAAAGCGTTTTATAAAGGGTTTAAAAAATATTTTAAATTACAACTTAATTTATCTCTCAGTTTTAAATATATTTAAGTTGATGTCAGCCCCATTACATTATCATGGCACTGTAAATTTCAATAATAAAAATATTTGTTTTATCTCTGTGTAGGGGCTCTTTCTTTTTTTTTAAATTTATTATTAATTTCAATGAAAATTTACAGAGACTGGTTTTCCATTCATTCATTGTTGCACTTTTCTCCCCTCCCAATCCTGCCCCCTAGTACACCACCCTCTTGGAAAAGTAAAAGAAAAATTTTTTCATTGTTTTACAATCCCTCCCCCCAGGTGCACTCCACTATGCAGCCTTTGCTCTGGACTCAAGTCATGACAAAAATACCTAGTCACATATCACTTTTAAACAGTTTCTCCCTCATCTGTTTCAATGCAGTATACATTATTAAACCCATCTTTCTAAGTCTCCCCCCAACCCTAATGTCAATACTGTTTTACAAGAGAGGCACCATGCAGTGTTTGTCGTTTTGTGACTGAGATACTTCACTCAGCATAATGTCCTCCAGGGTCACCCATTTTGAATAATATTGCACGAGTTCCTTGTTTTTCAATGCAGCATAGTATTCCATTGTGCGAATATACCACAGCTTCTCTATCAATTCGTTTGTTGCTGGGCACTTAGGTTGTTTCCAACTCCTTGTTATTATGAACAAAAGTGTGATAAACATGGGTGTGCATATATCTGCTTGGGTGGCAGTTATGGTCACTTTGATGTATATTCCCAGTAGTGGAATTGCTGGGTCAAATGGTATCTCTATTTGCAACTTTTTGAGAAAGCGCCATACTGCTTTCCACAGGGGTTGCACCATTTTACACTCTCACCAACAGTGAATAAGGGTTCCAGTTTCTCTACTTCCTCTCCAGCGTTTGTTGCTTGCTGTTCTGTTAATTTTGCTATTTTGACTGGGGTGAGATGATATCTCATAGTTGTTTTGATTTGCATCCCTCTTAGAGCTAGGGATTTTGAACATTTATTTCTTCATGTGCTTGTCGGCCATCTGAATGTCTTCTTTGGTGAAGTGTCTGTTCATATCCTGTGCCCCTTTTTCTATTGGATTATTTAACTTTATCTTGTTGTGGTGCTCAAGTATTTTATAAATTCTGCATATAAGTCCCTTATCTGATATGTCATTACCAAACACTTTTTCCCCATCTGTACGTTTGTGGATGCGCATAGGGATTTGATTCTTAGAGGGTCCCATTCATCTATTTCATCTTCTTCTGGTTGTAGGTAGAGGCTTTCTTAACACTTTATCTTACTTGGATAAATTTAATATACTATAAATGTCCATCCTTTTATAGTGGACACAGCAGCAGCTTTTGGGTTTTCTTTGGTTTTTCAAAAATGTTATTTTATACTTACTTATTTACAAAGTTTGAATACATTGTTTTTCACAAAAGATCCTAAATGGTGGACATTTTTTAAATAATGATGTTGCTTTTAGAATCTTTTGTTTTGTGGAGAATTCATATCTGCCCATTTTCCAAGCAATAACTGACTTTTTCTTTCTGACTAAGTCAATTAGTTGTCTCTTCACAATGCAAAAAACAAGATTTCAAATCTAGCATTAACTAAGCTGACAACATAAAATGCCAGAAACAGCAAGCAGCTAAAGAAAGAACCCTAAAATAACTTCCATTGTGTGAAAACAGTCTTCATTATCACTCTAAATGGCAATTCCTGTGTTGATGATGCCTTTATCTTATGAAGGAATGTTTTTAAAAATTGCTTCTCATTGCTTAATATAAATGGCTCTTCAGAAGGGAAAAACTTTTTTGGGGATCTTGGTTTTTTAATTTTTTGGTTATGTATTTTATTTGAAAATACTCAAACACAAATATTTCTTCAGAGGAAACAAGTTGACCCACAGCCTCCAAATTCACTGGGAAGTTCTTGATCCCCAGCAATAGAGATATTTTAGATTATATGATAAACCAAGGCAAAATCACACACAAGTACACTTTGAAACTTTTTGGGACAGTTTTTCATAGTTGAGTGAATGTATTCCATTCTCTCATTGAGTATTTCTGTAGAAACTTCCATATATGCTTATATTTAAGTTCACTAGAAGTGGTGATTTCCTATCAGATATAATGATAGGTGGTTTGCATTTCCAAGTCTCTAAATGATTTTCTGAGATGAAAGTTACACAAGTGTTCAGATCTTTCATCGTAGGGTCAATATGAGTTGTCTACTACTCAACAGCACTTAACAACAACAACAATATCATAGAGAGAGCTCAGTTGTCCTAGTAGACCGAAAGTGATGCTACCAAGCCAAGGGTGGGTGATTTTAATCTGCAACTCTCAGGCCTGGTTTTAATTGGTTTTGGTCAAACATTCTTCTAAGTGTCATAGCACTGGTCTGTCCATTTTCTGTACAAAGGTAACTTTTGACTGCTGTGATGCTGAACACTGTGACACTGAAGTGTCAAATGGGATAATAGTTACTCATGGTGGACAGTGTTTGGTGGCGCTCCCCAATTAAAACATGCTTGGAAGCAGGAATGGCATCCACTTCCAAAATAACTTGCTTCCAGAAACCCTATAAACTTGAAGAAATGATCAAAGTTGAAACCCACAGCATCCCTTTTCAGCAGGAAGTAGCTAAGAGAATACGCCATCCCCTTTTCCTTATGAATCAGGGTGAAGTCTCTCTCAGGGAGGAGTGATAGGGAATGGCAAAGGACACACTGACAAAGGAGATTAATCAGAACTGACTTTGACAAGCACTGTGGCAACTGGACAATTAAAACAGACATTCAGATGGTGGGGGAAGAAGAACAAACTGGGGAGGAGGGTAGAGAAAATGGTGCAGCAATGAAGGAATGAAAACCCAAAATCCCTGTATATATTCATTAAAACTAATAGAATTTAATAATTTAAGGGAAAAAAAGAGTGTTCAGGTCATAGGATTGTTATGAGTCTACAACTCAACGTCACTTAACAACACATGATTTTCCAAAGTATTTCCTTTTATCTATACTTTCAAACACAGCAAAGGGCGATATTTCAAATTTTCAAAGGCATGGTATTTTAACTAGAATGCATTAAAAATCCGTGTTTAGATTAGGAGGTAATTAGCATAGTCCGTGTGCCATTCTTTTTCTGAAGGCACATGGAATTTAACTTTGCAATGCTGTGCTTGTTGGCTTTAGAAGAATGAATGTTATAAGAGTTCCTAATCTTTACTCTAGGGCATGTTACTAAGTGTGATCTTGGCAATCACTAGATAATTTGACATGTTTGAAAGTAAAAAGTAATTGCATGTATGAAACTAAGCCAACTCAGCCATATTGCTATTTTAAAAATACTTCATATGTAACCTGCTACATAGAAGATATAAGTTTTTAATTAAAAATTTTCTTTGGGGGAAAAAAGGTATCGCATTATACATTAAAGATCAAAAATATTTTTATGATCCTTTAAGCTTTGTATTTTTCACTGGAATTATCTATGTATTGTTTGTTAATCCTTTTCCATTTAAAACAAAGTTATTGTGGCTGTATCTGCTGTTAAATACCCCTACCATAATAAGGACCCGTGGAAGGTAACAGATGAGGTGAAAGTGAAAGGTCAAGGCCTGGATTACATAAGATTCACACAGCATGAAAAGATGTGGAGTCTGCTCCTCTCAAGATTTATAGCCTTAAATCTGGGTCACTATGAATCTGATTCTAAGGCAGTGGAATTTTTAAAAATTTATTTTATTTTATATTGATTTGCCTATAAAATCCATATGCATCTTATTTCATTCATGTTCATTGTGTTTCACACATTTCTTCATTCACATTGTGTTTTGTATGATTATTCCCATACTCTGTGCTAAAGAAATTCAATTACCATTGATCTATGCCCACTATCACCCTTCTTTTCAGGTCTCTACTCAATCTATCCTAGTTTCTTCACTATCTACCTCCTCTCACCAGGCGCTATGACCCTGTATTTCCTCCCTTTCCCACCCTCAACCTCCCTGCTGCCTCCACCTCTTCCCTTTGGGCTTGTGTCCACATCTTATCCTTCCATTTTTACAATCATGATCTTAAGCAGTAAGATTTTTTAGTTTTGTTTTTGTAGATATATGAAAGTAAATGGTATTTTTTTTTTCTCCTTGGGAAAGCTTGTATATGTATTTTTTTCAAATTATGAAAATAATATTTGAACTTACTTTTGTGGCCTCAAGACAGAATTTTTAATAAATGTCACACAAGAAGTTGGCAGATGAATGCTCTAGCATCCCTACCCTTTGTTTGAGATAAATTTCCAGAATAATTTCCAGTTTGACTGGGCCTCAGTTGCTCGCAATGATAGTGAACACTGTAATTTAAACTTTGTTGGCTTCTTACATTTTCTCTGCCTTATTTTCTTATCCTCCTACTTTAGCAGGAGCTCTCATAGCCTAGTGGTAAGGAAGTACTTTGCCAGCCCCATACATATGTGTGCATATAGGTGACCTAATGTCAAGAAGTTACATTGCAATCCTGAAGGCACACAGTTTAAGACCACCAGCTGCTTCACATGAGAAAGATGATCAGTGTCCTTCTGTTCAATTAACCCAGCAGAGGGTCAGCTACAGATTGTTTCCAACTCTGTGGTACACAACTACAACAAAATTAAGGGAAGTTTTTGGGTTTGTGTTTGATGTGTGTTGCTGTTCTCCCCTCCCCTCCAACTCAGGTGTCAGCATAAGTGTGTGTCTTTACAATCCCATAGGGCTATCAGACCTGTGGCCCTCCAGCCAAATTTATTAATTTTAGAATGAATGTTCTTTAGGTGATACAGTAATCATTTCTCTATTTGCTGTACTGAACAACTTGGAGTTTCTGTGATACTGGACATTGTGCCATAGTCATGTCAAATACCATAATGGTTGCCCATCATGTGCAATGTTTGGAGGAGCTTCCAGATTGATTCATGTTGGGAAACAGAAGTAGCACTCAATTCCTGAACTACATGCCTCTGGAAAATCTATAAACATACAGACATGATGTTAGTTATAGAACAGAGTTCAGATCTTTTGTGCAAGGGTCACTATGAGTCTTATACGACTTGACAACACTTAACCACTGCTAAATGAGACTAGTGTAGTTATATCTGCAGGAACATTCTTATACTTTGTATAACATCCTTTGTCAACATGCTGTATGAAGTAACCTGGGTTGCTGTGATACTGAATATTGTACCATTGGGGTATTAAATACCATAATAGTTGCCCATGGTAGACAGTGTTTGGTGGAGCTCCCAGTTATAAAACAGGTTTGGAAGCAAGAGTGGCATCCACTTCTTAAACCACATGCCTCTGGAAACTCTATCAACTTGGAGAAACAATGATAGTTATGGAAAAGCACTAGGTCTTTTGATAATAGAGCCTCTATGAGTTATGCTCAACTCGATGGCAATAAACAACAAATTAGAGACAGAGATAGAAATAGAGATAGGTAAATAGGTAGATAGATAGATAGATAGATAGATAGATAGATAGATAGATAGATGATAGATAGAAGATATAGATTATATAGATAGATATAGAAATAGATATAGATATTTTGCATAGTTTAAAATTAAGAAAGATTTCAAGATGTTTGAGGCTGTATATTTTATGCATACCTATCTAATCTATATAGTGAGAAAATAATTTGTGAAGGTGGACTCTGGAAAGGAATATGGCATCAGGTTTGGAGGAAGACTCATCAAAAGCCTGTGCTATGGAAATGACATAACCTTGAAAGTAAGGAAGATTTAAAAAGCTTGCTGCAGAAAATCAAGAACAGAAGCTTTTGATATTGATTAAATCTCAAAATCAAGAAAATAAAAGTCTTCACCACAGACAACATCATGATATGTGGAGAAAAGATTGAAACCGTCAACTCTTATCTTGCTTGGTTCAATAATCAACATCCTTCACACCAGCAGTTGGGAAATCAGAAGATGTATTAGATAAGTCTTCTGTCAGATACTACTCCAAAATACTGAAGAGCAATAATGTCCATTTGAAGACTAATGTACACCTAATTCAGGCTATGATCTTTATGGTCACCTGCTACACATCTGAGCGCTGGACAGTGAATAAGGATGAGAGAAAAGGAATTGGTGCCTTTGAGTTCTGGTTTTGGAGAATTAATTAATATCCCATGGACTTCCAAACAAATCAACAGGAAAGTCTTAGAAAAAGTGCTGCTTGGCGTGCTTTTTGGAGGCAAAGATGGCAAAGTTTCATCTCTCATATTTTAAACATGTAGCTAGGCAAAGATATTCCTTAGAAAAGGACTTCATACTGGGAAATATTGAGAGGCAGCAAAAGAGAGGAAGGTCTCCAATGAGATGGATTGACACAATGACTGCAGCACTAGTCTCAACTGTGTTAGAAATTATAAGGACGGTACAGGAGAGGACTGGGTTCAGAATATA
>NW_006399858.1:11380290-11421690 GCF_000299155.1 Elephantulus edwardii
TATATATACACACACACATATACATATATATAGGTATACATATATATAGATATATAGATAGATATATATAGTTGTGTGTTGTCAAGTCACCTGTGGCTCATAGTGACCCTATACACAACAGCTCTAAACCCTGCTCTATCCTGTGCCAATCTTATCATCTCTGACACAACTATCCCAGCCTTAGCTCAGAGACTAAATCAAACCATCTCATCGAGGGTCTTCCTCTCCTACGTTGTCCCTCCATCCTCCCAATCATGATGTCCCTGTCCAAGGACTGATCTCTCCCTGTAACATGTCCAAACTATGTCAGATGAATCTTCAGAATACTTGCATCCAAGGAGCAGTCTGATCTCAGCCTCTCTAAGATGAACCTGTTTGTTCTCCTAGCAGTCCATGGTATATTCCATACTCTTTTCCAGCACCACAGCTCAAAGTCATCAATTCTTCTCCTATCATCTTTAGTCATTCTCCAGCTTTCTGATGCATAGCAAATAATGAAAGACTATGAAAAGATTATGGCCTGCATCAGGTACAACTTAGTTGCCAGACTGAAATCACTGCTCTTCAGTACTTTAGAGAGGTCTCTGAAAGCAGACTTCTACAAAGCAATATGTCTTTTAATTTTCTGGCTGCTGGCACCAAGAGTGTTGATTATGGAGACAAGCAAACTAAAGCTGTTCACAATCTCAATCTCTTCACCATCTATCCTGGTGCTGCCAATCGGCCCTGTGGTGAGAGTCTGTGTTCTTGATGTTGGGCTTCAATCCATATTAAAGGCTGCAGTCCTTGACCTTCTGCAGCAAGTACTTCAGGTCCTCCTCAGTTTCAGAAAGCAGGGTTGTGTCATGTGCATAACACAGATTGTTGATGAGTCTACCTTTAATCCTGATGCCACATTTCTCTTCATAGTTTCCAGCCTCCTGGATAATTTGTTCTTTATATAGACTGAAAAGATATGGACATAGGACACATTCCTGGCATACATCCTTCCGAAATTTGAACCATGCAGTGTCCCTTGCTCTCTTCTGATGACTGCTTCCTGGTCCAAGTATAGGCTTCACATAAACACAATCAAATATTCTGGGATTCCCATTTATTTCAGAGTCAGCCACAGTTTTTTGTGATCCACATAGTCAAATGTCTTTGCATAGTCAGTGAAGCACAGATAGACATTCCTATGGTACTCTCTGTTTTCATATTCCTAGAGCTCTAGTGGCCTAGTGGCAAAAAAGCTGCTCTGCAATACTGAAGGCATGCAATTTAAGGCCACCAGTTGTTCCATGGAAGAAAATTTATATACTTTCTGGAGTCTTTGTCTCAGAGTTTTCTTGATTTTGTAATCCAAATCAAGCCATCTAGTTACAATTTTTAAAAATATTTTTTGTTTGCTTTTTAGAAAGGAAAGACTAAAAATCATTCAGTGTGAATCAGATTTCAACATCAAGGAAACAAAGATCCTCAACACAGGTCCAACAGTAAATATTATGATAGAGGAAGAAAAGATTGAAGCTGTTAATAGTTTCATTTTGCTTAAATCAACAATCAGTACTCTTGGTATCAGAAGTCAGGAAATCAGAAGATGTATTGCATTGGGCAAGTCTGCTGTCAGGGACCTCTCCAAAATATTGAAGAGCAATGATGTCCATCTGAAGACTAAGGTGTGCTTAAACAGGTCATGGTGTTCTCTATCATGTGCTACATATCAGAGAACTGGGTAATGAATAAGGATGACAGAACAAGCATTGATGCCTTTGAGTTCTGCTGGTAGAGAAGAGTTTGAATACCCCATGGACTGTCAAAGAACAAACAGTTACGTACGTCCTGGAAAGGTTGCAGTGAGAGTGCTGTTGGGAGGCAAGGGTGGTGGAGTTTCACCTTTCATGCTTTGGATATGTAGCTAGGTGAGGCTACTCCCTGGAGAGGGACATAATGTTTGGAAAAAAATGAAGGGTTGGCCAAGGAGAGGAAGACTTCCACTGAAATGGATTGATACTGTGACTTCTTAAAGATGATGAAGATTACACAGGATAGGGCATGTTTCAGGTTGGCTGTTCATGGGGTCACTATGAATCACACTCGACTCTGTGGAACCTAGCAAAAACAACAACAATCTATAGTAAATTAGCTCTTGTGGCTTAGTTATAAGGAATTGTATTGCCAACATAAAAGTCCATCATTCAAATAAATCAGCTGCTTTGCTAAAGGCAGGTGAACAATTTTCTTCCACACAATTATTCTTTCTGAACTACTAAAGGATCATATATGAGTCATTCCCATCTGACGGTACATAACAAATATGTGTGTGTGTGTGTGTGTGTGTGTGTGTGTGTGCGCGCACGCGCGTGCGTGTGTGTGTGTGTGAATATATGTATATATAAATATATGTATGTGTGTATATATCTAATATATATATTAGATAGATAGATAGATACAGCCACTATGGAAATGAGTTTGGCGTACAAGGCTCCATTTGTGCCTCGGTTCTTATTTTCTCAGGATATATTCCAAGCAGAGGATAAGCTCATTCATAGGGAATTTCTATGTTCAGATTTTTGAGGGAACACCTAAATGTCTTCCAGGGTGGTCGTACCATTTTACAGTCTCACCAACAACATATAAGAGTTCCTATCTCACCACATCCTCTCCAACATTTATTACTCACTGCTGTGCTAAACTTTGCCACTCCTACTGGGGTGAGTAGTACCATTGTAATTTTGATTTTCATCTCTCTTATTGCCAGTAATTTGGAACATCTCTTTAGGTGTTTGTTGGACATCTGAATATCCTCTTCTGTGAAAAATCTTTCATGTCTCTTGCCCATTTTGTAATTGAATTATCAATCTTTTTCTTCTGGAGGCCCAGAAGTATTTTTCTACAAACTTTCATTATGAGATCCTTATCTGAGACACTATTACCAAATATTTGTTCTCAGGCAGTAGGTATTCTTTTCACCCTCTTGGAAAAAGTGGTTGTTTTTTGTTTTTTGATTTTTTTATGAGCATAGAGATTTAATCTTTAGACTGACCCATTCATCAATTTTATCTTCTTCAGATTGTGTATTTCTGGCTATATTGATCAGTCTCTTTATACCATAGACCAGGTCTTCTAAGCTTGATCCCAGTTTGTCTCTTATGAATTTTATGATTTTGGACTTTACTCCCAGATCTCTGATATACCGAGTTGATTTTTGTGTTTGGCATGAGATGTGGATTTGGTTTTAGATTTCTGCAAGTAGCAGTACAGTTTTGCCAGGACAATTTGTTGAAGAAATTGTCATTGACTCATATGATAGGTTTTATTACTACGTCAAACATCAGATGACCATACATAGCTGGGTCCTTTCCTGGGTTCTCAGTTCTGTTCCATCGGTTTATGTGCTTGCTATTGTATCAGTAATATGTTTTGGTTACCTACTGTTTTGTGGTAGGTTTTAAAGTCAGAGAGTGCTATACCTCCCACTTCATTTTTGTTTTTTAGAAGTGTTTTGCTTATTTGAGATCTCTTTCCTCTCCAAATAAACTTAACTATATCCCTTTCTATCTCCTTTAAAAATTAATTTGTTATTTGTACTGGGATTGCATTGAACATGTAGATTGCTTTTCATTTTCACAATATTGAGCCTCCTATCCATGAACAGGTAACATTTTTCCATTTCTTTAAGTATTTTATTGTGTCTTGCAAAAATGTTCTGCAGTTTTCTTTGTAAAGGTATTTTGTGTTTCTTTGAAATCTTCTGTTCAACTTTTTAACTTCAAAATTTCTTTCACTTTCTTTGACTTCTATTAATCCAGGAGTAAGTATAAGCTCCTCTGATATCCATTTTGGCCTTTTCTTTCTTCCTTATCTTCTCACAAACTTTTTGTTTCTTCATGTTTTTGTTCCTTGCTTTTTTATATCATCTCAACACTTGTTCTTCTTTTTTTTCCTTAGACTTTAAATCTTTTATTTTTTATTAATTTCAGTGAACATTTACAGAGTTTTTGGATTTCCATTCATTCATTGTTGCACTTTTCTCCCCACCCATCCCCCCACCCCCAGCTCGCTCTTCTCTTTGAAAAGTAAAAGGACAATTCCTTCATTGATATACAATCCCCCCTGCAGTCCCCCCGCCCTGAGTATACTCCGCTCTGTAACCTTCATTCTGGATTTTTATGATAATCATATTTCCTATAATATATTGCTTTTAAACATTCTCTCCCTCATCCATTTCAATGCACTATACATAATTTATCCAGTTTTTCTCATTCTTACCCCAACCCTGGTGTCAGTCCCATTCTACAATAGTGGCACTATGCAGTGTTTGTCCTTTTGTGACTGAGATATTTCACTTAGCATAATGTTCTCGAGGGTCACCCATTTTGAATAATATTGCATGAGTTCCTTGTTTTTCAATGCAGCATAGTATTCCATTGTGTGAATATACCACAGCTTCTCTATCCATTCATTTGTTAATGGGCACTTAGGTTGTTTCCATCTCCTTGCTATAGTGAACAAAGCCCTGATAAACATGGATGTGCACATATCTGCTTGGATAACTTGTTCCTCCTTTTGCCATTAAATCCCAGATCTACTCTTAAGTTGGTGTGTAAATTCAGATGGGAATTATAGTGTATTATGTGAGGCAGTGGACATGAAAGATCATTAGGGGAAATTGGAAATAACCTCCTGTAAAGCTCTACAGCTTCAGAAAACAGGTGGAGGGAACCACCTTGATTTAAAATCAATTTGAGAAGAGTTTTACTCAAGGGTTTACTTTGACTCTTACTGTCATTTTTAAATTTTCTTCAGCTTCAACTTGAACTTGCATATGAGTAATTGATGATCTCTTTTATATTTGCCTTCTATCTTTATACTGACTGATAAGTATTGAACTTATCCATCATATTTTTATAAATGTAGCCAATACAATTCCTGTGTATTCCATCTGATGAAGTACATGTATATAGTAACTATGCTGTTTGAAAAAAAAGTTTTCAATGATTATATGTTTGACTAATATTTCGTCTTTGCCATTAATGTTTACAGTGTAAATTTGAGTAATACTTGGGTTAACTAACAGAGCTTTCTTGTAGATATATTAATGCTGTAATATCATTGATAAGATTGTATTTGAGGGTAGAATTTGAAATATTCTTTTTAAGATATTTTTATTTATTTAAATATAATAATATCTTTACAGAAATTTTCATTCATATCCTATCTCTATATTTTTTTAAATCTATATAGGAAACAGATTTTCCAAGAGCCTGGGCTTTAGGAGAAGTGTGGCATCAAGACTGGAGTTAGACTCATCAATAATCTGCATTATGCAGACGACACAACCCTGCTTGCTGCAACTGAGGAGGATATGAAGCACATGCCGCAAAGGGCCAGGGACTACAGCCTTCAACGTGGACTGAATTTCAACAGAGAGAAAAAAAACTATTCTCACCACTGGACTGATTGGCAGCATAATGATGGATGATGAAGAGATTGAGATTATTGACAGATTCCGTTTGCTCTGAGATATATATATATATTTCTTCTATGTTTCATGTAAAAATAAAATTTTAAAAAATATAATTTTACTTTTAGCCCAGTTGAAATCTTTCCTGTATTTACTTACATGTTGAGTATAATTTATTAAGTACCAATATAAAATGTACACTTAAAAGTCAATATGTATGTTTGATTTCAGATAAATGAAAAAATATTCTACATCAACAATTTTATGTATTGATTTAACATTTTTGTTTTTATGGGTTTTTTAATCAATTATGTTTTGCATTTCCTTGCATATAAAATTCATATACATTGTGTTTTGTTTATATGTATATTATGTTTCATGCATTTCTTTATTTATATTGTATTTCATAGTATCATTTCCACATAATATGTTTTATAAAATTGACCCATGCCCATCATTGTTGTTGTTTTTAGGTGCCATTGAATCAAGTATGACTCCTTGCAAATCTATGAATAGGCAATCTGAAACTTGCCCTGTCCTGTGCCATCTTCTCCATTTCTGATACACTATAACTCATTGCTTAAGTCACAGTGGGGTTAATCTTAAGGAGGTCCTATTTACCAATGTTATCCTCTCCTGATTGTGCATTTCTAGTTGTGCATTAGCCAACCTCATTTGGTTCTACAATCAACACTCTTGGTATCAGCAGCAGGAAATTAAAAGACAAATTTCATTGGAAAAGTCTGCGTCAGAGACTTCTCCAAAGTACTGAGAAGCAACAATGTCAGTCTGGAGATTAAGATGTGCCTGTTACAGGCCATGGTCTTTGCAATTACTTGCTATACATCAGAGAGCTGGACAATGACCAGAGATGACAGAAGGAGAGTTGATGCTTTTGAGCTTTGAAACTGGAGAAGAATATTGAGTATATGATAGGTTGCTTGGAGAACGAACGAGTTCATCCTGGAGAGAGTGAAGCCAGGCTACTCTTTGGAGGCAAGGATTCTGAAACTCCGTCTAACATACTTTGGACATGGTGTGAGGCGGGATCAGTCCCTGGAGAGGGACGTCATGCTTGGGAGAAGAGGGACAGTGCAGGTGAGGAATATCCTTGATGAGATGGATGCTTTTTTCACTGGGATAATGGAAATAGTCATGTCAAAGACAATAAGATTGGCAAGGGATAGAGCATGGTTTAGGGCTGTTGTACATAGACTCACTATAATTTGCAAGAGACTCAACAACACAAAACAACATCAAACATTGTTTTATACAATATTTCACATAATTGCATTTAATACAATCATTCATATGTATCCTATTTTACATTTTTTATACTCGTATGTTTACAAAATTCAAATATATTGGGGTTTTTTACACCAAATCCTTCCCATTTCCCTCAACCTCCCATCCATCAAATTATACAACCCCATGATTAATCTTATCCCCCTCCCCTGCACATCCTCACCTATCTGCATCCACCCTCCCCTTCCCCACTTGGGTCCTCATACTCATGCTACAATAACGGTTTTATATAGTATTTCTCCTTGTGGGACTGAGTTAGTTCGTTCAGCATAATGCTCTTCAGTCCCTCTCAAGTTAGGTAATAATTTAATACTGGTTTACATATAAAGTTTATAAAGTCCATTTACATTGTTTTTCACACAAGACCTTTCCCTTTTTCTTTACCAGTCCCTCCCTCCATCTATCAAATTGTGCCCCCTATGTTTAAGCATCCCCTCCCCTCCTTGGATCCTCCTACGTGCTCTACAATAATAGTCCTATATAGTATTTGTCTTTATAAGGCTGAGTTAGTTCACTTAGCAAAATGCTCGCCAGTACTTCCCATGTTACAAAATCATTGCTCCTGCTTACTGCATAGTATTCCATTGTGTGAATGTACCATAATTTCTTAATACATTCCATTGTAGTTGGGCATTTGTGCTGTTTCCATGTTGTTGCTATGGTAAATGATACTGCTATGAACATTGATGTACACATCTCCGTTTGTGCTTCAGCTCTCATTTTCTCAGGGTGTGTTCCAAGCAGTGGGATAGCTGGGTCATTTGGAATTTCTAAGTCTAGCTTTTTTAGAAAATGCCAAACTGCCTTACAGAGTGGTTGTACCATTTTACAATCCCACCAACAATGTACAAGAGTTCCTATCTTGCCACATCCTCTCCAACATTTATTACTTGCTGCTGTGCTAAACTTTGCCACTGCTACTGAGATGGTATCTCATTGTGGTTTTGATTTCCATCTCTCTTATTGCTAGTGGTTTGGAACATATCTTCAAGAGTCTGTTGGCCTTCCGAATATCCTCTTCTGTGAAAAGTCTTCCATGTCTTTTGTCTACTTTGTAATTAGATTATCAATCTTTTTCTTCAGGAGGCCCTATAGGATTCTGTAAACTTTCATTATGAGATTCTTGTCTGAGACGGTATTGCCAAGTGTTTGTTTACAGTCAGTAGGTTTTCTTTTCACCATGTTGAGAAAGGTTTTTGATGAGCACAGAGATTTAATCTTTATAAGCTCCCATTCATCAATTTTATTCTTTTCAGATTGTGTATTTCTGGCTCTATTTGGCAGTCCTTTTATACCTTTTAGACTAACCCTTCTAAACTTGGCCCCAGATTGTCTCTATTCTTGAACATGAATGTCCCATTTCAACTCGTCATTCTTATGTAATAGATGATATTATGGTGCTATTAGCAGTCATCAACATTAGTTAATTTCTACTCACTACTGTGTAGAATATCAATCTTCATGTATTCCTATATTCCTTTTCTTGATGAATTCCAGTTTTTGCAAATTCATACTTCATGCATTTCACATTCTAATTATCAGGGAGTGTTTGCAGTTGTCTCTTCTCATTTGGAGTTATACCATATTCGCAAAGTCCTAGAACTTGATTGGCAAATAAACTTCTTTCACATCAATAATGTTGACTTTCTTCTGAAGACATCACTCTTTGCCAGTTGTCTTTTGCATGCCTTCCTCCTGAAGGATTTCATGTTCTGACTTTCTATATGACAATGTTTCCTAGCTATTCATATGATTTTCAAAGGCCAGTGTTTTTTAAGTAGTAAACCACCAATTTTTTCTTCTTGATCAGTCTTAATCACGATGCTCTGTGAAACTTGTTTATAGTATGTGGTGCTGGTATTGAAAATAATGGTGATAATAATAGCTTCTAGAGTCACAGCAACATTCAAGCCACCAGTTTGTCTTTCTGACAAATCAACAGATAGTAGTTGCATAAACTTTAAAACAATATTTATTTTCACTTATCTACTTTATTGGAAACCTTTTCTGTACTTGTTACCATAAATTCCTGGGTAATCTTTAGAGATAAAGTATCCCTGCCATTCCTCCTTATCTCTCAACATAAAACAGAAAGGCTGTGATTATTATTTATTTTCTTAAATGAGTTATTTCTTTTTAATATTTTATTTATAGCATTGTCTGTTATTACTTGGAATTGGCAACATTTCTGGTTTAAATTTAATATTTTTCCTGATTTCATGAGTGATAAATAATACTCAGGTAAATTAAAGAAGAGATATATCTCTACTATGCCATCTTATCTTTAAATTTTTATCCCCTATTTGTCATGCTGAAGATAATCCAGAAACTACAAGAACAGTACATTGACAGAGAAGTACCAGATATACAATCTGGGTTTAGATGAGGTTCTTTCACCAGTAACATTACTGCTAATGTCAAATGGATTTTGGCAGAAAGCCAAGATTATCAGAGGAATGTCTATCTGTGTTTAATTGACTAGTGTGGATCACAACAAATTGTGACTAATCTTGAGAAGAATGGAAATCCCAGAACACTTAGTTGTGCTCATGAGAACCTATACTTGGACCAAGAAGCAGTTAATTAGAACAGAACAGAGGAGTGAAACACTGCACAGTTCAGGGTCAGGAAAGGTGTGTGCCAGGGATGCATCCATCTCCATACCTTTTCAATCTATATTCAGAACAGATCACTCAGGAGGGTGACTTTATAAGGGGGAATATGGCATCAAGTTTGGAGGAACACATCAACAACCTCCATCATGAAATTAAACCATTATCCTTGCTAAAACTTGAACAGGACTTGAGGCATTTGTGCAAAATGTCAAGGACTGTAGCCTTTCATATGGATTGAATTTCAATGTTAAGCAAACAAAGATTCTCACCACTGGACCAATTAGCAGCTTCATGAGGGATGGAGAAGAGAATGAGATTTTTGATAGCTTCAGAGCACTTGGTTCCAAAGTTAATGAAGTCAAGAATCAAAAGACAAATTGAAGAGCAAGGATGCCAGTCGGGAGACTAAGGTGTACTGAATCTAGTCCATTGTCTTTACAATTATTTCATATGCATCAGAGAGCTAAGGATTATAGAAGGAGGATTGATGCCTTTGAATTGTGGTTCTGGAGAAAAGAGTTGAACATAACGTGGACTTTCAGGAGAACAAATAGGTGTATCCTGCAGAGAGTGAAACTAGGTTGCACCCTAGAGGCCAGAATTTTGAGGCTACATCTCACATACTTTGGGCACATGGCCAGGAGAACCAGTCCTTGGATAGGGACATCATGCGTGGAAGGGTGGACAGACAGCATAGGAGAGGAAAACCCAGGATGAGATGGATTGACTCAGTGACTGGAGGGATGGGATTATGTCCATTGGAGATGATGAGATTGGCTCAGAATAATACAGGTTTCGGGGCTAATATACATAGTCTCACTATGAGTCACACAAGCTAATTGATTGCACACACCAGCAACATTTGTCATCACCATTATAATGAGGACTAAGGTGTGTGTGATTCCAGCCATGGTCTTTCTGATCACTTGCTATGCATTCTGAGAGCTGGACAATGATGAAGGATAACAGAAGAAGAATTGATGCCTTTGAACTGTGGTGTTGCAGAAGAGCACTAACATGCCATGGACTGCCAGAATGACAAACAAATATGCCTTGGAGAGAATGCAGACAGAGTGATCTTTGGAGGCATAGATGATGATGTTTCACCTCACATAATTCTGCCTGGTTGCTGTTCCTTAGAGAGAGACATGATGCTTGGATAGGTGGAAAGTCAGTGAAGGAGAGGAAAACCTTCGACCAGATGGATTGACATGCGACTGCCACAATGGGCTTTAGTGTTTCAGGAAGGGTGAGGGTGGCACAAGATAGGACAGCCATCAGTTCTGTTATTCATAGGATTGCTATGGGTCGTACTTGATGGTGCCTAAAAACAACAACAATTTGTCATCACCAAGAGAGACATATATACATTCCCATTCACAGCTACATACACATTAAAAATGTAGAGAAATGTTAGTATTATTAATAAAGTATTTTCAAATTTCAATTTTAAGGAGATATGCTTGATGTGAGATTCATCCCAGGGCATGAGTAGTTGAAAATAATAATAATCCTGACATGTAGAGAGCTGTTTGTAGGGACTCTGATGAAAGAGGTTACAGTGTTTCAGGTGTGGTGCCTCTATTTACTGGGCATCTCCCTTTGTTTGGACTAGAATTTAAAATTAGCTGATTGTTTCTATCAGGTGCAGCTGAAGCTCCAGCATAATGAAGATGATATTCAGGATTTCCATTAGCATCCATTATTTTCTAAGTAACACAGGACATGGACGGTTTTATTAATTTTTGTCCAAGAGAAATTTTCAAATAAAATCAAGTTTTTAATCTGAATTCAGGATTGCTTGTTCTATACACTAATCTAAACGAACGATAGAGAATGTTTAGAATTCGTATCCAAGGTTTCTTTTTTTCTTTTCTAAAAAGATGATATACAAAAATAATGCTGTCTTTCAAATGCACATACTAAGATTAAATATTTAGTTGAATCAACTAAAAATAGTAAGACATTGAATGAAAATTGTTATATAATATGTCTAGACAATACATGTTCCTTCTTAAAAAGATATGAAAATATTTTCATAAGATTATTGCATGCTGTAATAATATAATTGCATGTGTTTACAACAATTATGCACTTACATATAATTATGCTAATTATGTAAATACACAACATTTGATAAAATGTTACTCTGAAATTCACTCAAATACAGAACGAAATGATAGAGCCAAGTGCCAAATATGAAGGGCTTTAAATAAGTGATCACTCGTCACTCTTTTCCTCTAAGAGCTGTTCCCAAATTTTACAGCACGATGGAAAGCCATTGATGATAAATCTGAAGTTGAGATCATTATTTTTGTCTTGGAAGATTTATTTTCTTTTCTAACTTCTAAGTGGAGTATAATTGAGTAAGTGGTCATAATTAATTATTTCAAATAAATTTAAATATCAAGAGCTTCATAAGTGAAAATGTTAACTAACCAATAAAATAATGGAGCTGATAAGACTATGAAGAACAGCATATCTAAAGGCAATGTATAGTCTTATATATTGATCACTACTAACTCGTTAAATTTAAAAATTTCTGTCGTGGAGGAAAAAAGAAAAGAGCAAGAATATACGCAATCATGTGGCTAGGCTTTGAACCTTGTTCTGACTTCTACGTAATATTCCTACAATCTACTTTCAGAATTTTTAAATAAAAAGAAAAGATAGGCACCATCATCCTATTGTTAATAATTCTTGATACTCAGAGTCTCTCTTGACTCCTACAGGGACTGTTTCCTGAGAATACTAAAAACAAGGAGCAGTATTCAAGTTCAGGGAGAATATGTGGTCATTCACACTACAGATACATATCTAAGACCATTTTGTAGCCTAATTTCATCTTATTAGAAGAATTGTAAATGAATTTTACTATATGATAGTTTTTATAAGTCTTACCCTCAGAGATCTCTCAGTATAAAAAGCACGGAAGATAAAAAAAATACAGCTGCAATTGTTGTTGTTGTTGTTATGTGCTGTCGAGTCACTTGCGACTCATAGTGACCCTATGTACAGCAGCCCTAAACTCCGCTCTGTCCTGTGCCAATCTCACCGTATACTACACACCCATCCCGATTACCCCAGTCACTGAATCAATCCACCTCATAGAGGGTCTTCCCCTCCTGCGCTGTCCCTCCACCCTCCCAAAAATGATGTCCCTCTCCAAGGACCTGTCCCTCCTTACAACATGTTCAAAGTATGTTAGACGAAGGCTCAGAATCCTTACCTCCAAGGAGCCTCCTAACAACCCTTTTCAGGATGAATCTGTTTATTTTCCTAGCAGTCCATTGTACCCTCAATACTCTTCTGCAGCACCACAGCTCAAAGGCATCAATTCTCCTTCTATCCTCCCTAATCATTGTCCAACGAGCTGCAATTATAAGACAAATAAACTCAGATTAAGAAATGTGTGAGTAGTAAAAGGAAATAGAAATCTGAGCTTCTTAAACTTCCTTTTCTCATATTTATCTAAAAAGTAAACAAGTAACAAAAATCCTCATAACATGTACACCTTGTTGTTGTTGTTGTTAAGTGCCATCGAGTCATAGGCGACTCATAGCGACCCTATGAAGGAGAGTCCTCGATACTTGGGTGCCTTTCATCCTCTCTCCAGGTTCACAGGGTTTCCGGAGGCAAGCTATTATGGAAGTGGATGCCACTCCTCCCTCCGAATGTACACCTTAGCATCCTTAAAAGTTTCACACTGATGCAGATCTTTTCAGGTAAAGTGGGGCAGGAGTTATATACAGAAGCATTCGGAAGTGAAACTGTTCTCATTAATCTTTGAGCAGATTTATTTTTATTATTTGTTATTTTTTTTACTATAAAATCATTATTGTAATCTTGCCACAATAATTTATTTTGTTAGGGTACAAAAATGTTTACTTCGGAATTTGTTCTTAAGATGAAAAAACCATGCTGCTTTGAACTGTTAGTTTTTATAGAAAAATGAAAAGGAGGCAATAAGCAGGCAGATGGTGAAATGACACCTTTTGAAAGACAACCTCCATTACTGCATTAACTGTACAAATGTACAACAATGGGTATCTGGATATATTAACTTTTAAAAAATTTGTTTGATTATTAGAACAAGGGGTGGGTAAAGGATATGGGAAAGATTTGGTGTGAAAAACAATATATAGGAACTTTCTAAGCAAACCAGTATAAAATAAAAATTTTATTTAAAAAATAAAGAACAAAGATAATAATATAAAACAAATTTTAAAAATATTTTTGAGTCTACAAAATAGATCTAAAAATTACAGCTTCCATCTTAGTTTTCCTGGGAAAAGTCTAACAAGGTTATGTACATTTCAAATTTTTCACTTCTGGCTGTAAGGAAGTATATAAAAACTGATTTACCCCTGAAAGAAGCAAGTGTTAAAAATAGCAGCATCAATGTATTTTTAATCAGTAATGTTTAAGAACTATTCTAATATCTGTTCATCAGATATTTGGAACAGCAGTTGGATAATCAAAATGCTAATCTGCACAGACCATTTGTAATCTAGTTGCACTTGTAATAAATAAATCTGGAGGGC
Organism: Elephantulus edwardii; assembly: GCF_000299155.1. Taxonomy (NCBI): domain Eukaryota; kingdom Metazoa; phylum Chordata; class Mammalia; order Macroscelidea; family Macroscelididae; genus Elephantulus; species Elephantulus edwardii. The sequence goes on from NW_006399858.1 coordinate 11,394,201, forward strand.
TAATATGTATTCCGTATGTTGCTGTTACTAAAATGGAAGGAAAAGAGCTTCTAAAATCTCTTATAAAACCAAATAACCCATCTCCTCCTTGTTTGTATTCCTTTCTCATAAATCCTCCCAAACAGATGTGTACATTGTTGTCAGCTGTATTTGTCACTGTACAGGCTGTCTCTTGCCAGCTTGTCAGCATGTTGTTAGGCATGATTCATTGTGTGCTGTCAGTCCTGTAGTTGCTTTACAAAGAAGCAAATCTGACTTCAGGCTTGAATAAAGAAGTCATCAGGGTACTAATCAGTGATGTACAGGATGGACTTATCCAGCCCAATGGAGCTTGAAGCCTTCTAGAACATCCTTTGGTGACTCAACGGTACAATGCTGATTAATATAAACAAAATAAATATCAAACCTTATCTGAGAAGAAATACTAAAGTAAAATAAGCACACAGATATTCAAGTGCTCTTTAATAAAGGGTTATATAGTAACTCCTTTTGTTATAGAACAGTTGCATCTCATGGGGCTGTCAAAATGCTGAATTTTGCCCAATTACCACATCATAAGAGTGTTCCTAGAAGATGACACACAACTAGAATAAGCTGAGAAATCCAACTTTCTGGCAGCTCATAAATCTGGATCAAAATAAACTCATTATTATAATACACTTCAACTAATGAGGATGATTTTTATTAGAGAAAAATAAGGTCTCCAATGGGTGGAGTAGAAAGACATTGGGTGGCAGATATAGGACATACACTTAAATCTCCTTAATGAAGAAATTATCTTATTATGGAGTATTAAACAGAACAAGATAAACCATTTGTTTGGAAATTTTCAACCTTTCCCTCAAGAGGTTTGCTGGTTTGTTTCTTCTCTGTGTTTCTTAATTATTATACTTGTTATAACATGTAATAAATTTTTTTAAATGCAGAACAATGTGACCAAAATAATTTCTTCTCCTTGTGATTCCAAAGAAATCCTGGCTAAATTACAAGGGGAAAAAAACATCCTAAAATACAAATAAAGAAAAGCTCTAACTTATGATGAAAGACTTGTATGTGTGTGTATATTGTTGTTCTTGTCAGGTGTCTTTGAGTATGACTCATAGTGAACCTATGAAGCAAAGATGAATTCTGTTTTGTCCTGTGCCATCCTCATACTTCCTGATATGCAAGAGCCCATTGTGGCAGTCACCACATCAATCCACCTCGTCAAGGTTCTTTTTCTCCTTCGCCCACCCTTCACCCCTCCTAGCATCTTGTCTTTCTCCACGGTATGCCCCCTCCTAGCAACATACCCAAAGCATGTGAGGCGAAGCCTCAACGTTCTGGTCTCTAAGGAGCACTCTGGTGGCACCATCCCCAAGACCTATTTATGTTTTCTTTTGGCTGTCCATGAGATGTTTAGGTGCTCTTCTCTAACACCACAGCTCAGAAGCATCAATTCTTCTTCTGTCATCCTTATTCACTGTCCAGCTCTCAGATGCAGAGCAAGTGGTCAGAAAGACCATGGCCTGGCCTGAATCAGGCACATCTTAGTCTTCAAACTGACATCATTACTCTTCAATAATTTGGAGCGATCCTTGACGGCAGATTTTCCCAGTGCAATGCATCCCCTTATTTCCTGACTGCTGGAACTATCGGTTGTTAATTGTGGATCCAAACAAGATGAAGTTGTTGACAGCTTCAATGTCTTCTCCATACATACAATTAAGAAGGGAGTGTGTCAGGATTGTATTCATACCTATTTAAGCTGTATGCTGAGCAAATTATTTGAGAAGCTGGATTCCACAAGAAGGAAGGTGGCATCAGAATCAGAGGGAGACTCATCAATAACCTGTTTTATGCAGATGACACAACCTTCCTTGTTGAAAGTGAGGAGGTCTTGGAGCACTTTTTGCAGAAGATCAAGGAATACAGCCTTTGGTATGGATTGCATCTCAATGCCAAGAAAACAGATTCTTAGCACTGAACCAATAGGCAACATCATGATGTGTGTGTGTGTGTGTGTGTGTGTACACACTACCTTCACAAATCTTTATATTTAAACTCATTCTATATTAAATATATTTCACTTACTTTATGGCAGAACTACTCCAAGGACTAAAAACATAGTAATAAAAAGGATAAAATTATAGTGATAAAAGGAACACTGATACAGTATATATATTATTTACACATTTTGCATCATACACTATTCATAAAGCTTGTAATACGGGTATGTGTTACTTTTTCTACTTTAAATATACTTATTTTTCCTTGGAGGCAAGGATTCTGGGGCTTCGTCTGACATACTTTGGACATGTTGTAAGGAGAGACAGGTCTTTAGAGAGGGACATCATGCTGGGTAGAGTAGAGGGACAGTGCAGGAGGGGAAGACCCTCTATGAGGTGGATTGATTCAGTGACTGGGGTAATCGGGATGGGTGTGTCAGAGGCAATGAGATTGGCACAGGATAGAGCACGGATTAGGGCTGTTGTACATAGGGTCGCTATGAGTCGCAAACGACTTGACGGCACATAACAACAACAACAACAACGTTCATTAGAAAATCCAAATGCACCTATAACTCATCATATTGAAGACATATTATGGTACATGCCCATATACCATGAATATAAGAAAATAATTATGTGTATGCAGTGTTGTTGTTGTGTACCATAGAGTTGTCATTGACCCATAAGTGACCTTCTTGTGGGTTTTTAGAAGCAGTTAATTGAATGCAAAGAGATTGTCCATCCTTCTCTGGCACAGCATCTGGTCGATTTGAACTGTGAACCTTCGGGATTGTAGCACAGCTTCTTGCCACTAGGCTAGCAGAGCTCCTATTCTCTTTCTTTCAAGTCTCCCAGTTGCTGAGCAGAAGAAGATGGAGAATCTCCTCTTTTGTGATTTCTAGTTTGAAAATCCACTGGATACTCAGATAGCTATGCAACACTTCCTATTTAATGTTAATGAAGAGATCCCTCCCACCCTCCCACTCCCTCACTACCTGCCTCTCCCTGGCCTAATGGTAGGAAACTGTGCTATAATTCCAAAGGCACTCGCCTAAAATCCACCTGATCAAAGAGTTTTCTTGTGAGTAATATGATTTTCTTTTTATAACGTTACATTCCATAGAATCCTCTTTTTCTTTTTGTTTAAATGGGAACAAATATGAATCTCTTCCACTTGGTTAATGAGTTGTCCGTAACTATCTTTGTTTGTTGAAATGTCTCCATTAATATTTTATCAATTCTTGGGGCATTTTTTATCCCCAACACTTTGAGGCAGATTAGACTTCTTCCTTCACTATCTTTGGTTCTCCAGCATACGCTATTTTCTGAAATGGCTCTGTGTCAATCTTTTGATACAAATGACCTTATGCATTTCTTACATCTTATTTTTTAAATTTTTAAAATTTTTATTGGTTTTCATATAATAATTGCTTTATATTATATTTCACTCCTATACATTGTGTTTTATAAAATTTTTAACTTACATTGCATTTCATATAATCATTCATATACATTTTATTTTACATTATTTTTTAATTGTGCTTACAATGTTTATATACATTGTGTTTCACACTATTCTCCATTCATGTTCTTTTGATGTTTCCTGTGTGCCCTTGAGTATTTCTCCATGGCATCCTTCTGAATTCTGGACAGAAGCTTGAATTTTTTTATTTTTCTTTAGTTCTTTCAGCTTGAGAAATGTCAACTGTATTCTTCTTTTTTGCTTTCACTACAATACTTTGTCTTCTTGATTTGCCTTTCGACATCTGTTCAGCTGTCATTTCATCATTTCATACCTCTTTTATAGCTTGTCTTTGTTTAAGATCATGTTTCAGAGTCTTTTCTGACATCCATTTCTATTATTTCTTTCTTTTGTGAAAAAGAAGATGTTCAGTGGAAAAAGAGAAGACTCTCAATATGATACATTGACATTGACGGCTATAATAAGATTGTGCATAACAGGTATTGTAAGAATGCCATGGGATCGTGCAGAACTTCTTCCTTTTGTATATGGAGTCACTGTGAATTAGACTAAGCTGAGTGAGACCTGACAGTAACAGAATCCAGTTAAGAATGATAGGTGTGAGTGAAGCTGAGCAAAAGTAATAGAAAAATCAATAATATCTAAAAAAAAATTCCAAAAGAAGATGCTGCAGGTTGGCTCTACGGAGGACCCGTAGATATGGTTGTACCTAAGAGGTGCTCTGTCTGGAAGTCAGGTGAGAAGTTTTATACTTTTCATGTGTCAATCATCAGTTTAAAAAAAATTTAGTTAACTCTTCTGAGTTGGACACTTGCAAGTGCATAAATAAAATATAAGAAGCAAACTGGATTCACTCTTTTTTGTGGTTTTTCTGCAGCATACGGCCCACAAGTGTAGCTGTTAAAATCAAAACCAAAAGCAAACACAAATACAAAAAGTATAAATGATCCTGGAGAATCTAAGTGGTGGCATTATTATTATTCATTCTTAAAGAATCTTCATCATAGTCGCAACCTTCCAGGTCCTTAATCAATTCTTACATGCTCTTTGGAGGCAAGAATGATGAGGCATTTCTTCATATATTTTGGCCATGTTGCTAGGAGGGTATATTCCTCGGAGAAGGACATGCTGCTGGGAAGGGTGGAGGGTCAACAAAGGAGAGGAAGACCCTCAATCAGGTGGATTGACATGGTGACTGCTGCAATGGGCTCTTTGTGTGCTGGAAGTGTGAGAATGTCACAGGTTAGAACAGGGTTCAACTCTTTTGTTCATAGGGTTGGTATAAGTCATACTTGACTCAACGGCACAGAACAACAATATGCATACTATCCTCTGAGCTTTGGCTTGTTCAATTTTAATCTTGATCAAAAGAACAGACATTAACATTAATTCTGAGTGATCAGATCAACTTGCAGGCAAAAATCTGTTATTCTGCCTCTTAAAGATCACTGAAATTGAAAATATACATAATCAAACTCTACTTTTTGTCTGAAAGAAAAGAGACCCACAAATGGTGGTTCTGGAATAAAAACACAAGATTGATAGTCATAGGAAATCTTAGGAGAACTAAAGGCATGGATATGAGCTGTATGAAACTTTGTAACAAAAAATGCTGGACTTCTGGGGAATAGAATTCAAAAGAGACAAATTTAGAGACAAAGAAATGGTATAAGAAATCATTTATGTTGTCGTAATTGTAACTGTCAAAAAGATGAAGTTCCAATATACTAATCCTGTGACTTTCTAGGATATGTTTTTAAATAATGAAGAACTTGAAAGAAACAAATAATGATAAAAATATTTAACAATGCTCCCTAATCTTCTGGGTTTTTTTGTGATTTAAGTAAAAGAAATGTCTGGCAATTCCAACTACAGTACGCTGTTTCTAACAGGTTATTTCAGACAGCATATATGGGGCATCAATTCCACCAAAAACTTTCTCAGTTCCATCCACATCATTCTCCAGACTATGAGACCAAATTCTTCAAGAGACTAAAGAAGACCAAGTGATAAAGGGAGCAGTGCGGGTGATTTTGAAGTGAGGATAGATGTAAGGATTTAGAGCACCTTCTTATTCCCAACGTCAGATCTGCCGCTTCTTGATGTATTTTGGGATTTCAGTTGAGGGGTCTGGCTAGGACTTGAAAAAAGATAGGAAGATAGATAAGAAAAAAAATGAAAGTTGTTCTCCAAACTTTATATTCTTCCCTGGGGAGAAAAGTATTTCAGGATTTCCTAGTAGTAAGAGCAGACGATTTACAAGATGGACATTTTATTCTGGATTTCTTTATTCTTTTCTCTGACATTTTTACTTTAACGGGACTTTATTCTGTAAGTTAATCAAACCAAAAGCATATTGACAATTAATAGAAAATGTACTCCAGTTAGAAAAAGGAATTTTTCACTTGAAACGATTATTGATTAAATGTAAATTAAAACAACACCAAGAAATTAGTTTCATGAAAATTTTGTGTGCATGTGTGTAGGGGCAAAAATAGATGAGAGAGGGGAGGGGGGAGGAGAGACAGAGAGAGAGAGAGATACTAAAACCCCAGTGCCATTGAGCTGATTGAGTCTCATGACATCCTCATTATGTTTCAGGGGACTTAAATCTTCATGGGAGGAGTTTGTCCATTTTCCTCTTAAAGAGCGATTATTGAATTTGAATTATTAGCCTTTGGGTTGCTGCCAACATTTGAATTAGTACACCATCAGAGTTCTTCTTTCTCTATAGATAGAAAGATACACACACACATATAATTTTCCTAACTTCTTAGTTTTATTTTTCTAAATTATGTTTTGGGTGGAAGTTTAGAAAACTAAACTCTAAAAAAAATATAAGAATATTATCTATCTTACTTTACATAGTTCTGAGATTTTGCATACATAAGCTTATTAAAACCTCTTTGTTTTTGTTACTTGCTAGTTGACCTATTATTGACTTATGGTGACACAACAGAACTACCCTTTAGGGTTTTCTAGGCTGTTTTCTCTACAGGAGGAGAGGCCAGGGCTCTTTCCCATGGAGGCACTGGGTGTTTTCAAATGGCCAAGTTCCTAGTCAACTGTCAAAGAATTAATGTTTTATTCCTCTAGGATACCTGTCATGTCACACACTAAGTGTAGAAACCGAGATTTAAACCTAGACAGTCTGGTTCCAAGTTCATTGCTCTTAACTTGTATGCTATAATATTATTGTCCATATTAAAAGAAAAAGTCCTACTAAAAACACATCATTGTCAGTCAATTACATTAACAGGCTCTAGGTTGGATATTCATTATTCTCTCTTTGCTTGCTTCTTTCTTTTGTCAAAAGTAATAGCTAATGCTTTTAATTTAGATTCCTGCTAATAAAAAAAAAGTTACAAATGTGAAACATGTGGAAATTCATTTTTAAGGTAAAAAAAATTAAAAATATTTTTTATTTGGTTTAAAGTTCTCATTGCAAATATCAACAAGATGGAGGCCCCTGAAGAAGAAAGGTCAAATTACTGTTGACAAAACAGGCTCTGAGAATGCAGTTAAGGGCTCCCAGGTGGCTGCTCTTTTGCTCTTAAAGCAGCTTTTCTCTAATGCAAAGCACCTACAAACAAAACAAAAATAATCAAATAAAGCTGTAATCCAGTCCCTAAAACATCTCTGTTAATTACTGCCTTTATTCTTCAGAATTATTTTTTTCTTTGGATTATGCATTGTTAGCTTCAAATCACTGAGTGAGTGAGCTAACAATTCTAGTCGCTTACCTAGTTGCTTATTTTTAACCAGGATTTCAGGTTGTTCTACTGTGTGATATATTGGCTAATTACTGAAAGACAAAAGTACAAATCTACTGGCTCCTCCACAACAGAAAGGAATCCACTGGCTCTTCTCAGGAGAAAGACAGGCAGTGTGTTTCGGTAAAGATTACATCCTTGGAAATTCGATGAAAGACCAATTTCAGTCAAACAATGACAGAATCAATGACAGTAGATTTATTTGGGACAAAATACAATTAGGTTCGTAATACAATTTACCTCAGAGGCAAAGTGGTGGAGTTCTGGGTTGTTAATTGAAAAGTCAGATGTTTGAATCCACCAGTTGCTCCATAGGAAAAAAAAGATGCAACAGTTTGCTTCTGTACAGAAGTATAGACTTGGAAACTCTATGGGACAGTCTTACTCTATCGTAAGGGTCACAATGAGCCAGAATCAAGTAGATAACAGTGGGTGTTCTAATTACATCTAGTACATAGTACAAACCTCCTCTCTCTGATGGAATCCTGTGACCTCTAAGAGGTTAGAAGTCTCATGGATAACAAATAGAAAATCTAGGAAAGTGTTATAAAATATTAGTGTTCTCAAAGAGGTACTGAAAGAATGAAGATTAGAGACTTCTCCCAAGAAGGAAATCCCTATTGACAAAGGAGAAGTGGTAAGATAATTGGTGAGCCCACATGAGATTAAAGTTAAAAGCTAGTGATTCAAGGAGTTCAAATCCTTGAAGCTGAAGAAACTAAATACAAGCCCACAAGAAATAAAATGTGATCTGAATCTATCCCGCCTGAATTTAAAATCTATCTTACACTAAGTATTGAACATTAGATAAGTAATGGAATGATATTCATATTATATATGAAGAAAGAAAAATTCATTACAAACAGAAGAAAGAAAAGACAAAAATAGATATCAGAAGGTACTAAAAATTGTAGTAATGAGTCAATAAACCAAAATGAAGGAAAGATATTCCAAAGTAAAAAAGATTTCAAAGTGCTACTTAAGAAAACAAAGTATATATATATATATATATATATATATATATATATATATATATATATATATATATATATATATATACTTATATATATGGATGTGTGTGTATATTTATGTGTATCTATGTGTGTATATATATGTATATATATAATGCAGAGTTGGAGTTAGGACATAAAAAGGGAACAAATTACTCAGAATTCCTCAAGCTGAAAGAACTGGAAAGCTCTGAGTTGTAATACTGAAAGATACTATAGACAAAATTTTGAATGAGCAAGGTTGCATCAAAAGAAAAAAAAAGGACTAAACAAAGCCACTGTACTAAAAAGAAATAGCTATCATAGAACCATTCAGAAAGTACCACATGATGAAGAATTAATGGTAATGAAAGAATAAGCTCAAGTTGCACTGAAATAGTTGGCAAAAATTAATTCCCTAGGAAATAGTAGGACACCACCTGAAGTATTTCAACAAACAGATGCAGCTCTAGCCAGTTAATTTGTAAGATAAGAACCTAATCCACTGACTGGAAGATGATCAAATAGCATTTGAAAATTATTGAAAAATATTAGCACTACATTTAAGAAGTAAAATTTTATAGAATATTATCCAAAACCAGAACTGTTCAACAATGAACCACCAGAAGTTCAAGTTGGATTTAGAAGAGGTCATAGGACAAGAGATATCATTACTGATGTTAAATTGATCTTACCTGAAAATAGACTACTGGAATTTCTATTTGCATTTTATTGGCTGTGAAAAAAGCATTTTTCTATGTGTTAGCAAATTATGGCTAATACTGAGAAGAATGTTAATCCCAATACCTTTAACTGTGCTCATGCCACAACTATACCTAGAACAAGAAGTCATCGGAAGTGAACAAGGAAACACTACATGGTTTAAAATAAAGAAAAAAAGAGTATCAGGGCTGTATGTTTTCTTCATACCTACTAAAATTTTATACCAAGCAGGACTTTGAGAATCTGGACTTTAAGAAGAGAAATGTGGTATCAGGATGAAAGTAAGATTGTCAACACCTGAGTTATGCAGTTAATAATTAACATTACTTGGTGAAAATGAAAAGGACTTGGCACACTCCTTGCAGAAGATCAAAGACTACAGTTTTCAATATGAATTGTCTCTTAATGTCAAGAGAACAAAAATCTTTACCAGTGGGCCAATACACAAGATCATGATAGATGAAAAAAAGAATTGAGCTTTCAAATACTTCATCCTACTTGCATCCACAATCAACAACCTTATCAATAGCAGCCAGCGAATCAGGAGACATACTGCACTGTGTAAATCCACTATTAGGGATCTACCAAAAGTACTAAGGATCAATAATAACACTTTAAAGATTAAGGTGCACCTAATTCAAGCCGTAGTTTTTCCAATCACCTGCTGTGTATCTGAAATTTGGACAATAAAGATGATAGAAGAAGAATCAATACTTTGAGTTACTATGTTGGAGAATATGGAATATTTCATGAACTGCCAAGAAAAGAAACATAGTTTGGTGAAACTGCAACTACAATGGTCCTTTCAAGGTGAGAATGGTGACATTTATTCTCACATACTTTGGGCATATTGTTAGAGCAAACTAGTCCTTGAAAAAGGACTTCGTGCTTGGAAAGTGGAGGCCAGCAAAAGATGGAAGATATTCAATTAATTAGACTGAAACTGTGTCTGTATCAATGATCTCAAGTATATTGGAGATGATGAAGATAGCACAGGATTAGTTAGGAAAGATTTATATCCATTGTTCATAGGGTTACTATGAGTTTGTCTGTGATATCCACTTCCAAAATGTCTTGCCTCTGGGAATTCTATGAACATGGAGAAACGACTAAAGTTATACAAGTGTTCAGGCCTTTCATTCACAGGGTCGCTATGAGTTGTCTATAACTCAACAGCACTTAATAACAACAACAACAACAACAATAGTATTTTATCGCATTTGACACATCAGTGTCACAGTGTGGAGCAATACAGAAACTGTGAGTCAGTTACCTCTGTACAGCAAATGGACAGACCAGTGCTACATAGGAGAATGTTTGACCAAAAACAATGAAAACCAGGTCTGAGTGCCTCAGATTAAAATCTACCACCTTTGACTTGGTAGCATAACTTTCTGTCCACTAGGCATTTTTGTTGTTGTTGTTAAGTGCCATTGAGTCCTGAACAACTCATAGGTGGGAGATTTTAATCTGTGGCCCTCAGGCCTGGCTTTACTTGGTTTTGGTCAAACATTTTTCTAAGTGATATAGTACTTGTCTCTCCATTTGCTGTACAGAGGTAACTCGTGGTTTCTGTAATGCTAAACACTGTGACACTGATGTGACACTGTGACACTGATGTGTCAAATACGGTAATGGTTGCCCATGATGGACAGTGTTTAGTGGAGTTCCCCAATTAACAGAAGCTTGGAAGTAGGAGTGGCATCTACTTCCAAAATAGCTTGCCTCTGGAAACTCTATGAACTTGTAGATAAAATGAGAGTTATAAAAAAACAAAACCAAGTGTTCAGGTCCTTTGTTAATAGGGTCACTATGAGTTGTCTATGACTTGACAGTACTCAACACAACAACAATATATTCAACTTACGTAAATTTTAAAACAATATAAAAACAAAACAAAACAAAACAATTCTGACTATTGTCAAGTGAATCCTGACTCATAGCAGCAACAGCAGCATAACAAGGAAAGAACTGCCTTGTAGGGTTTGTCAAATCTTTGTCACACAGAGCTTTTACTAGGTTTGAACCACTGACATTTTGACTAACAGCAGAGTGTTTTAACTTTTGTTGCACCAGCACTCCTATGTAAAAAAATAAGTGAGTGCCAGGTATCTGTAATAATAAGAGCATGGATAAGTTTCTTGCAATGGTACATTTAACTGTGTGGATCACAATAAATTGTCACGAACATTAAGGAGAATGGGAATCCTAGAATACTTGATTGTGCTCATGCAAAACCTATACTCAGACCAGGAAACAGTCTTCAGAACAGAAAAGAAACACTACATGGATCAAAATCAGGAAAAGAATGCATAAGGGATGTGTCCTACGTTTTTCTGTCTATATGCAGAACAGATCATTCAGGAGGCTGGATTTTATGAAGAGGACTGGAGGAATCTCATCAACAATCTACTTTAGCAGATGACAGAACGTTGTTTGCTGAAACTGAGGAGGACCTGAAGCACTTGCTGAAGAAAGTTAAGGACCGTAGTCTTTAATATGGATTGAAGCTCAACATCAAGAAGACAAAGATTCTCACCACTAGGTCTATTGGCAGCACCATGACAGATGAAGAAGAGATTGTAGTTGCTAATAATTTCAGCTTGGTCAGCTCCACAATCAACACTGTTGGCTCCAGCAGTCAGGAAATCTAGCGGTGAATTGAACTGGGAAAATCTGTTGCTAGGGACTTCTCCAGAGTACTGAGAAGCAAAGATAACAGTCTGGAGACTAAAGTGTGCCTCATTCAAGCTAAGGTCTTCACAATTATTTGCTAAGCAAGAGAGAGCTGATGACAGAGAAAGAATCAATGCCTTTGAGTTATGGTGCTGGAGAAAAGTCTTGAACATGACATCTACTGCAAAAAGAGCAAACAGCTCTGTCTTGGAGAGGGTGAAATTAAGTTTCTCCTTGGAGGCAAGGATTTTGAAGCTCCATTTCACATCCTTTGAGCACATGGCCAGGTGAGACTGGTCCTTGGAGAACAACACCATGCTCGGATAATGTCTCATCTTGGATGAGATGGATTGATACAGTAACTAGGGTAATGGAGGTAGGAGTATCAGAGTTAGTGTGACTGGATCAAGACAGAGCAGGTTTCAGAGCTGTTATATATAGGGGTCAGTGTGACTCTCAGGTGACTCAACAGCACATTAACATCAACAATAACTTCTAAATATATAGAAATGTGAAAATATGCTCAAAAATCATCATAGGAAAAAATAATTCAATATTGCTACTAACAAAAGTGAGTTAATATCTAAATCTACTATAAAAACTTTAGTGACTAGTGACCACACCCAGATGAGAACGTGAATCTGAGAAGGATTGGTAAAGTGCTTATGGATATTACAACCCATCTGTCTTATTGGCAATTGACTATGAAAAGAACCACTTATATTCAGTAATAATACTATGTTCTTAGGTGCTGCCTACTCAATTATAACTCACAGTGATCCTAAGTATGTCAGACGAAGCTTAAGAATCCTTGCCTCCAAGGAGTAGCCTGGTTTCACCCTCTCCAGGACAAACCTGTTTGTTCTCTTAGCAGTCCATGCTATATTCAATATTCTTCTCCAGTACCACAGCTCAAAGGCATCAATTCTCCTTCTATCATCCCTAGTAATTAGCCAGCTTTCTGATGCACAGCAAGTAATTGCAAAGACTATGGCCTGGATCAGGCACACTGAGTTTCCAAACTGATACAATTGCTTTTCAGTACTCTGGAAAGGTCCATGACAGCAGACTTTCCCAATGAAATTTGTCTTTTGATTTCCTGGCTGCTGGTACCAAGAGTGTTGATTGTGGAGCCAAGGAAACAAAAACTGTTAACAATCTTAGTTTTTTCCCTGTCTATCATGATACTGCTAATCAGCCCAGTGATGAGAATCTTTGTTTTCTTGATATTGAGCTTTAATCCATAATGAAAGCTGGGGTCCTTGATCTTCTGCTGCAAGTATTTAGGTCTTCCTCAGTTTCAGCAAGCAGGGTTGTATCATCTGCATAAAGTGGATTGTTGATAAGTCTTCCTCCAATCCTGATGCCACATACATCTTAATGTTGAAGTAATTTTACACTTAGTTTATAAGAAAAAGAACCCATATGATATTCTTATATAGTTTACAGATATCCTAAAAATTTGTTAATGAATCCTGGAATGCATTATTTCCAGATGGTTCTGTAAAATTTAACCAAAAATTATTTGGGAGAGATTTCCAAGAGTATTTATCTGCTTATTTGACATATGTAAAACTGTCTTTATTTTGCTAGTCTTGTAATACTTTCTTTTCATTCCCTAGAGTAATTTCTCCTATATTATGGTCCCTGAATAATGGTATCAGCATCTTCGAGGAACCTGTTAGAAATAGAAATGAACCTAATACAGGAATAACTAGATTGTCACTGGCTACAACTGCTGACCACTCTCAAAGGAATCATAATAAGAAGTCCTAGATAGTAAAATAAAAAAAAATATGTAGAACTAAAGAAATAAATATAAGACCAGGCTATTTCTCTAATACAAACAGGTAGAATCCCTGATACTCTGGCCCTTAGATACTCATTCAAGCCTGGAATTGAATTTATTCCCATACAGAGCTCAACATTTAGCTAAATGATAAACATACAGCCTGAAAGTAACATCAAGGAAATATGCAGTCCTCAGCTCAATCAACTATATACAACATTATATACAATGATATACAAATTCAAAAGGAAGCTTTTACCCAGGTATTAAGCTGAGAGGGTAGAACAGGATAGAAAAAATATGGGCAAATGAAACAGTAAACATGAGATAGAAGTGGGAAGAGTGTTGTAACATTGTGGGAACTGCAAGCAGTGGCACAAACAAGAATGTGCATGAACTGTTGAATGAATTTCAAATTTGCTCTAAACTTTTACACAAAGGCCAATAAAAAGTCATTTTCTTAAAACAAAAGAAAGAAATGTCAATGATATTTGTGGATCTACTGGTGGTAATACCCAACATTTAATATTTTAATAGATCTTCCATCTGACATAATCGCTGTGGTAAAGAAATTTGATTCTATTAATTCCAGCTTAGATGATAAGTATATATGTTTTAGTTTTAGATGTTGTATGAGTTGTCTATGACTCGATGGCACTTAACAACAACAACAACATAGAGAGAACTCAGCTGGCCTTGTGGACAGAAAGTGATGCTACCAAGCCAAAAGTGTGTGATTTTAATCTGCATCTAGTTTTAATTGTTTTTGGTCAAACATTCTCCTAAGTGATACAGCACCAGTCTGTCCATTTGCTGTACAGAGGTAACCTGTGGTTGCTGTGATGCTGAACACTGTGACACTGATATGTCAAATGTGATAATGTTTACCCATGGTGGACAGTGTTTAGAGGAGCTCCCCAATTAAAACAACCTTGGAAGCAGGAGTGGCATCTACTTCCGAAATAGCTGGCCTCCGGAAACTCTATGATCTTGGAGAAATGAAGAAAGTTATACAAGTGCGTTTATGTCTTTGGTTCATAGGGTCACTTTGAGTTGTATACAACTCGAAGGCACTTCACAACAACAACAAAGATGAAAGCAGTTAGAAAGTTAGTCAATCCACCTGGGTATTGTGGGTTTGCATTTGTTTTGTTGTTGTTGTTAGTTTTGGTTTTGTTTGTGGGTGTGTGTTTGTTTGTGTTGGTTGTTCTATTTCCCCAATAGGGATTAGAGTTAAGGTGGAATAGCAATTGACTCCAATCGCTGTATTCTCTTTTTTTCTCTCACTCATATTCTCTCCCTCTTACTCTATTCAACTATGGGCTCCTGATCTGATGGGGCAATCCACAGGGAATTGCACTGTTTTCTCAAAGGCTACACCTCTCTAAAGATTGGAATCTACCAACAGCTCCATGGAGGAAAGATAGACAGACCTCAGTGTGATTTATAGCTTCAGAAAATATGCTGGAGAGTCCATTATGAATTGGTTCCAACTTGATGGCTATGAGTTTGAATTTTTTGACGTTTTTTGAGCTAATACAACTTTCCTTTGGATGTTATGCAGTGGGTCACATCATAATGGTTCATTTTTCAACTAGACAGTTGTTATATGTTTTTGAGTCAGAATCTACTCATAGATGACTCTCTTTTGTGTTTTCAGAGACAGTAAATTGCATAAAAAGAGATTGCCTATCTTGCTCCTATGGAGCAGTTGATGGGTTTGAACCACCTTCCTTTATACTGGCAGAGTAACTCCTTACCCAGTAGGTCACCAGAGCTCAAATCCTGTTAAACTCTAGGTAGATCTAAAGTGCAGTCTCATTGGAGAACAGGAAATTGGAAAGGCGGTTCATATCATATAAGAGTACGCTAACAAATGAAAATGGTTGGATTCCACCACAGACCTACTGAATAAAAATCACCAAGAGTGTCCTTGCCCATAATAAGCTTTGCAGTCATTGCTTCATACTCAGATCTGACTCATCAAATAATTGTTGACTCAAAAGTCTCTTAGGGAAGTTTCTTCACAGTAGAGCTCCATCAGAAAGCATTGTTCTCAACTCTCCCTGTTACATAACAACTGGTTTCTGAAAAAAACATGCTGCTATTTATAGTTATGTGCATAATTAATTTGCCTTTAGAAATTCATCTCAGCTGCAACATCTGGCACTGGTGAGCTCTTACAATAGGATTAGTCACCTTACTGCTGAGTTTCTCAGGAGATTCTCAGTACCACAAGTGAAAATGCTCATATAATGAACGTTAAGTGCCTTTCTACTTTTGTTCACTGAATTGCAGAGGGTATAACATTAAGAAATCTGTTAGGTTAAATTGGTAACAGTTTTTGTTTTGTGGTTTGTTGTGTTTTTTTTAAAAAAAACCCTTCTTAATTTCTATCAGTTGGGAGGTCTTTATAAGAAAAAAATTTAACACTCAAATTATCATGTAACAAATAATTTTACATCCTACACTAGCATGGTCTGATTACTATACTATTATGTTGTCAAAAGTTTGCTGTTCACAATGACTTTCTTATCCATCAATTGACTTTGACTATGTCACATTGATGGGCAAGGCCATGCAAATGTGGTTTGTTGGTCTATTCACAAGAAGATTGGCTAGTCTTGCCACTAAACTTAGCAGGTTCAGCAGCAAATATTGAGAATTTCATCACCAGCAAAGAAGAAACAATGAACAACCAGCCAGACATACATGAAAGCAGTAGTAGCAGTAGCAGCAGAGAATTAGAGACCCGACATAAGAAAGTAATGAACTGGGATTCTACCGTAGGAAACCAGCAAGCAGGGTTGTGTCATCTGCAGCTGTGTCAACTGAGTTAGCTATAGTTTATTGTGATCCACACATTCAAAAGCCTTTGCATGGCCAATGAAACACAGATAAACATTCCTCTGGCACCCTCTGCTTTCAGCCAAGATTCATCTAACATTAACATAGTACCCACAGTAACACGGCTTCTTTTAAACCTTGCCTGCACTCTTGGCAGTTCTCTGTTGATGCACTGTTCCAGTTATTTTTGGTTAATTTTCAGCAAAACCTTGCTTACATGTGATATTAATGAAATTGTTTGATAATTTCTACACTCTGTCAGGTCACCTTTATTTCTGATGGCAACAAGTATAGATCTCTTCCAGTCCGTTGGCCAAGTGATTGTCCTCCAGATTTCTTGGCACAACTTAGTGCTTCCAACGCAGCTTCTGTTTTCTGAAATATGTCAATTGGTATGCAGTCCATTCCTGAGGCCTTGTTTTTTATATGTCACCTATTTGAAATACCAACACCTGGGTGAGGTGCACTTTAGCTCTGAAAGTGACATCTTTGTTTCTTAAAATTATTAATATTTCACTTTCTGCTTTTTAAAAAAATAGTAGATTACCATTTTCTACCACTGTATTTGTTCAATTAAAATCTGATGGAATGATAAGAATGACCAAACCCCTCAGTAACAGGCTATGTACTTTGCTTGAATGTTTACCCAAAAGATGCTTTAGACCTTATTCATGCCATAACCATAGTTGCACTTAGCTATGTGATAAGATGAGGAATCCCTGTTGGCCTAGTGGCAAGAAGCTGCATTGTAATCCCGAAGGCACATGGTTTGAATCCACCAGGTGCTTCTTAGGAGAAAGATGGCCAATTTCCTTTTATGTGATTAACTGACTCTGGAAACCCACTAGAGGGTCAGCATTGGGTCATTCTGACTTGAGGGTACACAATAGCAATAAAAGGCACGCGTGAAATTCAAAGACAGTGGGCTATCAAAACCATTTGAACAATAAATCTGACTTGATGGTAAACAGCAACAAAAAATATATTATGTACTTTTTGTTGTGTACTGTACAGTTGGAATTGATTTATAGCTGACCCTCCAGTGGGTTTTCGGAGGCAGTAATCATATGGAAGGAAATTTCTCATCCTTCTCCCATGGAGCAGCTGGTGGCCTCAAACTGCCTGTCCACTCACTAGGCCACCAGAGCTCCCTATTATATATGTATAACAAATATTATTAATGAGTAATATATTTTCTCTCTCTCTCTACACACACACACACACACACACACACACACTGTTTATCTGTGTTTCATTGAGAACACAAAGGCATTTGACTATGTGGATGACAACGAATTATGGCTAACATCAAGAAAAATGAGACTCATAGAACATATGATTATGCTTATGTGAAACCTATACTTGGACCAGGAAGCAGTCATTGGAATAGAGCAAGGAAATACTGCATGGTTCAAAATCAGGAAAGGAGTGTGTTAGGAATGTGTCCTGTCTCCATACCTTTTCAATCTACATGCAGAATGACTGTTTGGGGAGGCTAGACTTTATGAGTAGGAATGTGACATCAGAAATAGTGGAAGACTCATAAAGAGACCTGTGTTATGCAGATGACACAAACTTGATTGCTGAAACTGAGGAGGGCCTGAAACATTTGCTGCAGAAGGTCAAGGACTGCTGTCTTAAATATGTATTGAAGCTCTTAAATATGTATTGAAGCTCAATATCAAGAGACAAAGATTTTTCACTACTGGGCTAAATGGCAGCACCATGATAGATGAAGAGGTTAAGATTATTAACAATTTCAGCTTGCTTGGGCCCACAATCAACATTCTTGGCACCAAAAGACAAATTGCATTAGAAAAATCTACTATCAAGGACCTTTCCAGAAGGCTGAAGAGCAACAGTGTCAGGCTCAAGACTGTATTGCACCCAATCTAGGCCATGGTCTTCACAATTACTTGTTAGACATCAGAAATTATGAGGAGAGCATAGGATATGCCAGAGTTCAGATCTGTTGTTTTTACTGTCTCTATGAGTCATACTTAATGGCACCTAACAACAAAAAATCAGAACACCTCTTAGCTGACTCTCCAGAAAGTTTTCAGAGGTTGAAAATAGCACTGCACTGGAGGAGAAATTAGATAATGAAATTGCACAATTTTGAAATTTACTAAATTTTATTAACAAAATTAGACTTAAAAACAATACATGTATATTATAGTTTACATATCAGTTTTAATTGAAAAATAGAGGATTTTAAAATAAAGAAATGAAGACAATATAAATAAAATCAGATTAAAATTAGCATCATATGGGATATGATTCCAGATATTATATATCATTATGATAATTATTAACATTATATATTAGAAGTATTAACAAGACAGTGCCTAGATTAACAAGTCTGAGAGATGTGAGGTACATGAGTGTATGGGATTATAAAATAGTACAACCACTCTGGAATGCAGTTTGGTGTTTCCTCAAAAGGCTGAACATAGAAATTCCATATGACCTAGCTATTCCATTTTTTGGAATAAAACTCGAGAAAATGAGGACAGAGGCACAAATGGAGACTTGTACACCAATGTTCATAGCATGATTATTCACCATCACAGGAACATGGAAAAAGCCCAAATGTCCAACCATAATCGAATAGACTGAGAAAATAAGGTACATTCACATGATGGAATACTATGCAGCACACAGGAGCAATGATTTTGTAAATTATCACCTAACTTGGAGGGGCTGGAGAGTGTTATGCTGACAAATACTATAGAAGACCATTATTGTAGAACGTGTATGAGGATCCAAGGGGGGAAGAGGAGATCAAAGAGGTGAGGATGGGTGGGGTGAAAGTGGGGGTGGTTAATCATTGGTTACACATTTTGATGGGTGGAGGGAGGGGTGGGTAAAGGAAAAGGGAACAATCTGGGCGTGAAAACAATGTATACGAATTTTATAAGTAAATCAGTATAAAATAAAAAATATATTTAAATTAAAAAAGAGTTTATAGAGAATCATTATCCACATTATGATAGATGGAGAAAGTATTGACGTCAATGGTTTCACATTTCTTAAATAAACAATCAACCCCTGGTACCAGCAGTCAGGAAAGCAGGAGAGGTATCACCTAGGGTTGGTCAACTATCAGAAACCTCTCCAAAATGCAAGAGCAATAAAGTCAATTTGAAGACTTAAGACATGCCTTATTCCAGCCGTGGTGTTCTCAATCACCTGCTAGGCTTCAGAGAGTTGGACAATGAATAAAGATAGCAGAAGACATGTTAATGCCTTTGAGTTGTGCTTGAGAAGAGTGCTGAATATCCCATAGATTGCCAAAAGCACAGATATGTCTGGAGAAGGTACAACCAGAGTGCTCCATGGAGACAAAGATGATAAAGCTTTGTCTCACATGCTTTGAGCATGCTTAAACATGTCGCTTCTTTGGAGAAGGACATCATGCTTTGAAGGGTGGTAACTCAGTAAAAGAGTGGAAAACCCTCACCCAGATGGATAGACACAGCGACTAGAGCAATGGGCTCAGATGTGCTAACAATTGTGAGGATGGTACAAGATAGGACAGGGTTTAGAACTGTTGTTCGTAGGATCACTATAAATTATAGTCTACTCCACAGTACTTCCCAACAACATCCTCAAATATATGGCTCTAACAACAACACAGCTTGAGCAGATATTTAGCTTGAGAGGCTAAGACATTTGTTACTTCATAAGTTAAAGCACAACTGTCAGTTTAAAGGGTTAAGGACTTGGACTTGTGGGTGATGACTCTCCACAGAGTCTTTATTATACTCATTGGTTGCTTCACCTTGAGCCAGTTTTAAACCAAATGGCATCAGTGAAGATGTATATAGTCCCACTGTTCCATCATGGCAAGTTTCAGCTAGAGCTACCCATGACATTTGCTGGCCATTCATTTTCACTTCTTTTAGCAGAAAAGAAGTGGTCTATTAGCCAAGATTGCTAGTAGGCAATCTGGATATACAGTCCTACTCATTCATACCCAGCAATTTCACTTTTTCAACCAATGCCTTAACTTTCTCAGAAGCTTGCTGCTGGTTTTTTTTTTGGGGGGGGGAGTTGTTTTTGTGTTATTGTTTTTTTTTTCATTCCAGTCTTTAGATAAGCCTTCTTCCCAATTATTAGAGTAGTATTAAGCACCGTACTAAAGTGTGGATGCCCTACAAAGCCCCCCACAAGTTCACAAAGGTCAGTTCTCCTTTTGATGCCCTAGGGTTGAGGTGTATTTCTATCTTTTTTCACTTTGACTTTAGGTAACATGAATTTTACTCAATCAAATGACCCCTAGGAACATGATCAATATTCCTTGTCCCTGAGTACTTTAAAGTTTTACAGCCTCTTCTTTCTTGGTAGGTAAGTGATTAGAGCATCCAAGAAAATCTTGGATTAAATGAATTGACACAGTTACTGTGGCAATGGGATCAGGTATGTCAAAGATGGGGAGGTTTGCTTAGGATGGGGCACAGTTCAAGAGCCTTTGTCCATGGGGTCACTAAGAGTTGTAGCCAACTCAAGGACACATAACAACACAAACAAACAAACAAAAAATCCTGGCAATCAGACCAAGGGAAATGTGGCACTGCTGCATAGGTATCTTTCACCTTTGTCCTTTCCAGTAGAGATGAACTATTGCTAAAAGTAAGGCATACAGGAGATGCTGAAGAACACGTCAATTGGGCTTAGCACAGCGCAATATGTGTCCAGGTCTCTACTCACAGTTTCTCTCAGAGATGTCACATTTGAGGTAGTATGAACTGTCTCAAATAGAATATATCCACTCAGGATTTTCAAAGGTGAATGTATGCTCTGATACATCAGAGCAAGTGTGTTACCTCTTTGTCTTTGATCATTATGTTGTGACTTTAGTTCTCCTATAGGCTTTTGACCTTATGCCCCAAACCTAATTAAGTCTAAAGGCCTAAAAGGACCAACAGAGTTACCTGAAGATGAAGAACATGTTTTCACATGAGACGTCAAAGTGAGAGTTTGTTGCTCTTTAGTATGTAGTTACAGGTAGCTGCTTATCAGTCTTTCTTCAGGTTGTCCCTGCTCTTAGGTTACTTTTAGGGAGCTTCTCTTCTGTGGCATTGTACCTTAAGTACCTCATTTCTAACCAAAAATCAGCTGTTTTAATCTACCAGCTACTCTTTGAGAGAAATATCAACAATCTCTTTCATTAAAGATTTGGAGCCTCAGAAACTTGCTGGATGGTCCCTGTGAGTAGGAATCAACTCAACAGCCATGGGCAGGGCAGTGGTTCAGTCAAGTTCCTTCAACTATTTTCCCTCTTTCTCCCTATTTCATACTCTTTCTCTCTGGTGCTCTCAGTCATGCAGGAATCACTGGAGACAGAGGCAGCTGGTGGGATTCTCACCTTTATTTCTACAACTAAGTATTCATTTTCTAACTCTCTTGTGGTGAGAGTAAGTTCATCTTTTCTGGCTTTGACTGCTGTCACCAACGTGCTGCGGATCCATATATAAAGCTAAAATGGACCGGCAAAAAAAAAAGGGGTGGGGGAAGTAAACAGGGTAGGTAGGTGGTTTTTTGTATGCCGTAATGGCTCTTAACCTCTACATCTTACCATATCTTGAGCAATCACACCATCTTAGACATACCTGACCCCATTCACTGTGTCAATCCATCTCATCCAGGGTCTTCCACTCCTATGCTGGTCTTCCACCCTTCCAAGTACCATATCCTTCTCCAAGGACTGGCCCCCCTATAAAATGCTCAAAGTATGTGAAATGGTATTTCAAAACTCTTTCCTCGAAAAGCAACCTGGTTTCACCCTGTTGAGTGATGCCAGCTCCTGTCCAGTGTTCCAGTATTTGTGGGGGAGGGGACAGTAGAGTGTCTTCCTCTTCACATTTCACTTTTTGGGATGTTCACTCTCCTCAAGTCACTTCCATATTTGCAAACTTAGCTATTTGCCCTATTGGTGGAGGTGTCTATTCTGAGCATCAATTGTGGTCCCACAAAACTGTGTGACCCATTTCTTACTACTTTTAACTTGTCCTTCAGTGTTCTTATGTATGCTTTTTGTGTTTGTTCCTGCCATTGTTCTTAGTCCCTAAAACTCTTCTGAACATTTGTAAAGGTGAATACTCTCTTACAACCATGTTAAACTTTCTCACAACTATGCTGTACCACTCTGCATTTAGGGAACATACTCAGACTCGCAAAGTCACCATGTTAATCTGGGAAACCCAGTAGGTGCCTACAGACTAGCCCTCCACACATTGAGGCCGCTGTCCCTGGGGTGATTCCCAGGAGGGGAGGTCAAATCCCCCTTCATTGACCACATTTCCATCCAATTTACCACAATGAATAGGTAAAACTGAGCCACAGGTTTATCCTTGAGGATCCCACTCCTTTATTAATATTAACCATTTCTTCAGTCTCCTGGCTTGCTTGCAAATTGTTTGAGCAAGGACTAGTGACTTGAAATGTGTCCTAAGGTGCCCAGGAACTATTGATTATGTTATAAGTGTTTATTAAGGGCTTTCTAACAAGGCTAATAAGGAGTTGTGCTGTTAACCCAAAGGACACAACTCCTTGGCAGTTCAAATCCAGCAGCAGTGTCTCTGTGAGAGAGACATGAATGGTCCTCTGCTGTGTGGTTTACAGTGTAGGAAGCCCAACGGAGGGGTCAACTGCAGACTCAACTGCAGAGAGACACAGAGAGAGACATGATTTCAGTGTCATAGATCTTCAAGACCATCCTAGCAAGTGTTAGATAAAAATGAGCCAGTGAGCAGAAGGGAGCTAGTAGCAAACAAAAGGGAAGCAGTATTTGTTCTGGTCAAAATCTGTTCTATAATTTATCAGTGCATTTTTATATTATGTATATTAATTCTGAACAGTAGAATAACATTGGTCCTATAATTATTTCTAATATTTACCGATACTAGTTAATTTTTATTATATACATTATTAGAGAAAATCAAGACATGTCTCTGAAATTTTTTTGACCTTACATGTCTGCAATATTCTTAATTAGGAATATTTAATCAACATCTATAATTGAGATTTATTTGAAGTAGTTCTTTCCTGTTTAGTTAAGCCAATCAGTTAATCATAGTTTACTTTGCTTCCAATTTTGGAAATTGAGTTCTTCATTATGATTTAATTTTGCCTTATAGTAATATAAAAAATGTATATATTCCCCAAACCAATTTTCAGACTGTATTTATTTTAATTTTACAGTTCAGAAATGTTATTCATAGTGTCACTATGTGTTGTAGTCAACTCAATGACATCTAAAAACTAACCTAAGAAATTGTGTTAATATTACCCATTTTAAAGACAAAAAAGGTAGTGAGTTTGGCATTTTAATATTGCCAATGAACTGGATAGTCTGTAGACGACCATAGTTATATATAGAAACCTTTTCAATCTATTTGAACTCTGTAGGTATAAAGTTGTTTATTCTGCCACTTATCTAATTATGGAGGGGGAACATATAATTTTTACTATTACAACTACTGATACTGTTGTAATTTCTTGTGCATATTTAATTTCATATTTTTTCTATTCTTTTGGAATAAATTATTTGAACTAAGATTGTTGGATCAATAATAGAAGATATTACATATGTACTTTTCTTTAAGATACACTGAAATTTCAGTCAATAATATTTGTACCACTTTGCATTTCCATCAACAATGTTTGAGAATTCCTTCCCTAATCTCCAGAGTTTCAACAGACTATGTTATAAATTTATATGTTTTTCACCTATAATGGATCAGAATGGTACTTTATTTAGGTTGCATCTCTTTTAATAGGGTCAAACCGCCTAGAAATTTTTATGTGGTTTATGACAAATTGTGCAGTCGTGATAGGTTTAAAGCATCATTTATTATTTTTTAATATTGAACTTTAAGCCACCACTATAATTCAAATACATGACATTTATCTCAGAGGATTTCTTTGTAAAGTAGCTCAAGATATTTATTATTATAAAGAGCCCTGATAGCATGGCACGCTGAGCTACTCTCCAACAGGTAGATGATTCACATCCACCAACTGTTCATAAAATAAAGGTGAAGGAGTCTTCTTCCATAAATATTTACAACCTCTTGAGCCTGGTAAACTTGTTGTTGTGTGTTAGAACTGTTTTGAGAAGTGTAAATGATGATTTTATTGTGATATAAGGGAATTTTTATTGTGAGACTATCGAGTTGTATTATAATACTAACCTTTAATGAAATCCACTCATTCACTTTTTTTCCACAGAAAAATGAGACATATCTGTTGTCCAAGCATCGGCACAATCTCAAATGAATAATGGTGAGCCAGTCTTATCTCACTGCTCTGAGTACAGAAGTGATTATTAGGGCCAGCAAAGGCAGGTGACACGCTTAGAGTGACATAACTAGTAACTGGCATTGAATTTGGTCACCTGAATCTCACTCCAAATCAGCTATCATTTCAGATTTCTCTCTTTACTAGAAAACCGCCTTACTAATACTGACAACTTGTCACTAAAAATGAATTTTTTGAAGTCTGTCAACTTCATTTTGCAAATTATTTCAAAGAGAAAGCAAAGGGAAAAGATGAAACCAACATTCTTACAGGTACTTTAATGAAAAGAACAGCCTGGAGGAATCCTAATAAAATTAATATTACTTTCTCTTTTTTTTAAATTGAGATTTTACCGAAAGTTTATAGAAAATTTGGATTTCCATTTATTCATTGTGGTACATTTTTTTCTCCCTGTCCTCCAGCTCACATTTTTCTTTGGAAAAAAAATCTTTCATTGTTGTTATACAGCTCCCCAGTCCACTTTACCATGCAGCTCTTATTTTGGACTCTTGTCACACCAATAATACCTAATAATATATTTATTTTATACAGTTCTTTCCCTCGTATGTTTCAATGAAATGTACATTATTTATCCCCTCTTTTAGTTTCCCCCCCATCTAGATGTCAGTCTTGCATTATGCACTATCTTTTTGTGACTGAGATATTTCACTCAGCATAATGTCCTCAGTGATCACCTGTTTTGTATAATAATTCACGAATTCTTTGTTTTTTAGTGCTGCATAATATTCCATGGTATGAATAATACCAAAGCAGCTCTATGCATTTTTTTATTGATGGGCACTTCGGTTGTTTCCAACTCTTTGCTATTGTGAACAAAGTAGCAATAAACATGGATGTGAATATATTTGTTTGGGTGGCAGTTCTGATTTCTTTAGGGTATATTTATAGTAATGGAATTTCTGGGTCAAATGGTATTTCTATTCCAATTTTTTGAGAAAGCATGATACTGCCTTCCAGAGTTGTTGTACCATTTTACACTTCCACCAACAGTTACTAAGGGTTCCAGTTTCTCCACAACTTCGCCTGTATTTTTTGTTTGTTGCTCTGTTGAATTTTGCTATTCTTACTGGAGTAAGATGGTACCCTATCGCTGTTTTGAGTTGCACCTCTCTTAGAGCTAGGGATTTTGAACACTTCTTCATGTATTTGTTCACCATCTGAATGTCTTCTTCGGTGATGTGTCTGTCCATATCCTGTGTCCATTTTTCAATTGGATTGTGTACTTTTATCATGTTCTGATGATCAAGTATTCTATAAATCCTAGATATAAGTCCCTTATTATATATATCATTACCAAATATTTTTCCCCAGTCTGTGGCTTCCCTTTTTACCCTATTAGAGAAGTTTTTGGATGTGTGTAGGGATTTGATTTTCAGAAGGTCCCACTCATCTATGTTATCCTCTCCTGGTTGTAGGTTTTTCGGGATGCTTGGAAGACTATTCATGTGGATTAGGTCTTCTAGGGTTCTTTCTAGCTTTTCATAATGAAGTCTATAGTCCTTAGTTTTGATCTTAAGTCCTTGATCCACTTTAAGTTGGTTTTGTGTATGGTGTGAGGTGTGGGTTTTGTTTGAGTTTTCTGCGGATGGTTTTCCAATTTTGCCAATATCATTTGTTAAAAATGCTGTTGTTTCCCCACTTAACTGATTTCATCTCCTTGTCACAAATCAGTTGACCATTGGTAGATGGGCCAATTTCTGGATTCTAAATATTTCTTTCTTTTGCCAACATCCTTTTAGGTTTCTGGAACAGAATCTTCACCATTCTTGAAACTCCAATGTCAGTCTTAATGGCAGGACATTTTCATCTACTCACTTCTTAAAGTGTATACAAATTCAAGTAGAGAGCAGAGAATGGAGTATGAAGATGTTTTCATAACAGTATTTATTGTATGCTTACTACAAAGTCCTTCTTTAAAAATAAAATAATAATTATTAATTTTATAAGACACAATACATGGAAATAAACTTTAGTACACAAAGTTAATTAAAAAAACAAAAAATAATTATATTTAAAAAATAAGGTAATAATTATTTTTGAAAATTAGAATTTAAATAATCTCTTCCTGATCCCAAATGTCTCCTTCTGTTTACTGTTCTATAAGGGAATCACTCTCTGAATACCGGTGTTATCTTTCATTAGATTTTTACTTTCATTCTATCTAGGGTTGTTTGTGGAGGGGGGGGGTGTGTCTGTGGGTTTGTTTGGTGTTTTTGGGGTTTTTTTGTCTGCTTGTTGTTTTGTTGTAGTTTGTTTGTTTTTATAATTTTCACTTCGGTAAATAAAATAAGTTAAGTGCTCTCAAAACTCAACTATAAGGATTCCTAAATGAAAACCTAACTATAAATATTCCTAAATGAAGTAGAAGTTGTTGTTAAATGTTGTCAAGTTGAGTATGACTTATAACGACCCTACAAACAAAAAAGCTGAATCCTATTCTATTCTGTGCCACATTCATAATCTTTAACATACTTAAGCCCATTGCTGCAGTCACTGTGTTAATCTATTTGGTTGAATGTCTTCCTCTCCTTCTCTGTCACTCCACCTTTCTAAGCATCATGTACTCTCCAAAGAAGAGCCTCTCTTAGCAACACGCCAATAATATGTGAGATAAAGCTTTATCATCTTTGCCTTCAAGGAACACTCTGATTAATCTTGTCTAATACATGCCTGTGGGTAAAGACGCGTGTGAGAAAGGCAGGGACAACACTGACACTAAAGTTAACTTCACAATAAGGGATATATCTTTAACTTGCTGGTCTGTCTGATACTTCTCTAAATCTGAACATTCACATTGAGACAGACTAGGAAGAAGGATTGGCCATCCACTTCTGAAATAGCAGGCCTCTGAAAACCCTATGTACAACAGAACACATTTAGATAACAGGAATGGC
>NW_006399858.1:11424225-11426173 GCF_000299155.1 Elephantulus edwardii
CCTTTGTGCTGTGATGCTGGAGAAGAGTATTGAGAATTCCATGGACTGCTAGGAAAATAAACAGATTTGTCCTGGAAAGGATTAAACCGGGTGGCTCCTTGGAGGCAAGGATTCTTAGGCTCCGTCTAACATACTTTGGACATGTTGTGAGGAGAGACTGGTCCTTAGAGAGGGACATCATGCTTGGGAGAGTGGAGGGACAGCACAAGAGAGGAAGGGCCTCTATGAGGTGGATTGAATCAGTGACTGGGACAATTGAGATGGGAGTGTCAGAGACAGTGTGATTGGCACAGGACAGAGCGGAGTTTAGGGGTGTTGTACATAGGGTTGCTATGAGTCGCAGGCGACTCGACGGCACATAACAACAACAACAACAACAAATAATAGTAACAATACATGCCTGTTTATTATTTTGGCAATTCATGGGAAACTCATTTCTCTTCTCCAACTTTGCCATTCAAAAACATCACATCACTGTCATGTTTATTCATTGTCTAACTCTTAGATGTATAGCAAGTGACTGAAAAGACCATGGCTTTAAGGAGATACACCTTAATCCTCAAACTGATATCATTGTTCTTAAACAATTTGGAAAGTTCCCTGATTGCAGACTTTCCTAGTACAGTGCATTTCTTGACTTTCTTACTACTGGTACCAAGTGTATTGGTTGTGAAACTGAGTAGATGAAGACATTGATAATTTCAGTATTTTCTCCATTTATCACAATGTTGCCTATCAATCCAGTGGTGAGGATTTTCATTTTCCTGACATTGGGATGCAATCTATCTTGAAGGCTACTGTGTTTAACCTTTTGCAACAAGTGCTTCAAGTTCTCTTTATTTTTAGCAAGCAAGGTTGTGTCATCTACATAATGAATGATATTTATGCTCTTCCTCCAATCTGAAAGCCAATCTAGCTTCTAGAGTAATTTGCTCAGGAAGCAGATTAAACATGTATGGAGATAGGATAGAACCCTAACACACATCTTTCCTAATTTTAAACCATATAGTGTTGCCTTGCTCTATTTGCAAATGAAACTAGTGGGAAAGATAGATATGGACAGGTGAAAGAGACTGAACTCATGATTACAACTAGGTTTGGATGATAGTATTTCTATATTCACATTAGTATATGATTTAGTAAAAATATTTGTGTATATGACAAATCAACAGGGGCAAAATTTTGAAACCTTCTTAATATTAAGTATCATTGAAGACATGAATTACTGGTTCTAGGACTAAGAACCATTGTCTTCAAAGTTATCAAGGTCAATTGTTCACAAAGTCCTTCATAGACTTTTGGTGAGTAGCCACCGAAGTGCTAAAAGCTTCAGAGTAAACATTTAAGGTACAATTATAGATCTCCCCCTGTCTACACAAGGAAGAGAAAACAAAAGCTAAGTGGTGTAAAGCAATAGTGTACCATGCAAGTGTTTAAACTCCAAAACGGGAACACCAGAACTACATGGTGCCCAACTGCTCTTGTTGCTGTTATGTGCTGTTGAGTCGCTTGTGACTCATAGCGACCCTATGTACAACAGCCCTAAACCCTGCGCTATCCTGTGCCAATCACATTGCCTCTGACACATCCATCCTGATTACTCCAGATCAATCCACTTCATAGAGGGTCTTCCCTCTTGCACCATCCCTCCACTTTCCCAAGCATGATGTCCCTCTCCAAGGATTTGTCCCTACTTACAACATGTCCAAAGTATGCCAGATTAAGCCCCAGCCTGGTTTAATCCTCTCCAAGTTGAATATGTTTATTTTCTTGGCAGTCCATGGTTGTTTGTTTGTTGTTGTTGTTGTTGTTATGTGCCGTCGAGTCGCCTGCGACTCATAGCGACCCTATGTACAACACCCCTAAACTCCGCTCTGTCCTGTGCCAATCGCACTGTCTCTGACACTCCCATCCCAATTATCCCAGTCACTGGATCAATCCACCTCAT
>NW_006399858.1:11427350-11487497 GCF_000299155.1 Elephantulus edwardii
TCTTCTTTCATCACCATAGGCTCTTGCTCATATGTTGTTTTATGAGATTCTTCTGTGTCTTCCAATTCCTTTCGATACAGTGACTCAGGATATTCTTTCCATCACAGTTCAAAGGCATCAATTCTCCTTCTATCCTTCCTAGTTATTGTCCAACTCTCTGATTCATAACAAGAGATTGCAAAGACCAAAGCTTGTATCAGACGCACCTTAACCTCCAGAGTGATACCAGTGCTCTTCAGTACCCTTGAGAGGTCCCTAACAGCAGACTTTCCCATCGCAATACATTATCTGATTTCCTGGCTACTGGTGCCAAGAGTGTGGACCGTGGAGCAAAGCAGACTAAAGTTGTTAACAATCTCAATCTCTTCACCATCCGCCCTGATGTGCCAATTGGTCCAGTGGTGAGAATCTTTGTCTTCTTGATATTGAGCCTCAATTCATATTGAAGGCTGCAGTCCTTGACCCTCTGCAGCAAGTATTTCAGGTCCTCCTCAGTTTCAGCAAGCAGAGTTGTGTCATCTGCATAATGCATATTGTTATTAGATCTTCCACCAATCCTGACTCCACAGTTCTCCTCATAGAGCCCAGCCTCTTGGATAATCTGTTCTGCATACAGGTTGAAATGGTATGGAGGTAGGACACATCCCTGGTGCACACCTTTCCCAATTTTGAACCATACAGTGTTTCCCTGCTCTGTTCTGACGAACTACCCAACTACCATTGCAAAACAAATCTAAAAGGGTTCAGAAAAAAACTCCTGAGACACTAGCCCTCTGTAATCAATCAAATATTTTTCAACTTGCAGAGAGGCCTGTAAAATGAACAAGAACACAAGGAGGAACTCACTTTTTAGAATTCTTAACCAGATAAGATCAAGAGGGCAAGATTTGCTGAAGGGTAACCTCAGAATGTAAGAAGGGAGAGTATAGAAGAATTAATGAAAATAAGTTTGTAAGGGGAAAGTGGGAAGAATATAGTTACATTATGAGTATTATAATTAATGTCATAAAAAATATTTATTAATTGTTGAACGAAAACCCAATTACCTTTGTCAACTGTTAGTCAAATGACAATAAAATAAGCATAAATCTCAATAGCCTTATTTTCTTATCTTCATTTCTGATACGTGCTTAAGTCACTACACATATATTACCTATTTTGCATAGTAGGACTGGGTATTAGAAAAGATTATCCATGATAGATCTGTGAAATCTTAATATTGAGTGGTGAAATTTTTATTAGAGGCCTCTAAATTTATTTTCAGAAAAATAGATACTTTCTTAATTTAGGTTATAAACAATAAGGGAAGTAGACCAATAAAAAAATAAAACTAATATGTGTGTCTCAACTACAAGGGAGCTCTGGCGGCTTAGTGGTAAAGAGCTGTATTGGCAACAAAGGCGGACAATCAACTTCCTGCCTCTGAAATCCTACTGGAGGGTCAGCTATGGGTAGGATCTGACTTGACAGCACACAACAACAACTCAACCATTGATGCATAACTGACTCTCCATTGGGTTTCTAAGGTTATAAATAACACAGGAGATTGCTTATCTTTCTCCTGAAAGACTGATGTGTTCCAAATGCCAGAGAAGTATAACATTTGAATTAGAGTGAAAACTCCCCATGGATTGTGCCACTAGATATAATTAAAAATATTAATGTACTAGGAAATAAAGTGCTACATATTTTTGGTAAAATTACTGATATGTGACAAGTTCTACCTTTCTTTTCATATCACTATTATTCGGAGCAAGCATCTTTATCTATCTATACATTTGTGAATTATCATGCCTCTTAAAAATCAGATTTCTGTTGTTGTTATTTGCCATCGAGTTGAGAGCGATTCATAGGGACTCTATGAACAAAAGACGTACTGCCTTTCCATAACTATCGTCACTTCTTCAAGTTCTTAGAGTTCCATAGGCATGTGGTTTAGGAAGTGGATGCCACTCCTGTTTTCAAACCTGTTTTTCAACTGGGAGCTCCACCAAACACTGTCTACATTAGGAAACCATCATGGTATTTGATACTCCAATGGCAAAAGGTTCAGCATCACAGCAAATTCAAGTTACTTCATACAGCACATTGGCAAAGAGTGATGTTCAAAGTGGAAGAATGTTCCTGCAGATATAACAACACTAATCTCATGTAGCAGTGTTTAAGTGTCGTCAAGTCGAATAAGACTCATAGTGACCCTTGTAAGACCTGAACTCTGTTCTATAGCTAACATCATTTCTGTATGTTTATAGAGTTTCCAGAGGCATCTAGTTTAGGAAGTGTATACCATTCCTGCTTCCCAACCTGAAATCAATCTGGAGTCTCCTCCAAACATTGTACATGATAGGTAACCATTATGGTATTTGACATGACTATGTCACAGTGCTCAATATCACAGCAATTCCAAGATGTTCACTACAGAAAATAGGCAAATTATTTCTCTATCACCCAAAGAATGTTCATTCTAAAATTAATAGATTTGGCCCTAGGGTCTGTGACTATTGGCCTGATAATATTGGTCTAGTATTTTATTTGTATCTCTTTCAATATCATTAAATATTTAGTTCTTTTAATGCGAAGCTTTTGATATCATATTCTTTATAACATCTTTGTCTTTATTTCTCTTTTAATTTCTAAGACAGACACTCATTTAATTTGCTAATTTAATTTAACTAAAAACATATGCCTTTGAGTTGTGGTGCTGGAGAAGAGTATTGAACATTCCATGTACTGCCAAGAAAACAAATAGGTCTGTCCTGGAGAAGTGAAACCAAACTGCTTGGTGGAGGCAAAGATTCTGAAGCTCCTTCTCACTTTTTTTGGACATATTGGCAGGAAGGATCAGTCCCTGGAGAAGACCATCATAGATGGAAGAATGGAGGGACAGCACAGGAAAGGAAGAAATTGGATTAGATAGATTAGTACAGTAACTTGAGTAATGGGGGTAGGTTTGTTGGAGATAGACTGGATCAGGATAGGGTGAGACTCAGAGTAGAGTGGACTCAGTACATAGGATTGCTCTGAGTCACTTTGTAGGTAACTTGATAGCACATAACAACCACAAAAAAATTCCTCTTCTAGAGCTCCAGCTGATTCGTGGTTAGAAGTTGTGCTACTACTCTAGGGTTCACTTTGTGGGAGAAAAGATGGGCAATCTCCTCCCATGCCATGTATTGTCTCTGAAAACCCACTAGGACATCAATATGAGATGGTTACAACTTGACCTTAATTGTACAGAATAGCCAGACGTTCCTCTTAGTACATGCTTATCTTTGAATAATCCAGATATTGCAGTTTCCTTATATAATTCAATCTGTTTTCTTTAAATTTCACTTCTAGAATGAACAATTTTTTATTTTTTGTTTGCATTTTTATGTTTGCTGACTGATTCCTTTTTTCAGCCATCTCTACTGTTGTACTGGTTTGTTACTGAGAGAGAAAGGTATAGCACAACTCTATGTCTTTTAGTCTTTCTGTGTGTAAACTAAATAATAGATAGTTAGAAATAAGAGAAAAATCAATAATAGATTTGGAAAGAAAAAATGTGATTTTACATTAATTATAATGTAGATCTGTTATCTACATTCTAATTTGTGGACAAAAAGCTAACAATGAAATCTGTACTTTATAAAATTAAAGTTAACAAAGTCACAGTTAACAAAACATGATAACTGAAATTTGAATCACATTACATTACCGGTCTTTCATTTATAGGGTCACTATGAGTCATGCTCAACTTGAAGGCAATCAACAACAACTGATAGATTTATATTATTGACTAAGCCATACTTGCTTTAAGTTTTACGTGTCTAATTGGTGACGTCTTTAGTAATTCAATCAAAATCTAATTGATGTGTTGCTGTGAAGGTATTTTAGAGGTGTGTTTAAAGTTATAACCAGTTGCTGTAAGTAAGGCAATTTATCATATAATTACCCTGATACAGTTTGTTGAAAAATCTATTTTATTTTATTATTTTGTGTGTGTACCATCAAATTAGATCTGATAAGTACAGGAAGAGATTGTCCTCCTTCTCCAGAAGACCGTCTGGTGGATTTGAACTGTGTGCCTCTGGGATTGCAGTGGAGCTTCTTGCCTCAAGGCTACCAGAGCTCCCTAGTTGTAGAGTCTTAATAGCAGAAATAAAGACATTACCTGAAGACTTTCTCTCTATGAAGAGTAACTTCAGATTGTAACCAAAGAATTAAAACTTGTCCATTGTTGTAATCTGTCTCTGGAATGTTAGATTTGCCTAGCGTGCACAATTGCATAAACATTAACAAATTTGAAAAGAAATAATTGTGGTTCAGAGAAAATGTTAGTATTATTTTGCCACTAGCTTTGTTTAAAACCACCACATTTTACAATTTTACATGTTGCCAAATATAAACTTGTTCATGTATTTCAATATTCCATCACAATATTCTAATATTTTATTCTATATTTTTTCATATTGATAAACATATATTTCCATATTTACTATTACAATAAATGTGTTAAAATATGTTTTACATGTGTTTCTCTATGCACATATATCTGTCAATATCTCTGGGGATACGATTACACCAAGATGTAGATTGATAGTTTTATTAGATATTATCAAATTACTTTCCAAAGGGCTAATGCCAATTATAACCTTTTTGAGTGTTATCACTACGAAGCAGCTCCATCCTTATTTTTTTTATACTCTTCATCCTTATTTAGTAATGTTAATTTTCTTAATTTTTAACATTTTGATAGAAGAGGTGTCTTTGGAGGATATAATTTGCATATTTTGCTGATAGCTATTGAAGTAAAGATGTTATCGTTAGGCATGCCTCTTCTGTGTATTTCCTGTTTATGTTTTTGTAATTCTAACTCTATCAATAATTAATTATTAAATCATTTTGTTATTACATATACTTGATGAACCCATTTAAGTCCCCCGGTCACTCTTCTTTCTCTTAATTCTTATAAAGTCTGTGGTTTGTAATTTCTTTCAAAACAAATACATTCATCAGTTTAGAACGTTTTGTTTCTGTTTTCAAATCTGAAAAATGAGATGATGGATTATATTTAATTCAGATAATGTTCCCATATTTGAAGGGTACATTTAGAACACAATTGAGACTCTTTTCCAGTGTGCTCCTAAAGGGTTCTGTACACTCTGCTCTTTGACCATCACACTCTGGGTCCTCTATTCTTTGTTTTCCTCAAACTGACCAAGTCTGAATCCATGTATAGGTTTTTGCACTACTTTACTTCTGCATAAGACACCATTCACCTTAATTTTATGTGGTTGGATCCTGCTCATTCAGGTGTCAACTCAAAAGTAATCTATTTAGATATTTATTTGTTAAAAAGGGAGGGAGGAAGGGGTGGAAAAGGGAGAAGGAAAGATGATCACTGGGATGATAGAGGATGGTGTGGGAGGAGACGGGTGAGAGGAGATTCTGTGGGGCCTTAAGGAGACAGTGTGGTAATTGGATGAAGTATAAGGGAGTGTGTAGTCATAGTGTACAAAGATTAACTGCAGTGTATAAGGGTGTCAATATTCAAATCAATTAAAAAATTGGAGTGGAGGAATGTATTATGTAACTAAACACTGGATATTATAGATTTGTTGTTGCTGTTGTTACGTGCTGTCGAGTCGCTTGCGACTCATAGTGACCCTACGTACAACAGCCCTAAACCCTGCTCTATTCTGTGCCAATCACACTGCCTCTGACACACCCATCCTGATTACCCCAGTCACTGAAACAATCCACCTCATAGAGGGTCTTCCCTTCCTGCGCTG
Source organism: Elephantulus edwardii (assembly GCF_000299155.1). Taxonomy (NCBI): domain Eukaryota; kingdom Metazoa; phylum Chordata; class Mammalia; order Macroscelidea; family Macroscelididae; genus Elephantulus; species Elephantulus edwardii. Next base: position 11,433,125 of record NW_006399858.1, read on the forward strand.
TCCCTCCACACTCCCAAGCATGATGTCCCTCTCCAATGACCTGTCCCTCCTTACAACATGTCCAAAGTACATCAGATTAAGCCCCAGAATCCTTGCCTCCCAGGAGGAGCCTGGTTTAACCCTCTCAAGGATGAAGTTGTTGGTTTTCTTGGCCGTCCATGGTACATTCAGTATTCTTCTCCAGCACCACAGCTCAAAGACATCAATTCTCTTTCTATCCTCTCTAGTCATTGTCCAACTATCTGATGTATAATAAGTGATTGCAAAGACCGTAGCCTTTATCAGATGCACCTTAGTCTCCAGAGTGACACCAGTGCTCTTCAGTACCCTGGAGAGGTCCCTAATAGCAGACTTTCCCATCACAATACGTTTTCTGATTTCCTGGCTACTGGTACCAAGAGTGTTGACCGTGGAGCCAAGCAGACTAACGCTGTGAACAAGCTCAATCTCTTCACCATCCATCTGATGCTGCCAATAGGTCCAGTGGTGAGAATCTTTGTCTTCTTGACATTGTGCCTCAATCCATACTGAAGGCTGTAGTCCTTGACCCTCTGCAGCAAGCATTTCAGGTCCTCAGTTTCAGCAATCAGGGTTATGTCATCTGGACTATAGATTTAGAAATCTTATAATTGCCCCCTTGACCAGTATTTGATTAGAAGTACTTAAAGTGAAGATCTACCCTGGAAATAAGCTTATTAAAAGTAGAATCTTATAGTTGGTGCTCTCTAGTACTTTACCTGAAGTACTAACAGGGGAAAAGTACATTGGAAAGAAGCTTTTTAAACATAGAATTTGGTAGTGGGTGCTGGAGCTTGGTAAAGGGGAATCATTGAGTCCCGTCCAGTACTCTGAGGAGATTTGTATTTGAGTGGATTTGTGGACCCACATTAGACTTTTGAATGAAAAGCTTCTCTTCGGAAATAAAAGCAAGCAGGAAAGAAGAAAAAGAAAAAGGAAAGGAAGAGACTGACTTTTAAAAACTGGATCAGGCTATTTTCTTTGGCTTCTGAGGCAGAATAAGGTTGGTGCCTATTAGAGACTTTAAAGACCTGAAGTTGGAATAGTCTCACTTATACCAATCATCTCGATCCAGAGGAATGGAAGTGGGAGGAAGACAACAAAGGAGAATCAGATTGCTCTTAGACATGTTCCCTTAGCTTTGTCCACCTAGCATGTGTGGATGAGCAGGGAGGGTTGTTGGATTAAGAAGCAGGGACTGGTTGACTTGACTTAGCCCCATGCTGTGACTAGAACTGAGTGAGAAGACCAATAGATCTGGAAGGCAGGGAGAAGTGTGGGCTCCTGAGCTTGGAATGTGTGCTCACTTGAACCTAACTACAAATGACTGAGGAAGAGTTGGCCAGAACCCAACCAAATGAAGAGAAGTTGGTCCATGCTGTCAGCTAGTGTAGATCACTACAATCTGATGGTTTCCTCTGGCCTGAATTATTCTTGTGATACAGATGTTCAAATTTCCACATTTAACAGAGGATTCTTTAGAAAAAGAGATATGCTTGTTCCCTCAGAGTATTGGTTTGCTAGAGATGGGAAAGTCAGACATTTGCCACCTAAAAGGGTGATATATGAGCATAAGGCATGAAGTAGCTGGCTTATACACTTTCATGAAGTAGTTATTAGTAACATGATTGTAAGGGGGATAAACCCCCACAAAAAAGGAGCAAAATATAACATAAATGAAAAACTGTATAAAAAACAATATACATACATGAAGCACAATATACAGGATTAATTAACCGCATGGGAGGAGATTTCCCATCCTTTTCCCACAGAGCGGCTTCAGGATTGCTGCTTTCAGGATTTCAACGCATCATTTTGCCACTAGGCCACCAGAGCTTCATTAAACTTGGATTTCAGTAAATATTATTCCAGGCAACTTTTTAAATATGCAATTTTATTAATACTAGCTGAAATCATTGTGACATATATTTCATACTTCTTCCTAAATCTTCACAAATATGATTTCTTCCTCCAACTCCTATCTTCCCTCAGAGTTGTTCCTTAGCTAAAATCCCAACTGAAAATTAAAAAGAACTAACTTATTTTTGCCATCTTAGTCGTTTAACTTCCTTTTCTCATTATATGATCATAGTGACATGGTTTTCATTCTCATCTGTGCTTTCCAAGATTCTCTTTTTTAAAGACAATTATGCTTCAACTTTGTCCTCCAGCACTTCAACACCTTGAGCCAACTCAACACTTATGAACAGTAACAGCAATGTAAACCTAAACAATAGGGACAAATAATATTGATGCTAGATTCTACCCACATTGGTAGTTTCTTGCTTATTTCTCCCAGTGAGAACATTTTGTTGACTGTAGTCTTGTTTGTGTATCTTAAATTTTATAAAATAAAGTTCATTTGAAAATGATATTGGAATCAGCTTGTATAACTTTTTCTGTACTAAGAGCTCATTTAAAGTACCTGGTTCTAATGATACTTCTTCAGGTAAACTAAAAATATACCATAGAAGTAAATCTTCAGATATCATGCTGAAGAGAACTCACAATTTTGTATGGAATCAAATTGGTGTCTTTATGAGCTGTAAAGATATCATTGACTCATATTTGATCCAATAGTGAGGGGAGTCTGTGTCATGGACCTGTCCAAAATGCTAAAGAGTAATGATGTCAGTCTAGGGGCTAAGGTACACCTAATCCAGGCCATGGTCTTCACAATTATTTGCTATGCATCAGAAAGCTAGACAATGACTAGGGATTAAGAAAGAAGAATTGATGCCTTTGAGTTGTGATGCTAGAGAAGAGTCTTGAACATACCATGGAAAACCATGAGAATAAACGGCACTGTCTTGTAGAGGGTGAAGTCAAGTTTCTCCTTGGAGGCAAGGATTTTGAAGCTCTATCTCACATACTTTGGGCATGTGGGTAGAAGCAACCAGTCCTTAGGGAAAACTATCATACTTGGAAGGGTAGAAGGGGAGTGGAAGAGAGGAAGACCACAATGATGAGATGGATTGACCCAGTAACTGGGGTAATGGGGGCAGGTGTGTCTGAATCAGCGAGACTGAGTGGTGGGTGACTAAACTGCACATAACAATAACAACATAAATCCCATCTGAGGGGATTGTCTTTCTTTCCCCTTTAGAGCAGCTGTTGGGTGGATTTGCATCACCTGCCTCTGGGGTGACAGTCCAACTCCTTACCAATAGAGTGCCAAAGTTCCCTACAAAATCAAGAGAAATAGACACGTGTGGGTGTATATATTTTCTCATTGTTAGGGATGTCTACTTTGTGAGGTTGTTGTTGTTGTTATGTGCCCTCAAGTCGCTTGCCACTCATAGTGACTCTATGTACAACAGCCCTAAACTCCGCTCTGTCCTGTGCCAATCGCACTGTCTCTGACACTCCCATCCCAATTATCCCAGTCACTGGATCAATCCACCTCATAGAGGGCCTTCCTCTCCTGCGCCATCCCTCCACACTCCCAAACATGATGTCCCTCTCTAAGGACCAGTCTCTCCTCACAACTTGTCCAAAGTATGTTAGACGGAGCCTCAGAATCCTTGCCTCCAAGGAGCCACCTGGCTTAACCCTTTCCAGGACAAATCTGTTTGTTTTCCTAGTAGTCCATGGTATTCTCAATACTCTTCTCCAGCACCACAGCTCAAAGGCATCAATTCTCCTTCTATCCTCCTTGGTCATTGTCCAACTCTCTGATACATAACAAGTGATTGCAAAGACCATGGCCTGTATCAGACACACCTTAGTCTCCAGAGAGACACCATTGCTCTTCAGTACTTTGGAGAGGTCCCTAACAGCTGACTTTCCCATGGCAATGCGCCTTTTCATTTCCTGGCTACTGGTGCCAAGAGTGTTGACTGTGGAGCCAAGCAAACTAAAGCTGTGTACAATCTCAATCTCTTCACCATCCATCCTGATGCTGCCAATTGGTCCAGTGGTGAGAATCTTTGTCTTCTTGACATTGAGCCTCAATCCAAGTAGCTATATAAAATTTGATTCAATTCACAAACAAGAGCAACTTCCATTATTTAAGCATTAGATTTTATCTATGTCCTCTCAAAAGAAGCAGATTATAAAATCTGAAACCACAACTCAAGACTTCTACTTCTTTTCTCTATGATTTGTCAGGTTTTCCTGATACTATGTACCTTGAAGTTTCCTTAAAATATTATTTATACTTCTGATGAGAAAGTAAGAAAGAGAATCCTGTGGAAGAGTTCAGTTAGGATAAGGGGGAAGACATGGACAAAACAATGTAATGAAAATTGGTAAAACACAAAGAGTCTCATATTTTCTGGAAAAATAATCTGAGCAGGATAAAAAAAATAGAATAATTTCTTGTGAAGTTTTCTAGCTGCCTCTGTCCTTCTTTGGAGGGTGTCTATATATTTTTTTTATTTAATTGTTCAGAACATAGCCATGTGATAAAAGTTTTTATGGAAATTTCACACAGCAACACAATCAATCATATTTCCAACTCATGTGCTGTCTTGAGCCCCTGAGCCTCAAAGACTTTTTTTTCCTGTGGAGCTTACTTGTTAAATTAGCACTGATCAAAGGCTAAAACATTTATCATGCTTATTAGTGAATAAACCTAGCAGCAGGTATCCCAAGTGAGGAAGCAAATCCTCATTTCCTGCAAGAATGAATTGGAAATTATCCAAACTGCTTGCAAACATTTTTCAAGAGTGACGAATTGTCAAAAAGAAAGCAGCTGCTAGATGAGGCAGCAACCAAGGTTAGGGGGAGAAAAAGAGCATCTTTCGAAGGTACCTTTAAACTAGCCCATGGGGATGTTCTGCAGTCTGATTTACTCTAATTGCCTTTGAAATCCTGCGTCAGCTGACCTTACCAATGAGCTCCAAAATAACATCCCAACTAGGAGAATTTTGAAATCACTATTCTTCACCTTTATTCTGCCTATTTCTTTTCGTCATCATTGCTGTTGTTTGTGAGAACACAAATTGACATGTACCTAATTGAAGGCCTTTTGTCTCCATCTATTGCTAGGAGATACCTAATGCTGGCTTTTTATAGGTGTTACTGTCTCATTAGCACAGATTAATCAGTTAGTTAGAAGTAACAGTGTAGGGAAACACAATGAAAATGCATTTCTCCAGTTTCAAACTATGCTAATAAATTTAAGACTTTGAATATCCTCATATGTTTGGCTTTACACCACGTTATAATTAGTTAAAATGCAAGCCAGACAAAACAGATAACCAATCAATTCCAGCCAGAGATCCTACAGGACAGAGCAGAATTGTCTCATATGATATTTCAAAATTATATAATCATTATTAGAATGTTACATCTTTCTCCCAAGAAGTGGTTGATGAGTTTGAACCACCAGCCTTGGGGTTTAAAGACAAGTGTTTTAGCCAGTGTACCAACAGGCATTTTATTATAATAAGTTGTTTTTTTATTGTTAAGTTTCATGCATTCCGTTTGATCCATCAAACTCAAACTCATTGTACTGAGTCACAACAGACTCCATAGATCATAGCTGACCCTCCAGCAGATTTTCAGGGTTTATAAATGACACAGGAAGAGATCATCCATTTTTCTCCCAAGTAGCTGCTGGCAAATTTGAACTTCCAGAGCACCACTACCTTTGAAATATTATTCTTTAAATATCTTACAGTGCACAATTCTATTTAGCATACGTAAGGTAGCTATGAGCATGGGCTGAGGGCTGCCGTGATGAAGTCAATAACACATGAAAGTGAAATGGATTTCCATGCTGATGGTTAATGTTTGATACAACATTTCAATTACTTGTTATCACTGAAGAAGAAAATGTAAAGGTTTGCCAAACTGTAATACTCTTTATACTATTAAAGACACCTACCTGAGTTGTGATTTGGAAAAGAGTACTGAATATCACATGTACTGTCAACAAGCCTGTCTTGGAGGAAGTGAAACTGTGGTAGTTCTAGGAGGCAAGGATGTGAAAATTCATTTCATACCACTTGGTCATATAATTCGGAGTGGGGGGCAGTCCTTAGAAAATGACAACATCCTGGAAAGGTAGAGTCTGAGAAAGAAAGGAGAACCTTCACAAAATGGATTGACATAGTGATTGCATCAATGATTGGATAAGGCACACCTTAGTGTCTAGACTGACAGCTTTGCTCTTTAGCACTCTGGAGAGGGCCCGGACAGCAGACTTTCCTAATGCAATTGGTCTTTTGATTTCTTGACTGCTGATGCCAAAAGAATTGATTGTAGACCCGAGCAAGCTGAAATTGTTAATAATCTCAATCTCTTCTCCATCTATCATGGTGCAGCCAATTGGCCAATTGGTGAGAATCTTTGTTTTCTTGCTTTTGAGCTTCAATCTCTATTGAAGACTGTAGTCTTTGAGCTTCTCAGCTGATGCTTCGGGTTCTCAGTTTTTGCAAACAAGGTTGTGTTATCTGCATAACACAAGTTGTTGATGAGTCTTTCTCCAACTCTAATGCAATATTCCTCTCCACAAAAACGAACTTCCCAAATGATCTTCAATGAAAATGTATGGAGACAGGATTTATCCCTGACATTATTCTGTTCTGATTTTGGAAAATGTAGTGTTTTTTGCTCTGTTCTTACAACTACTTCTTGGTCCAAGTCCAGGTTTTGCGTAAGCACAATCAAGTGTTCTAATATTTCCATTCTTCTCAAGGTTAGCCACAATTTGTTGTTATACACACAATCAAATGTCTTTACATAATGAATGAAACACAATTAGACATTCCTCTGGTACTCTCTGCTTTCAACCATGATCCATCTGACACTGTCCAACATTTAACCAGTGGAACAGCTTCTTCTAAACTCAGATTGTATTGTTGATAACTCTCTGTTGATGTGCTGTTCCAATTGTTCTTGGATAATCTGTAGTAAGATTTTGATTGTATGTGTTACGAGTGATATAGTTTGATAATTTCATCACTTTGTTGGCTCTCTCTCTCTCCTTTTTTTTTTTTTGAGTTCTCAAGAATAAATGTGGATCTCTTCAAGTCAGTTAGCCAGAGGGTTGTCCTCCAGATTTCTTGGCACAACCTGGTGAGCACATTCAAGACTGGATGTGTTTGCTGAAATATGTCAATTGTCATTCCATTCAATTTTGCAGTCTTGTTTTTTGCCAATTATTTCAGAGCAGCTTGAACGTCTTTGAAAATAGAAAAAGAATGGGGGGGAGTAGGAGAGTGAAAAGGGGATTTCAAGGGGTTGCAGAGTTTGAGAGTTAAGGAATGTCGCAAAATAAAATCAAAGCAATGTCTGTGAATAAAACACAGTGTAAACAAATTATTGTATGCAAACTAATAAAAAGATTTAAAAACCTTCATTGCTGTTGAGTCAATTCCAACTCATAGCAACACTAGGACAGAATAAACCACCCCATAGAGTTTTCTACACGATAATCTTTGTGGAAACTGATTGTAGTGTTTTTCTCCTATTGAGCTTTGGGTGTGTTCAAAGCTTTCGGTTAGCAGCTGAGTGTATAACCACTGTGTCACCAGGCCTGCCTGATTCAAGAGTCACTACTTATTAATCATAAGCTTCTAGTTGCCCCCCTTCCCCTGACATGCTACCAATATTAAATAGTTTAATATATGTTATTGTTTTTATGTACCGTCAAGTTGTTTGCCACTCATAGCAACCCTATGAACAAAACCCCTATACCCTGCTCTATCTTGTGTCAATCTTATTTCCTCTGACACACCTACCTTCATTACCCCTGTCACTGAATCAATCCATCTCATCCAGGGTCTTCCTCTCTTGTGCTGTTCCTCCACCCTCCCAAGCACGTCCCTCTTCAAAGACTGGTTCCTCCTTGCAAAATGTCCAAAGTATGTCAGACAAAGCTTTAGAATCCTTGCCTCCAACAAGCAGAATGGTTTCAATCCCTCTAGAACAAACTTGTTTGTTCTTCTAGTCATCCATGGTATATTCAATACTCGTCTATAATACCAAATCTCAAACGCATCGATTCTCCTTCTATCATCCCTAGTCATTGTCCATCTGATGCATAGCAAGTAATTGCAAAAACCATGACTTGGATCAGGAGCTCCTAAGTCTCCAGACTGACATTATTGCCCTTCAGTACTTTGGTGAGGTCTCTAAGAGCAGACTTTCCCAGTGCAATTAGTCTTTTAATTTCCTGGCTGCTGGTATCATGAATGTTGATTGTGGAGCCTAGTAAAGGGAAATTGTTAACAATCTCTATTTCTTCACCATCTATCATGATGCTACCAATTGGCCCAGTGGTGGGAATCTTTTTTTTTTATTAATGTTGAGCTTCATTCCATATTGAAGGCTGCAGTCCTTGACCTTTAGCAAGTACTTCAGGTACTCCTAAGTTTCAGCAAGCAGGGTTGTAACTTCTGCATAATGCAGATTGTTGAGGTTTCTTCCTCCAATCTTGATGCCGCATTTCTCTTCATGTAGCCCAGCCTCCTGGAAATTAAAAGACCTATGTACAATAGAGCACATTTAGACTAGCAGATATATAGTAACTGAAGCTGGGCCCTCAAGTATGGAAACATAAAGGAGTAAAAAGAGTTGTAAGCAGACACTAGTGATTGGAAAATGGATTGTAAGAACCATGAATGTAGGAAAATTGACCATTGTAAAAAGAATGCATAACTGGTGAAATTAGATGTACTGGCATGGGACATTTTTAGTTAGAAGATCATATGATCTACTATGCTGGAGATGAAAAGGTAAGAAAAATGGATTCACTTTCATAGTCAAAAAAGTAATTTCTAGATCTGTCTTGAAATATGATGTTGTGAGTGATTGGATAATATCCATTTGTGTACAAGGTAGTCCAGTGAATACCACTATCATTCAAATATATACATCAACAACTAGAGCCAAAGAGGAAGAAATAGAAGATTTTTACCAATTTTTGCAGTTAGAGATCAATTGAACATGCAATCTGTTGTTATGCGGTTGTTATATGCCGTTGAGTTGCTTGCAACTCATAGTGATCCTATGTACAACAGTCCTAAACCCTGCTTTATTCTGTGCCAATCGCACTACCTCTGACACATCCATCCCGATTACCCCAGTCACTGAATCAATCCACCTCATAGAGGGTCTTCCCCTCTTGTAATGTACCTCCACCCTCCCAAGCCTGATGTCCCTCTCCAAGGACCTGTCCCTCCTTACAACATGTCCAAAGTATGTCAGACGAAGCCCCAGAATCCTTGCCTCCAAGGAATAGCCTGGTTTAACCCTGCCCAGGATGAATCTGTTTATTTTCTTGGCAGCCCATGGTACATTCAATATTCTTCTCCAGCACCACAGCTCAAAGGCATCAATTCTCCTTCTATCCTCCCTAGTCATTGTCCAACTCACAGAAGCCAAGAAAGCTTCAGATATAAGGTGTCAGATCAAGGGTTGGACAATGGAAGAAAAATGCTGAAGGGATTCGGTAGAAGTGAAAGGGGCATCCTGGTGGAGGGTGGAGCTGGGAAATAAGTGGATCAAGACACTGGGCCAAGGACAGGGACAACACTGTAACTAATGGTTAACTCTACAATGAGGGATTTATTTTTCACTATTCTATCAATTGTTTGTCTGTCAGATACTCCTCTAAATCTGAACAGTCAGATTAAGACAGACTAGGAAGAAGGATTGGCCATCCACTTTTGAAATAGCCGGCCTCTGGAAATCCTGTGTACATGCAATCTAGCTGGATTAATAATAATGGGTGACTGGAATGCAATAGTTGGGATCAAAGAAGAAGAGTCAATAGTGGGAAAACATGGACTTGAAGACAGAAATGAAACTGAAGATAGAATGTTTATAAAGTCAGGGATTTGTTCATTGCAAATATTTTTATAAGAAACATAAACAAAGGCTATATGCATGGATTTCACCTGATGGTATGCATAGGATTCATATTGATTACATATGTGTAAAGAATCATTCGAGAAGCTCAATATCAGCTGTAAAAATTGGCCAAGTGCTGACTGTGGAACAGACCACCAACTACTCATCTGCAAGTTCAAGCTGATGCTAAAGAAAATTAAATCAAATCGACAACAACCAGAATTTGACCTTGGTCTATCTCACCTAAATTTCAAAATCATCTCAGGAGCAGGTTTGAGACCTTGAACAGTAATCAGCAAAGACCAGATGAGCTGTGGGAGGAAATCAAGGGCATCATTCAGGAAGAATGCAAAAAGTCCTTTCAAAGACAGAGGAGGAAGAAAAGACCAGGATGGATGTCAAAAGAGACTCTGAATATGGTATTAAAGCGCAGAGAGGCCAAAGCAAAAAAAAATAAAAAATCAAGATATTAAAGAGCTGGACACAAGCTTCCAAAGGGCAGCTCAGAAGACAAAGTAAAGTATTATAATGAAATGTGGGAAGAGTTAGAGTCAGAAAATCAAAGGGGTTGAACTTGGTTAGTATTTCTTAAGCTGAAGGAACTTAAGAACAAATTTAAGCCTCAAGTTGCAATACTTAAGGATGTTTTGTGCAGACTATTAAAGGATCCAAGAAACATTAAAAGAAGATGGAAAGAATGTACAGAATCATTTTACTGAAGGGAATTGGCGGACACAGAAGAATTTCATGAAACAATGTATGAGTAAGAGTCTGTGGTGATGAAGGAAGAAGTTCAAGCTGCCCTGAAAGAATTGGCAAAAATCAAGGCCCCAGGAATTGATGGCATACCAATTGACATATTTCAACAAACAGACACTGCCTGGATGCTCTCCAAGTTGTAACAAGAAATCTGGAGGCCAACCACCTGCCAACTGACTGGAAGAGATCTATATTTGTTCCCATTCCAAATGAAGGTGACCCGACAGAGTGCGGATATTATTGAACAACATCATTAATATCACATGCAAGCAAGATCCTGGTGAAAATTCTCCAAAAACTACTAGAACCACACATCAATAGAGAACTGTGTGAAGTGCAGGCTGGGTTTAGAAGGGGTCTAGACACTAGGGATATTAAGGTCAGACGTTTCTTGGCTGAAAGCAAAGAGTATCAGAGGAGTATCTATCTGTGTTTCATTGACTATGCAAAGGCACTTGACTGTGTCTGTGTGGATCACAGCAAACTGTGGCTAACAATGAGAAGACTGAGAATTGCAGAACACTTGACTGTGCTTATGTGAAACCTATATTTGGACCAGGAGGCAGTCCTTAAGAACAGAGTAATGAAACACTGCATGGTTCAAAATTGGGATGGGTGTACACCAGGGATGTATCCTATCTCCAACCTTTTTAATCCTTCAGTTTTATATATATTGTTGTTGTTATGTGCCATTGAGTTGCCTGATACTCATTGTGATCCTGTGTACAACAGCCCTAAACCCTGCTCTATCCTGTGCCAATCTCACTGTCTCTAGACTCACCCACCACAATTACCCCAGCGACTGAATCAATCCCTCTTATTGAGGGTCTTCCTCTCCTTTGCTGTCCCTTCCCCTCTCAAGCATGACACCCTTCTCCAAGGACTGGTTACTTCTTGCAACATGTCCAAAGTATGTCACACAAAGCTTCAGAATCCTTGCCTCCAAGGGGCAGCCTGCTTTAACCCTCTCCAGGATGAACCTGTTAGTTTTCTTAGCAGTTCATAGTATATTAAAGTCTTCTCCGACACTACAGCTCAAAAGCATCAATTCTCCTTCTATCATCCCTAATCATTGTCCAGCTCTCTGAGGCATAACAAGTGATTGCAAAGACCATAACAAGTGATTGCAAAGACCATGGCCTGTACCAGGCACACCTTAGTCTCCAGAGGGACATCATTGCTCTTCAGTATTTTACAGAGGTCTCTAACAGCAGACTTTCCCATCGCAATACATCTTTTAAGTTAATATGTGGTGTATTTAAATTAGTATCTGACCCCCTGTAAATCCCAATTTAAAATCAGCTCATGTTCAAAATCTCTTCATAACTTTAAGCAGTAGTAGGTAACTGCTTTTAAAGATTAAAAAATCAGTGAGAAATCACATTTGATGTGCTATGTCCTTTTTCATTAAGAAAAAGACATTAAAATTGCTTCTGACACATTTTACCTGCATTTAAGTGTATACACACACATTTGTTTTTCCAGTGTGTGTGTGTGTGTGTGTGTGTGTGTGCATTTTTCCTAAAGAAACTTCAGGATAAATCTCATCCTTTTCACAATAACTAGTCAATGTAATATTTTCATATTTTCTACTAATAAGAAAAGTGTGTTTAAAATAGCACAATTTAATCAAGCCAACTGAAATTTTAGCAATAGATGTGAAATACAGACTGGGAAAATCAGAAGAAAACAAGAGAATACAGATTGTAATCTCCACATATATTGAATTTATTCTTTGTGAAATTTATATATGATAATGGCATTTGGTGGTAGATAAAAGCTGAAAGGCAATAGAAAGAATAGTGGGAGAGAAGGAGTATAGCTTGCTTTACTGGACAAAAATGGAAAGTCTCCAGTGATAAAAAGGCAGTTTCTCAGCTACAAAACTGGACCACTAGTGACCTCAGTGAGAAACCAGCTCTGGATAATTAGATTTCCATTGAAGACAGACAATCTTCTCTCCTTTAATGTCACTTACATACAACTCAGATATCCCCAAGACTGTCTGCAATCTTGACTGTACCTTTAGGTATTTTAATAATTGTCTTTATTATTATGTCTCTTAATAAAATATACTTGTATTCAGGGGATTTTAGTAACTTTAACTTCAATATCCTTATTTAGAAATCACTCCAGTAAATGCTATTCTAATGTGAACTTTGAATAATTAATCACATAGTTCTGAAGATGAAAAGACCAAGATATCAGTGATTGCATTCACAGTCACTTATCAAAGCATTTAGAAACATATTTGCTAAGTGAATTTTACATATATTTATACTATTTTCTTTAAAATCGTTTGAATCCTCTATGCTTGCAAAGATGCAATTTTTATCTTTATTTAAGAAAGCATGGCAATAATTGTCCATTAATAAGTTTGCCTAGACAGCATGAAGTGCTGTCCTTAAAGCTTAAGAGACACAGACCATGATTTCTAACCTAGCCATTCATTGCTGGTGAATTATCCCAGTGTTGAAATTCAAACTCAGGCACCAAAAAGCTACAGAAAATGGATTTTTTCAAATGTTGGTGAGAAAAGGGAAATAAATTTGACTAAACAGAATAAATTTAACACAGAGATGGGCATGTTGATTAAAATACTAGTAAAAACTAAAGTGCAACTGCTCTATTCCATACTTTTTATAAAAACAACAAACAAAACAAAAACTCTTGGGCTATGAGTGGTGTTGTTGTTATGTGCCGTTGAGTCACTTGCAACTCATAGTGACCCAATTTACAAGAGCCCTAAACCCTGCTCTATCCTGTGCCAACCTGTCTCTGACACATCTACTCCCATTACTCTAGTCGCTGAATCAACCCATCCCATTGAGAGTCTGTCTTCTTCCTCTTCTGTGCTGTCCCTCCACTCTCCCAAACATGATGTACCTCTCCAAGGAATGGTCTCTACCTGCAATATGCCCAAAGTATGTCAGATGAAGCTTCAGAATCCTTACTTCCAAGGAGCAGCCCAGTTTCATTCTCTCCAGGACATATCTATTTGTTCTCCTAGCAGCTCATGGTATATTCAACACTATTATCCAGCACCCCAGCTCAAAGGCATCAATTCTCTATCACCCCTACTCATTGTCCAACTTTCCAACACATAACACACATTTGTGAAGACTATGGCCTGGATCAGGTACACTTTAGTTTCCAGCCTGACATCGTTGCTCTTCAATACTCTGGAGAGGTCCCTGACAGCCGACTTTCCCAATGCAATTCACCTCTTGATTTCCTGGCTGCTGGTACCAAGAGTGTTGACTGTGGAGCCAAACAAACTAAAACTTTATCAATCTCATCGACATCTATAAAGATGCTGCCAATTGGCCCAGTAGTGAAACCCTTGTTTTCTTGATGTTGAGCTTCAATCCATATTGAAGGCTGCAGTCATTGACCTTCTGCAGCATGTGCCTCAGGTCCTCCTCTGTTTCAGCAAAGAGGGTTATGTGATCTGTATATTGCAGGTTGTTGATAAATCTTCCATCGATTCTGATGCCACATTCCTCCTCATACAGCCCAGTGTCCCAGATGATCTATTCTGCATACAGATTGAAAAGTTATGGAGACAGGGTACATCCCTGGTGGACACTTTTCCTGATTTTGAACCATGACAAATTTATAGCCAACCTTCCATTGGGTTTCTGAGGCTGTAAACCACCTGGGAGAAAAGTGTCTATCTTTCCCCTGCAGAGAAAGTGGCATATTCAAACTATTAGAGAGGAAATACCATTTGGGTTAGCAGCTCAATTCCCCAGGAGTTATGCCACTGTTGTTAGGTGCCCTCACATAGACGACAGTTTACAGCAACCCTAAGCAATGCATATGAACCTTGCCCTATTCTGTGGCATTCTTATCATCTCTGATACACTTAGCCCATTTTTATAATGACGGTGCCAATCCATCTTACTGAGGGGCTTCCTTTTTTTCATTGACCCACTATATCCCATTGTGTTATCCCTATTCCCACACTACAGTTTTTAATTTTGGTTAAAAATTACATATGTATATGTAATACACACATACATATGTGTGTGAATAAAGTCTGAAGGAACTCTGCTGGCCCAGTCTGTCAGAATTTGTGCTACTAATTCAATGAGCAAGGTTCTAATCCAGCAGAGTCTTCATAGGACAAAGATGAATTATTGCCTCCCATGTGATTTATTGACTCAGAAGCCCAATGAAGGGTCAGCTATGAGAGAGAGACAGAGACAGAGACGGAGACGGAGACAGAGACAGAGAAACAATAACAAAACACTGGTGATGAATCACTCAGTCTCATGAAAAACATAAATACTGTTGTTGTTGTTGTTGTGACCATAGAGTCAGAATCAACCCATAGCTGACCCTCTGGCAGGTTTTCAGAGGCAGTTAATGGCACAGGAGGAGACTGCTCACCCTTCTCCCATCATTTAAATAGTATGAACTTATATTTAAATACTAGTGTAAACACTAGGAACTAAGGAAATTTTATCAAAGTATAAGGTATCTTTAAGCTCAAAGAATGATCTAAATGACTTTAATACCAAAATGGGTCTAAAGGTCTGCCTCCTCCCACCAATAATGTATTGTCCTCTTTCTTACCAAAGACATTGTATAATCCATAATTTATTAAAAAATAAAATCATAGACTAGATAAACAATGAACACTGCCTTGGAACAAATTAGGGGAAGAACTATCTGAAAGGAATGCCTGATTGGACAATATATGTATGACAATAATTTTAGAACAAGAAGTGCATTGCAAAGTAGTCTGTGGAAGGGGTAAGGGAGGAAGATGGAGGAAAACATGTAACAACAAATTGGTGAACTCAAGCTTTCTGTAAACTTTCATTAAAGTCATAATAAAAGAAAATTATAAACACACAAAACAATATGAAGTCCTGGGGAAACAAATATTTCTAAAGAGCTGAGTGCTCTCAAATATCTGTTGTTGGGTTGCTTTTAGTCTACCTTGAATAACTTTGAGAAACTTCTGAGATGTTCCCAACTTCAATCCCATCTGATTTCTAGTGGTTAAAATTTGTTCATTGTCTTTCAGTTTGCCCTCAGTGCATGCCAACTCTATGCACTACAGGACTAGAGTTATAATCTATAGGAATTTTATTGCTTGATTGCCAGAAAGTGATTGCCATCCTTGTCTTTGGAGTCTGTTACTCTGGAATCTCCATTGTTCAGTATAATGTCAGGTGACATTACATTATGACTCATTGTTAATTTGTGAATAAAGGATATGAACATTGCTCTATCTTGTACCATACTAGGAATCTCTGATATACTTGAACCCAGTGTTACAGTCACTGGGTTAATCTATCCTGATGACAGTCTTCTCTTTCAGTGACCCTCCACTTTTTCATGTTTGATGTCTTTTCCAAGGACTTGTCCATCCTAAGAACATATCTAAGATATAAGAGACAAAGCTTCGCCATCCTTGCCTATAAGTAACACCCTGGATACGCTTTCTCCAAGATATACGTATTTAGGGAGCTCTTGTGGCTTAGTTTCAAGAAGCTGCACTGTAATCCCAAAGGTGCTCAGTTCAAATCCACCAGATGCTCTGCTGGAGAAAGAGGGGCAATCTCCTCCTAGACCAGTTGGATCTGACTCAACAGCACACACACACACACACACACACACACACACACACACACACACATTTTTTTAAAAAAAGATATACATGTTTGCATTTTTGGCACTTCATAGGATACTCTGTATTCTTCAGCACTACAACTTAAAGGCATCAATTCTTCTACCATCCTTAGTCATTGTAAAATTTCCAGATGAATATCAAGTAATTGAAAAGACTATAGCTTGAATCAAGCTAACATTAGTCTTTAAAGACTACTCCTTAACACCTTGGAGAGGTCCTTGACAACACATTATTTTTGTTGTTCACATCAAAAATATTGAATACACATGCAAGTAAAATGAAAACATTGACAACTTCAATCCTTTCTCAATCTATCAGGATGTATCCTGGTCCCGTGGTGAAGATGTATGTTTTCTTGGTATTAATATATAATCCATATTGAAGGTTGTAGTCTTTGATCTTCTGAAGTGAGTGTTACAAGAACAGCTCAAGAAGACAAAGCAAAGTAGTATAACAAAATATACAATGAGCTGGAGTTAGAAAACAGTAAGTGAAGAACTCACAAATTCAAACTTCAAGTTGCACCACTGAAGGATTCTATTCTGAATCTTGAATGAGTCAGGAAGCATTGAAAGAAGATGAAAGTAATACACACAACCATCATAAAAAATGAATTGGCTGACATGGAACCATGTCACAAAGTAGGACATGATTAATAACCAATAATAACAAAGTTCAAGTTGTAGCTAAATCTTTGGCAGAAAACAAGACCCCAGGAATTGATGATATTCCAATTGACATGCTTTAACAAACAGATGCAAACCTGGACATACTTACCAAACTATGTAAAAAATTTGGAAGTCACCTACTGGAACAATTGACAAGAAGAAATCAATATTTTTTCCATTTCTCAAAAAGTGAGACTCATTAATAACCTACATTATGAAGATGACATAACCTTGTTTGTTGACAGTGAGAAGGACTTCAAGTACTTGTTGCAGAAGAGCAAAGAATACAGCTTTCAATGTGGATTGCATCTCAATGTCAGCAAAACAAAAATTCTTACCATTATTTTAAGCCTATAGGGAATATCGTTATAGATGGTGAAAAGATTGAAACTATCAACAACTTCATTTTATTAATATCCACAATAAACACCGTGGTGCCAGTTGTCAGGAAATTAGGCTTTGCACTGAGGATTGCAGGTATTGCATTGGAAGAGTCTTCAATTAGGGACCACTCCAAATCAGTTTGAAGACTTAGGTGAGTCTGACTCAGGCCATCATCTTTTGGATCATCTACTATGCATCTATGAGCTGGACAACACATAAGAATGAAAGAAGAGTTAATGGCTTTGACTTGTGGTATTGGAGAAGAGCACTGAATGGCCATGGGCTGCCAGAAGAACTGACAAATGCGTCTTGGAGAAAGTGAAGCCAGAGTGTTCTTTGGAGATAAAGATGATAAAGCTTCACTTCACACACTTCAGGCATGTTCCTAGGAATGAATATTCCTTGGAGAGGGAAATGATGCTTGGAAAGGTGGAGAGTGTTGACAAAAGAGTGGTGGAGAGGAAGATCCTCAACCAGGTAGACACTGTCATTTTTTTTTTTATCTAATGGTAAGCAAAGACTATTGCGATACATCGAATGCACCAATCATTGTTGTTATGTGCCATCGAGTCAACAGATGAACCTCTAGTAAGTTTTCAGAGGCTGTAAATTTCACAAGTTGTTTCCTACCCTTACCCCTTACAGAACCTGATTGATTTTAACAATCTATCTTTAGGTTGGCAGTGCAACTCCTTACGCTTTAGGCCACCAGTGTTCCTGCATGCAGCTATTAGAAATGTAAAGCAGTAAAAAAGATCTGCACTTTAGAAATGATAAGTGCTTGGAGCTGATACTTTCTCTAGGATAAATCTTACTTTAAAGACTAATATACTAAAGGAACAAAAGCTGTAAATTGGAGATTGCTCATTTTTTCTCTCACAGAGCCATTGGTGGATTTGAACCACCAGAGAAGAACACTACTTTTGGAGTTAATGCAATTCCTTATGGATATTTAAAATGAAAAGAAAGAAAGAAAAAAGTGTGCAGATAGCTGGTAGCTATAGACATAATGAAGAACCTTGTTTATATTGTAAAGGTGAAAACCTTGCTTGACTTTGACTCTTAAATGGTGGGAAAGCCAATCCACCAATTTCTAGTGGACTTAGATTACTTCCTTAGTGCCAACTAATGTTTAAGATTCATCTTAAAATCCCGAGTCTATTTTACTTTCTCTATATCAAGCTCCTGTTCGGCTTACTGGAAAACCCACTGCTGTGGAAGCTCTTCCGATTCATAATGACTCTCTATTGTGGTTTCTTAGGTTGAAAGGCTTTATAGGAGGAAATTTCTTTCTTGTCTCCAGGTGACTGGTGGACTTGGATTCTGACCTCTGGAGTAGTAGGTAGACACATGCACTCTACCATATGGTCCCTTAGGGCTGCTGGAGTCAAGGTCTAACTTTGGAAAATGAAGTGAAAGAATCTTATAACCTGTTTCTTAGAAGAGGGAAGGTGATAGGATGTCCTCCTCCCCTTATTCAGTTTGTGTTGGTTTACATAACATTTGCATGTATTGTGTTTCATTCATATACATAGTCTCTGACACACCTACCCTCATTACCCCAGTCACTGACTCAATTCATCTGGAGGGTCTTATAAAATTAATTGCCATTTATCTACGCTCACTATCATTTCAACATTTTAGTTCCTCACTAGATCTATCCTAATTCCTTCACCTTGTCCCTTCTCCCACCAAACCCTGTGACACTGCAATGTCCTCCTCTCCCCACCCTCAGGGCCCCAACTCTCCTGCCTCCCTCCACTTCCCCCTTGGACTTTTATTAACATCTTACTAATTATCTCTCTGTTTTTACAATTATAGTCTTATGTAATGGCCAAAGGGTCTTATTTGTCCTTGTGAGACTGAGTTAGTTCAATCTGCATAATGCTCTCTAGCCTCTCCCATATTATATAGGATTTATAAAATTAATGACCTGTCAATTCTTTATAAATAAATGAATCAAACTTTTCACTAACTCTGTGTGTTTTGATGAGTCCCTGTGGTAAATGAAAAAGAGGAAAACCCTCAAGAATATGGATTGAAACAGTGTCTGCCACAATGGACTTCAGCATGGGGAAAACATGATTATAGGGAAGAATAGGGCAAAATTTGATCTGTTTTCCATAGAGTTGCTATGAATAAAATTTAACTTGAAAATACCTAACAACAGCATGTAAATGAAGCTCTGACAACCTAATTCACAGGAAACTGGATTGCTAACCCAAAGACTACCTGTCTAGCAGTTTGACTCCATCAGTGGTTTTGAGAGAAAAAGATGGACACTTGCCTCCCATGCAATTTACATCCTTGGAAACCCAATGGAAAGTCAGCTGTGAGTCATTTCTGACACATGATAATGAGAAAAAAAAAAGAAGGATACAGATAAAATAATAAATATATCATTAACATTCAGAAGAACAAATAAACCTCTCTTAGAAGAACTGGAACCAAGGAACTCTTTAGAAGTAAGGATGGTGAGACTTAGTCACACATACACTCTGGGTTATGTTATCAGGAGGATCCAGTCCCTAAAAAAAGACGACGTGGTTGGGAAAGAGAGGGACAGTGAAAGAGGAAAAGACACTTAATGAGATATATTGCCACAGTGACTGCAACAATGAGTTTAAGCACAGCAGAGATCAGCGGTGAGCTTTGTTGGCCTAGCAGTAAGGAGTAATGCTGCCAATCCAACGACCCTCAGTTCAAATTCACTGGATGCTCTGTAGATGAAAGGAAGGCCATTTCTTTTTATGTAACTTATAGCCTCTGAAAACCATCTGGAGTGTCAGTTATGAGTTGATTCCAACATGACAGCACAAAGCAAGAAGATAGGATTTCTTTCTGTTGTACTTTGGGTTGCTGGATTGATCAAAGCTGACATAACAGAACTTAATAAAGACCATAACAAATCAATAGCACAGATTTAACTTCATGTCACTTACTACTCTCCCCTCCCCCAGAAAGGGCTATTGATTTCATCTATTTGATTTTCAAATATAGTGTATTGATTACATTCAACTCTTGTGAATCTTATTTACCAATTCTCTTCTATTCACTCATTATTCAGTAGAAATATTCTTAGGTTCAGTGTTGTATGCATGCATTCATGTTTGCATGTGTTTAGTTTACTGTGAATAAGAATATTTAGCTTTAAAACAAATTCTTACTAAGGAAAAAAAATCTCTTTTCTCCATCATTTATAAAAAATGCATTAGAATGATTATGTTGATGACTACTAAATAGTATAACAACTTAATGTGTCATACTTACATTCTCTATTTTAAGAGTTTCGGTAAAAACATGACAGATGTCTGTTTGTAAATACTGATGGAGAAAGAAGGAGTATTTCTTTAAGTATTTTTCCAATTTCAAGAATTTAAATGTTAAAGGCTATTTGAACTTTTCAATAAAAGAAAGCCATATTTAAGATTACTTGGTTTGTCTGAAGTGTACCCTAGTGCTAAAGGGACTCTTCAACATGTTTAGGTAAAACAGAAAATTGCAGTTGAAGATAAGCTGGAGGCAAAGAATTAATGAAAAACCTATCCTGTTGTGAGACCCAGAAAATTAGGAACTATGAAATGAGTATTATATTTAGCAGTGTTAAAACTAGTTGAAGTTCATAGATTGGGGGATTTCTGTAAAACTTAATATATTCAGCATAATATAAACGTTAACAACAATCCCCAAGAAGAAAATGAAAATGTATATATTTTAAAGTGAAATTCAGTATTGCATGTAAAATGTCTAATTAACTATTGTTATGCAAATACAGAATAAACAGATCATTTTTTAGTCACAGCAATCATTAGATTTTCCCTGGTCAACAGTTAAACAGAGATACAGATTAACAAAAATCTTATATAGATACAATAGTGAAAATATATCTTATATATAGCATTTTAAAAACATTCATTTCCCCTCCTCTCCATCAGACATATGTTAAATTCAGTAAAATTCCATTTTCATTACTCTTTACTTATTAAAATGGAAACTTTCTTGAAAACATTATTCTATTTGAAACATATAGGGTTTTCGATTATCAACAACCTGCGTTATGCGGATGACACAACCCTGCTTGCTGAAACTGAAGAAGACCTGAAGCGCCTGCTGCAGAGTGTCAAGGACTGCAGCCTACAATATGGATTGAGGCTCAATGTCAAGAAGACAAAGATTCTCACCACTGGACCAATTGGCAGCATCAGGATGGAGGGTGACGAGATTGAGATTGTTCACAGCTTTAGTTTGCTTGGCTCCATAGTCAACAGTCCTAGCATCAGCAGCCAGGAAACTAAAAGGCGCATTGCCATGGGAAAGTCTGCTGTTAGGGACCTCTCCAAAATACTGAAGAGCAATAGTGTCTCTCTGGAGACTAAGGTGTGTCTGATACAGGCCATGGTCTTCGCAATCACTAGAATTGATGCCTTTGAGCTGTGGTGCTGGAGAAGAGTATTGAGAATACCATGGACTGCTAGGAAAACAAACAGATTTGTCCTGGAAAGGGTTAAACCGGGTGGCTCCTTGGAGGCAAGGATTCTGAGGCTCCGTCTAACATACTTTGGACATGTTGTGAGGCGAGACCGGTCCTTGGAGAGGGACATCATGCCTGGGAGGGTGGAGGGACAGCGCAGGAGAAGAAGGCCCTCTATGAGGTGGATTGATTCAGTGACTGGGATAATTGGGATGGGAATGTCAGAGACAGTGTGATTGGCACAGGACAGAGTGGAGTTTAGGGCTGTTGTACATAGGGTCGCTATGAGTCGCAGGCGACTCGACAGCACATAACAGCAACAACAACATTTGAAACAGGTAGAAAACTCACTCCCACAATCTAGCTTTTAACTAAATGGTGGACAGCTCTCTACAAGAATCTATAACACTATGGATGGAGCTCTGGTGGGGAGATCCTTAAAGTACTGCATTACTATCCCAAAAGGTGGTGTTTCTCTCCCAATTTGAGTCCTCCTTCAGTTCCATGGAGAAAGATGGATTATTTCCTCACTTGCTATTTATGGCTTTGGAAAAGTGCAGGAGGGTCAGCTAAAAGTTGGCTTCAATATAAAGGCAGTGAGTTTGAGTTTGAGATAAAGTAGTCGCAGATGCACTTATCCTTAAACTAACCAACCGCTAAGATCAAAAGAGCAACATTTATCCAAGAATGAAGTCCTAAAGATATGAAGATCAGAAGTATTTGTGGAAATTAATATTACATGGAGGAGGTGGGAAAAGAGTGGTTACATTGTGCAGCAGAAGATAATGAGCTAAAATTAGAGGAATGAAAACTCTATAGGAATTACCTCCAAACAAGAGCTGTTGACCTATTTTTTCTTGAGCTGCCTGTTCACCACTTTCACCCCTGGGAATCTGAGAAGTAGACACCATGCTTCAAGTTAAAAGAGTGTATCCATAAGAAGAATATGCCTTCTGGATTGGCAAGAAAAGCAAATATCACAATGTTTTCGGGGAAACAGCCAAAGGGACAGTGAAGCGTAGTAATTTAGTGATTGGTGCACAAAATTGTATGCTCATGTCAATGCTTAAGATATCTGTCACATCATCCTAGAAAGGAACAGAGCCAGTATGGACTGACAGAGAAATGATCAAAGTAGGTCAGATTGATGCCTGAAGCATGGATGTTGAGAAATTCAGTCCCTTCTGGGGCAACTCTGGTGCCATATGCCAGACTTGCTCCTATATACAGAAAACATTTGGAAAGAACAGAGAAGAAATTGTTAACACTCCCTTGTCCTCCTTTACTCCCTTGGAGGTAACTGAGTTTTGTGTGACTAAGGAGGCAGGCACATCACATTTTTACTTTTATTATATGCTTTTTGTTCTGTTAAACATTTTAATCACTGGAAGAGAACCATATTTTTACCTATTTGCAAAAAAAGGTGCTTTAACATAATGTGGAAATTGTAAAACAATAACACTAATATCATATAGAAACAATACATTGCTGAAGATCATTCAAAAACAGCTAGAACAGTATATTTATAGAGAGGTTTAAGAAACTCAGAATGAATTTAGAAAAAGTTGTGGCATGAGGGATATCATTGCTGATGTCAGAAAGATCTTGGTTGGAAGCAGACAACACCAAAAGAATGCCTATTTGCATTTTATTGATTATGTAAAGACATTTGACTATATGGGTGTTAAATTATGAATGACACTGAAAATGCTGGGAAATATCACAATATATAATTACACTCATATAAAACTTATACCTAGACTAAGAAGATGTTATCAGATCAGAGCAAGGGAATACCACATGGTTTAAAAATCAGGAAAAGTGTGTCAGGGCTGTATCCTTTCTCTATGTCTATTCAGAATGTGTGTGTGTGTGTGTGTGTGTGTGTGTACATATGTATATATGTACGTGTGTATATATGTATATATGTGTGTGCATACACACACACACACATATAAACAAATTATTTGAAACCTGAATTCTATGAAGAAGAATGTGGCATCAGGATCAGAAGAAGATTTATCAATAACTTACATTATGTAGATGACACAACCTTGCATTCTGAAAGAGAGAGCACTTGAAGTGTTACTGCAGAAGATCAAAGACTACAGTCTTCGATATGGATTGCAACTTAACATCAAGAAAACAAAAATCCTCACCAGTCAGCAAATAGGTAACATCATGACAGATTGAGCAAAGATAGAAAATGTTAATGATTTAATTTTATTTGAATCCACAACCAATGTCCTTGACACCAGCAGCCAGGAAATAAAAAGACATTGCATTGGGAAAATCTTCTATCAGGGACCTCTCCAAAGTGCTGAAGATCAAATAGGTCAGCTTAAAGACTAAAGTCCACCTAATTTAGACCATAATCTTTTCAATTGCTGGCTATGCATCTGAAAGATAACAATAAATAAGAATTAGAAGAATTAATACCTTTGAGTTGTGGTATGGAAAAAAGTGCTGGGTATAACATGGACTGCCTAAAGGACAAACATTTTGTCTTAGAATGGGTGAAACTTTGTCTCACATACTTTGGACATGTTGTTAGGAGGAACCAGACCTTGGAAGAGTGTATCATCCTTACAAAAGTGGAGATTCCGTGAAGGAGAAGATCCTCAACAAGATGGATTGGCGCTGTGACTGCAGTAGAGGTCTTGAATGTGTCAGAAATGATATGGATGGCACAAAATAGGGCAAGGTTCATGTCTGTTGTTCCTAAGTTCACAATGATCATAGTTGACTCAACTGCAAATAATTACATTTCAATTGGCCCATAATTGGTAGAGATTTTATTTGAAGTTCAATAATGATTTATTTACATGATCTCTTTCTTTCTTTGAACAAAAGAATTTACCAAACATCAGTTGACCGAAGGTTGCATAGTAGAATGGACTTGGAGGGAGTGACTATATAACAATCCAAGAATTTTTCTTTTACTTTTCAAAGAGAAGAGTAAAATGGGGGTGGAGGCAAGGAGAAAAGTGCAACAATGAATGATGGAAATCCAAAGTCTGTAAACTTTAATTAAAATTAATAATAAAAAAACAAAAAAAGCCCCACACCAGTTGACTTAGTGTGTATTATAAATAATTTGGGATTGTATCCAAATATGTTGTAATTTGCTAGATAAAAATGGTTACAAATTGAAGATAAAGTGGTATAAGGGTCGGTCTCTGGGTGTGGGACAAGTAGAAATTCTTAGTTGGACTGGGAAGGGTTATACTACAGCTTAAATTATCATTGATATCAACAGAATATGTTGATCTAAGAATGAAGCAAGGAGATCTGCAAATCACACTGGTAAATGACAAAACACAATCCCATGCTGACAGTCATATAGAGAAATGGCCAGGGACAAACTTAGGGCCAGGAATGCACTGTTCAAGAATTAAAGAGACTAACATAGTGAAAAATATATGCAAAACCAAAAGCCAGTATTATTCTCAGTGGAGAAAGACTGAAAACATTTTCCTTGTGAACGTGTACCAGACAAGAATGCCCACTGTCATCACTTCTATTCCATATTGTACTGAAAGTGGTTGCTAGGGCAATATGAAAAGAAAAGGAAATAAAAGGCATACATATCAGCAAAGAGATGGTTAAACTATTGTTATATGCAGATGATATGATAGTGTACAAAGAAAAGCACAAGGAGTAAACAAACAAACAAAAACAAAACAAAACAAAACAAACTTTTACAGCTAATAGACCAGTTTAGTAGAGTGGCAGAATACAAGATCAATATTCAAAGATCAGTAGGATTTCTCTAGAGTGGCAAAGAGGACTCAGAGAAGGAAACCAAGAAAGAAATAACATTTACAACAGCCCATCACAAATTCAGTTATTTGGGAGTGAACCTAAGTAGGGACACAAAAGACCTCCAGCTTCGTGAACATTTCATTATAATACTTTGCTTTGTCTTTGCCCTTTGAAATCTTCTCTTTAGCTCCTTACTTTCTTGATTTCTTCCCTTTGCTTTGGTTTCTTGGTGTTTTAGTGCAATATTTAGAGTCTCTTCTGACATCCATCTTGGTCTTTTCTTATTTCTCCAGCTTTGAAATGACCTTTTGCACTCTTCATGGATGATATTCTTGGTATCTTCCCACAGCTCATCTGGTCTTCACTCATTAGTGTTCCAGATTTCAAACCGGCTCCGGAGTTGTCTTTAAAATTCTGGTGGGACAGACTCGAGGTCAAATCTTGATTCCTGTGAATTTGATTTGACCTTCGTTAGCTGTAATTTGAACTTGCATATGAATAGTTGATGTTCTGTTGTGCAGTCAGCACCTGGCCTAGTTTTCACTTCTGATATTGATATTCTGCAATGATTCCTTCCACCTATATAATCAGCCTAATTCCCGTGTATACACTTAGGTGAAATCCATGTATATAGCCTGTGTTTATGTTTTCTTATAAAAGTTATTTTCAATGAATAAATAATTGTGCAGAATTCTATCATTCTATACCCAATCTCATTTCTTGTTGTTTCTCCTATATTGTTGTTTGTTGATTGCTGCTGAGTTGAGCATGACTCATAGCAACACTATGAACAAAAGACCTGAAGTCTTTCTATAGCTATCATAATTTCTCAAAGTTTAGTTTCCCGAGGCACGTTGTTTGGGAAGTGGATGCCACTCCTGCTTTATGTGTGTGTGTGTGCGTGTGTGTGTGTGTACTCTGAAGAAATTGGTAAAAAACAAGGCCCCAGGAATTTATGAAATACCAATTGACATATTTTTAACAAACAGATGCTACCCTGAGTGTTCTCACTAGGCACTAGGTTGCCCAGAAATCTAGAGGACAATCACCCAGCAAACTGACTGGAAGAGATCCATATTTGTTCCCATTCCAAATAAAGGTGACCTGATAGGGTATGAAACTTATCGAACAGTATCATTACTACCACATGCAAGCAATATTCTGCCTGCAATGATCCAAAACTGACCAGAACAGCCCGTAACAGAGAACTGCCAGATGTGTAGACTGGGTTCACTAGGGACATTAAAGCCTGTGTTAGATGTTTCTTAGTTGAAAGCAGAGAGTACCAGAGGAATGTCTATCTATTGACTATGCAAAGGCATTTGTGTGGATCACAACAAACTATGACTGACTGAGAAAAATGGGAATCCCAGACCACTTGATTTTGCTTATGTGATACCTATACTTGGATCTAGGAGGCAGCCATCAGAACAGAGAAAGGAAACATCACATGATTCAAAATTAGGAAAAGTGTACTTCAGAGATGCATCCTATCTCCATACCTTTTCAATTTATAAGCACAACAGATCATCTGGTAGGCTGGGCTCTCTGAGGAGGAATGTGGCATCAGGATTAGTGGAAGATTAATCAACAACTTGCTTTGTACAGATGATACAATCTTGCTTGTTATAATAGATGAGGACCTGAAGCACTTGCTGAAGAAGGCCAAAGATTACAGCCTTCAATATGGATTGAAATTCAATATCAAGAAGGCAGAGTCTTATCACTGGGCCAATTTTCAGCATCATGATAGACGATAAAGAGACTGAGATTGCCAACAACTTCAGGTTGCTTGGCTCCACAGTCAAAACACTTGGTACCAGCAGCCAGGAAATCCAAAGATGAATTGAATTGGGAAAATCTGATGTCAGTGATCTCGTCAGAGTGCTGAAGAACAATGCCAGTCTAGAGACTTCACAGTTACTTTCTATGAATCAGAGAGCTGGACAATGACTAAGGATGGTAGAAGAAGAATTGATGCCTTTGAGTTATGGTGCTGGAGAAGAGTAATGAATATACCTGGACTGTTAAGAAAACAATTGGTCCATCCTGGAGAGGGTGAAGTCAAGCTACAAGGCAAGGATTTTGAAGCTCCCCGTCTGACATATTTTGTACATGTTGCCAGGAGGGACTAGACCTTAAGAAGGACATCATGGTAGGAAGGGTGGAGGGACAGCGCAAAAGAGGAGAACACTGGATGAGAGAGATTGACTCTGTCACTGGGGTCATGGGGTATGTGTATCAGAGACTATAAAATTGGCTCAAATAGAGAAGTTAAGGCTGTTTTACAGATGGTCATTATGAGTCAGAAGTGACTCAATGGTTTTTCCAATCCTGATGTCACATTCCTCTCCATAAAGCACAGGCTCTTGATATCTGTTCTGCATATAGATTTAAAAGGTATGGTGATAGGATGCATCTCTGGAATACACTTTTCCTGATTTTGAATCATGCAGTGTTTCCCTGCTCTGTTCTGATAATTGCCTCCTGGTCAAATTAAGGTTTCACAAGCACAATCAAGTTCTTTAAGATTCCTATTTTTCTCAAGGTCAGTCACAGGTTTTTTGATCCACACAGTCAAATGCTTTGCATAGTCAATGTAACACAGGTAGGTGTTTCCCTGGAATTTTCTGCTTTCAACTAAGATCCATCAAACTTTGTCTATAATATCCCTCATTCCAAGGCCTCTTCTAAACCCAGACTGCACATTTGGCAATTCCCTGTTGATGTGCTGTTTCAGTTGTTTTTGGATAATTTCCAGCACTGCAAGTACAGATACTTTTTTGTAGATAGTTAAGCTATAGACTATGGATTAATGAGATATCTTAGTTTTTATGAATGCAAAACCATTTTTCTTTTGTTTTTCATTCCCAGCATAGCCATGTTGTTGTTGGTGTTATGTGCCATCGAGTCGTTTGCGAATCATAGCGACCCTATGTGCAACAGCCTCAAACCCTGCTCTAACCTGTGCTAATCTCATCGCCTCTGACAGACCCATCCCGAATACCCCAGTCACTGAATCAATCCACCTCATAGAGGGTCTTCCCCTCCTGCACTGTCCCTCTACTCTACCCAGCATGATGTCCCTCTCCAAGGACCTGTCTCTCCTTACAACATGTCCAAAGTATGTCAGATGAAGACCCAGAATCCTTGCCTCCAAGGAGTAGCCTGGTTTAACCCTCTCTAGGACGAATCTGTTTGTTTTCTTGGCAGTCCATGGTACATTCAGTAGTCTTCTCCAGCACCACAGCTCAAAGGCGTCAATTCTCCTTCTATCCTCCCTAGTCATTGTCCAACTCTCTGATGCATAAGAAGTGATTGCAAAGACCATGGCCTGTATCAGGTGCACCTTAGTGAAGTACAGCGTAGCATACCATAAGATTATCTGATTCAAAATGGCCAAAGTTGGTCCATTTCATCTCACTAATGCCTAGTATGTTGATGTCCATATGTTCCATTTTATATTTAACAATTTCCAGTTTTCCAGCATTCAAGCTAAATACATTCCATGTTCCAATTATTAAACATTGTTTGTCATTGTTTTTCCTCATTTCAACTGGCTGCCAAGTTCGGCTCTCCCACTATACTACTATACTTATCTGTGCTCCTTTATTGTTCATAGAGTTTTCAAAGGTCTGTTATTTAACAAGTGGATGGTCAATCCTGCTTCCTAGTCTGTCTTCAGATGGGAACTACATTAAAATCTGCCCACTAGGGGTAACCCCTGTGGTGTTTGACACACCAGTGACACAGAAAGCCACAAGTCATGTCAGTATAGCAAACTGACAGACAAGTGCTGTACAATTTAAAAAAATGTTCTTCCCAAACACAAAAACCTGCAAATTTACTTTGTAACTCTAATAGTAAATCCTTCATCACACCAGGCCTGATGACCCGCATTTATGTAGATGCCACATCCCTGCTTGCTGAAATTAGGAAGACCTGAAGTACTTGGTACAGAAAATCAAGGAATGCATCCTTCAAAATGGATTGCATTTCAATATTAAAAATAATGAAAACAAAAAACAAAACAAAAATCCTAACAAAGATTCTTTCTACTGGGCTGATAGGCAATATCATGATGGATGGAGAAGAGATTACAACTGTCAACAACTTCATCTTAGCTGGATCCACAATTATTCAGACTCTTGGTACCAGTAGTCAGAAAACAGACTTGAACAACATATTGACAGAGAACTACCAGAAATACAAGCTGGATTTAGAAGAGTTTGTGGTGCTAGGGACATCATTGCTAATGTCAGATGGATCTTGGCATAAAGCAGAGAGTACCAGAAGAATGTCTATCTGTGTTTCATTAGACTTTACAAGGGCATTCTACTAAGTGAGTCACAATAAATATTGGCTAACCTTGAGGAAAATGGGAATCCCAGAACACTTGATTGTGCTTAAAAGAAACTTATACTTGGGCCAAGAAGTAGTCCTCAGAAAAGAGCAAGGAAACACTGCATGGTTCAAAATCAGGAAAGGAGTGCATCTTGTCCCCGTACATTTTCAATATGTATGCAGAACAGATCAATCGGGCAGCAGGGCTTTATGAGGAGGAGTGTGGCATCAAGAAAGGAGGAAGATTCATTAACAACCTACAATATGCAGATGACACAACCTTGCTTTCTGAAACTAAAGAACACCTGAAACACTTGCTGCAAAAGGTCAAGGACTGTACTCTTCAATATGGATTGAAGCTTAACATCAAAAAGACAAAGATTCTCCACAAGGGTCAATTGGAAGCACCATAATAGATGGTGAAGAGATTGAGGTTGTTAGCAATTGCAGCGTGCTCAGATCCACAGTCAACACTTAACACCAGCAGTCAGGAAATCAAAAGATGAATTACATTGGAAAAATCTGTTTGCATGGATATCTACAGAGTGCTAAAGAACAAAGATCTCAGTCTAGGTATAAAGGTGTGCCTAGTCCACGCCATGGTTTCTCAATTACTTGTTATGCTTTAGATAGTTGAACAACGAGTAAGGATGACAGAGGAAGTATAAATGCCTTCAAGTTGTGGTACTGGAGAAAAGTCCTGAACATACCTTAAACTGTCAAAGCAGTCTTTCCTAGAGAGAGTGAAACCAAGTGTCTCTTTAGAGGCTAGGATTTTGAAGCTCCACCTCACCTTCTTTGGGCACATGGTCAGGAGAGATCGGTCCTGGGAGAAGGACATCATGTTTGAAGGGTGGAGGGACAGCACAGGAGATTAGATGGATTGATACAGTAACTGGAGCACGGTCTGTTTACCCTTCCACTTCTGGACATAGGTTCTCTATACATAACAGGCCACTCAATGGCATATAACCACAATAACATATTATGACAGGTTTGGAAGCAAGAGTGGCATCCACTTCCTAAACAATATGCCTCCAGAAACGCCATGAACTTTGATAAATGTCGACAGTTTTAGTGGGGATTCAGGTCTTATGTTCATAGGGTCTCTATAAAAGGCAATCAACAACAACATTGTGCTGAAAAATTCTGCAGTTAAGGTCTTCTCTCAAATTATTGAGGAATAATAATGTCCGTTTGAGGAATAAGACACACTGGATTCAGGCCATGCTTTTTCTCATCACTTACTATATGCATCTGAGAGTTGGACAATGAATAGGATAGCAGAAGAAGAATTGATGTCTTTGAGCTGTAGTGTTGGAGAACAATGCTGAACATCCCATAAAAGGCCAAAAGAACAAACAAATATGTCTTGGAGAGAGTGCAGCCAGAATGAGTTTTGGAGGCAAAGACGATGAGGCTTTGTTCCACATATTTCGGGAATGTTCATAGGAGGAGACGTTCCTTGAAGAGGGAGGTAATGTTTAGAATGGTGGAGGGACAGCACAGGAGAGGAAGACGCCATATGGGATGGATTGATACAATAATTGGGGCAATGGGGTGTGTCTGAATTAGTGAGACTGGCTCAGGACAGGGAAGGGTTCAGAGCTTCTGTACATAGGTTTGCTGTGAGTCATTGGTGACTTGAAGGCACATAACAACAATAACATGTTTTTTCTTTATTTAAAGATATTTGGGAAACATTTCAAATATCAGTTGATCATATTATTTTTGTATTTCGTGGGTTTTTTTCCCAATCTTTCCGTTAGATTCTAATATTAAGCAAATTATAACAGGTGAATTGTTCATAGGATTTCAAACGACAGTTATTTTTAAAGTGAATGACCAATCTTACTTCTTAGTCTGTATTAATCTGGAAGCTCTGCTGAAAACTTGTCCACCATGGGAACCTGCTAGTATTCAAATTACCTCCAGTATCACTGCAACCAGAATCTACCTTAGTACAATACTGGCAGACATGTACTGTAGTCAGAAGAGCAAACTAGGAACAAGCAAGCCTATAAATACAAAAATGATAAAGTAAGAAGCACAGTGCAAGTCCTTTCCTCCCATTCTTTCATCCTCTCCCCTTACCAATATAACAAACTGGTCAATAAAGACCGTATGCCTCAGCAGAGTCTGGCTATGCCTACTGACTTATTTTTTAATTTTTTAAACTTTTTTTAAAAAAATAATTTTTTTACTGATTTCCCCTATGTAACATGTCTTTTGATTTTTTTAATAAAATTTTACTTTTATTATGATTTTCACAAATGTTTACAGAGAAGTTATATTTTCATTCACTCATTATTACACATTTTACTCCTCTTCCTCCTCCCCCAATTCAATTGTTTTTTAAAAAATAATCATTCATTATTGCAGTTTCTTCCCCTCTCACTCCCCCAAGTCCTCTTTGAAATGTCTTTGATTTCGTGATTATTGCTACCATGGGAGTTGATTGTGGATCCAAGAAAAATTAAGTCATTACTGCTGTTTATATCATATGGATCTTGGCTAAAAGCATGGAATGAATATATTTATTTGTATTTTCTTGATTATGAAAAGTTATTGACTGCATGGATCATAATAAATTATGGCTAACATTGACAAGAATGAGAATCTCAGAATATTTAACTGTGCTCATGTGAAATATATACACAGAACAAAAAGCTGTTGTGTGAACAAAATAAGAGACCACTGGATGGTTCTAAAAGGAAAGATTTGTGTCAAGGTCATATCTTTTTTTTCTATACCTATTAAATCTGTTTTCTGATCAAGTGGATTAGCTATACGCTGAGCAAGTTACTCTAGAAGCTGGATTGTACGACGAAGAGCGTGCCATCAGAATCAAAGGAAGACTCAGCAACAACTTATGTTTATGACAAAACCTTGCTTGCTGGAAGTAAGAGGGACTTAAAATTCTTGCTGCAGAGGATCAAATACTACAGCCTTCAGTATTAATTATATCTCAATATCAAGAAAGTAAAAATTCTTACGACTGGACCAATTCATAATATCATGATGCAAAAAGAAAAGCTTGAAGCCTACTGACTTCTTTAGACAAGGGTGACTCAGGCTCCAGTCTACCTACCCTTTGTTTGGGTGCTTCCTGGTGAAGATGGCTCTCTCACATACCTGGGCCTGTACCCAGCATGCATTTGGGGGCTGTTGCTTCATGCCAAAGATGACTAACCTGTATAAGGCACACAACATGTCTTGCTAGGTAAAAGTGATGAAAACATGTAATATTTGTTCTCAAGGGTCAAGGGCTATAGTCTTTAGTATTGTTTACTTCTCAATATCAAGACAACAAAAATCCTCATAATTGGGCTAATAAGTAATATCATGACAGGTAAAGAAAAAAAAATCATCAATGACTTTATGTTGCTTTTATCCACAGTCAACATCCTTGGTACTACTAGCACGCAGGAGATAAACAATGTGTAACATTGGGAAAGTCTTCTGTCATGAATTTATCTAAAGTATTGAAGAGTATTGATGTCAGTTTAAAGATTAAAGTGCATCTGATTCAAGGAATGGTCTTTCCAATAATCTGCTATGCATCTTAGACAATGAGTAAGGATGACAGAAGTAGAAATGATGCATTGGAGTTGTGGTGTTGGAGAAAAATGCTGAATATCCTATTGACACAGTAATACATGAAGCAGTGGGGAGAGAGGTATCTGAGTTAGTGAGACTGACTCAGGATAAGGCAGGCTTCAGAGCTTTTGTACATAGGGTTTCTATGAGTTGCAGGTGACTTGTTGACACATAACAGCAACAACTAACTACAAGAACAAACAAACGTGTATTAGTGAAAGTTTAACCAGAATGCCCCTTACAGGCAAACTTGGTGAAGATTTGTCCTTGCTTTTTGAAATTTTGCTAAGAAAGCTATTTCTTAGAAAAAGAGTTAGAAAGTTAGAGGGTCAGTGAAGAATGGGAAGACCTCTAAAGAGATGGATTGATATAGTGTCTGCAGCAATACACTCAAATGCATCAAGGGTAGAAAAGATGGCATAAGATAGGGCAGAGTTCAGATCTATTGCTTTTTGGGATGCTATGAGTCATTCTCTACAACACTTAAGAGTAACACAACATAACAGGTGAATATTTTCAATGAGACAAAGTTCCTTTTGGCAGGTAGGTGTCACAATAGGACTGCTATAAACACAAATTAAAACTACAAAGCTGGATTAGCACCAACAATTCATAGGTTGAAGTGCATATTTTAAAGAAATTAAAATATTTTAACACTAAAATATAAGAACTTGATCTTTCATTCACATTTGTGTGAACATATATCAAATCATCAACAGCTTTCTTAATTGTGCTATTGATCCTCATTTTCTCAGTAATAGATTTTAATGCCAAATGAAAGGTCAACTTTTTTGTCTGCAAAACTTAAGCTGCATATTACACTTGAGCATGTTTGGAGTTAAGGTATAAATCTCAGATTGAGTTGAATGGTCCTGTTTTCCAGACAGTCATGGACTGCAAGTCAAATGCTTCACTTAGAGAAAGATTTATTTGAACAGTGTGTTAAGTAGACATTGATAAATAAACTTACCTTCCTAAGGGGAAATAATTGCTAGGAACACAAGTTTCCACATGAAGCACAGGCTCAATTACTCCACTTATTTATGTAATCAGAGAATGTTCTTGATGTATTCCACCAACATTGTGCTTTATCATCTTTTAGTGGCCCCAGTGAGCTTTTAAATAATACTGGTGAATAAAGTGGAATATTATACCTACAAATTTCCAATAAAGGCTAAATATTTAGTTTCTAGTTCTCCTCTTTCTGCATGAATTAGTATATTCTTCATGTCCTAAACAGAAAATAAGATCTCATATTATTATTCCAAGATAATTTTTTTCTTCAAAACTATGACTGTAGGTGGTTGTTTTTGTTATGTGCTGTCAAGTTGTGTACAACTCATTGCAGCCCTGTGAACAACTTATCTGGGCCCTATCCTATACTGCACCATTCTGACTGTTCCTGATACATTTGATGCCATTTATGCACACTGTATCAGTCCACATCATTGAGGGCTTTCTTCTCCTTCACTGACCCTCCACCTCTCTAAGGAACAGTGTCCCTCTCCAAGAAATAGCATCTCCTAACATGTCCTCGTCCAAAGTAATTAAGACAAAACTTTACCATTCTTACTTCCACAGAGTTCTGTTTGCACATTACTTAAGACTTATCTATTAAAATTTTGACAGGTCATGGGATATCAGTACTCTTTTTATCCAACATCACAATCCAAATGCACCATTTCTTCTATCATCCTTTCACTGCCTCACTCTCAGATGCCTACAGGCATCTTGACTGGGAATATGTTGGCACCTTAATTTTTAAATAGATATTGCTTTTCAGGACTTTGGATAGATCCCTGACAGCTGACGTTTTTTAACAATATGACTTTTGATTTCTTGACTCTTGGTGCTATGGGTATTGATTGCAGATCCAAGTAAGATGAAATCATTGATGATTTCTATCTTCCCCCCATCTATCATGATGTTACCTATTGGTCCAATGGTGAGGATCTTTGTTTTCTTGATGTTGAGATGTAATCATGTTGAAGGCTCTAATCTTTGATTTTCTTCAGCAAGTATTTCAGATCTTCCTCATTTTCAATAAGCAAGATTGTGTCATCTGCATAACATGGATTATTGATGAGTCTTCCTCTGATTCTGGTGCCATACTCTTCCTCATACAATACTGCTTCTCTAACAATTTTCTCTCCATACAGATTGAACAGGCATGGAGAAAAGATACAGCCCTAATTCATATCTTTTCATTAATTTTAAAATATTCAGTGATCCTTTGCTCTCATTAGACAATAACTTTTTGGTCTAGATATTATTTTTTTCAGAACTGAAAATGTCTTTATTTTTTTTTAGAAAATGGATTTCCAAGGTTAAAAGCAATACCATGAAATAATATTCATGAAAAGAAATAAGTGCTTAAAATTGTGCCGCTAATGAAAGTAAATCCGATATAAAATATGGATTTCTGAGCACAAACTGAAATTTATACACCAATGTTTATAGCAGCATTATTCACCAACCCAAGAATGAGGAAACAGCCCAAATGTCCAAACGGAAATTAACAAATTGAGAAATTATAGTACAGTTACACAATAGAATACAATGTAGCATATAAGAGCAATGATTTTTTAAAAAATATTGCCTAAGTTGGGAAGGACTGGAGGGCATTACGCTGAGTGAAGTAACTCAGTCCCATAAAGATAAATATTGTCTACAACCATTATTTTAGAATGAGTATGAGGATTCAAGAGGAGTGAGAGAGGTTCGAAGTAGACGGATGAGATTGTGCAGGGAGAGGAGAGTATTAATCATGGGGTTGTACAATATGATGGGTGAGGAGGGTGAGGGAAATTGAAATAATTTGTTCTTGAAAACAATGTATTCAAATTTTGCAAATAAACTAGTAGGGGCGGGGAAGGTGAATTTCTGTACCAGAGTTATACTACATCATCCTTCAAGGCCTCTGCTGGAAAAGTAGAATTAAGCATCAAATAACACTTTTAATTGTATTCTTTATTATTGTTGGTGTAGAATGGTACTGTATCATACATCTGTGAAGATAAAATATTTTCTACTTGTTTTATGATATGTAATAGTGGTTGGCACTTAACAATAATAGTAACTATGCTCTATCACAGCTATTTCCTGTAATGATGGCATTATAAAATATTTTCTTTCCAAAAAATTACTGAGAAGTTTAAAAAATGATGATGTCAGGTACCACATAGTTAAGGAAAAAAGATACTTCTTAAAGGAGATAATTCAATAGATGGAACAAGATTGTATTTATAGTCTTTTGAATGTGAATGTAATTCTGAGGAAAGTATATGTGAAACATTCTGATACAGTAGTAAGCAATTTTCTAAGTGGAGGTGGATTTCACATATGGGGTATCTTTAAATTTGGAACTTTTATATGAGCTTAATTATCTTTGTATGTGCTGGTATTTATAATTTTTTTATAAAAGAGGATGGATTTTTCTCTGGAAAAGAACATAAAATTTATCTTCTTGACAAATCTATCTTTCAATCACTGAGCAGAACAAAGTAAAAAAAAAAAGCAATAGATTAGAAACTAGAACTCAGGGTGAGGTTAGAGAGTCCTAACTGGCATGTTGTGTTGTTATGATTTCACAGAGGTTCCATACACCACAGAATGAGCTCTGCCTTGTCCTTTGCTAAGTCATAATCTCTGTTGTGCTCCTCCTCATAAAGCCTGCCTCCTGAATGATCTGTTTTGCATATAGATTGAAAAGGTATGGGGACAGCATGCAGCCCAAGTGCACTCCTTTCCTGATTTTGAATGATGTTGTGTTTTCTTGCTCTGTTCTGAGTACTGCTTCTTGGTCCAAGTATAGGCTTCTTATAAGCACAATCAAGTGTTCCGAGATTCTCATTTTCTTCAAGGTTAACCAAAATTTATTGTGATCCACACAGTCAAATGCCTTTGCATAGTCAAGGAAGCACAGATAGACATTCTTCTGGTATTCTCTCCTTTCTGCCAACATCTATCTGACATTGGCAACAACATACCTAGTACCACTATCTCTTCTAAACTCAGCTTGTTTTTCTGGTAGTTCTCTGTCAATGTACTGTTCAAGTTTTTTCTGGATAATCTTCAGCAGGATTTTGCTAGTGTGTGATATTAGTGATATTTGATAATTCCCACACTCTTTTGGGTCACTTTTTTTTTTTAAATGGGAATAAATATGGATCTCCTCCAGTCAGTTGGTTAAGTAAGGTAAAGGACAGGGTTCCATCAATCCAGTTAAAAATAACCAGTGGTTGGTCTTGGATTTCTCCCTCTTTTTCTCTTAAAATTTCATTGTATCTAGGTTTATGTGGTGAGTGGTGTTTTGGTTTTCAGATTTTTTCTCTTCTTGACACATTTACATGCTTCCAGAATCAAAATGTTCTCTTTATATGTGTACAGAATAAAGAATCAGAATAAATAGTATTTGTAAATGTCATTAAATATTTGTTTTTAAGGATCAGATACTTGTTAAATGAGATACATGTACACAAGATCCTATCATTTTATTTGTTATAAATGTTTAGGAACTGTCAAAAAGTTTGTTCATTTTCCTCATAAAGAAATTTTCTTATTATATTTTAAATAGTTTATCACTGATATATTCTTGCATTTGTTGTTGCTGTGTAACATTGAGTCAGAACCGACCCATAGCTGACCCTCCGGTGTGTTTTCAGAGGTAGTGAATTGCATGGCAAGAGATTGCCCATCCTTCTCCCATGGAGCATCTGGTGGACTAAACTGTGTTCCTTTGGGATTGCAGCACAATTTCTTGTTATTAGGCCACAAACCCTCATGAAAGCTTTTGTCTTATTCTTAAAATGTTTATTTCCTCCCCTCAAGTAGAATTTTGTGTTGATATTCTACTTACATACAACTAAATATAGTGAATAAGTGTCATAAACAACAAATTAAATTTAATTATGCTATATCACCTAATCCCCTATATGGAATGATGGTTAAGTGAGTAGAGAACCTCTGTCTCTTTCATCCTCAAAAACAGCTGACGTGAAAAATATGTTAGAAACGGGAAAAAATTATGTAAATATTGCCTTCTTTACATTCACTATTCAACTTTTGCATTTTGAAAAGGTATTTTCCAGATAATTTTTCTAACGCAATGACTTGTTTGACGAGGTAAAATGAAATGTTTGATCTTTTTCTATGTCTATCACAATGTTTCTCAGTGGTCCATTCGTGAAGATGTTTGTTTACTTTATATTTAGCTATAATCTATTCTGAATGCTTTGATAAGTCTTTGGAATTCATCAATAAGTTCTTCAAATTCTTTTCCTCTCGAGAAACAAGGTAGTTTTGTCAACATATCACAGATTGTTGATGAGTATTCTTCAAATCCAGATACTGTATTCTTGTGCATGCAGTCCAGTTCCTGAATTTATTTGTTCAGCACGCTGGTTTATAGACTGAGGTAGAATACTACAACCTTGATGCACAACTTTCCTAATTTAAATGCTGTTGTATCTCCTTTTGCTGTTTGAATAAATGTTGCATGGTCCATCTACGGATTCACATCCATTATGTTATGATTGACTAGCAACAAGACTCCGTATAGAAAATAAATCACAGGTAAATATCTTTCTTCTATTTTTGGCTTGCAGCTAAGGTTTATATACCATTAGGAATTATAGCTCTCATTTTTTCCACATTTCTACACTGGTTTACATTTCTAGAAATTCTCTGTTCCTGACAATTCTTTTTAAATTGCTGTTGAAATTTGTACTGTAAGGACCGTGGTGG
Source organism: Elephantulus edwardii (assembly GCF_000299155.1). Lineage (NCBI taxonomy): Eukaryota > Metazoa > Chordata > Mammalia > Macroscelidea > Macroscelididae > Elephantulus > Elephantulus edwardii. The sequence goes on from NW_006399858.1 coordinate 11,472,330, forward strand.
TCATCTCAGGTGCACCTTAGTCCTACAACTGATATTACTGTTCCTCAATAATTTAGAGAAGTCCCTAACTACAGACACTCCCAGTGCTTTGTCTCCTGATCTCCTGACTGCTGGTACCAAGTATATTGATAATGATTCCAAGTGAGATGAAATTGTTTACAGTCTTAATCTTTTCTCCATCTATGATGATGTTGTCTGTTGGTCCACTGGTGAGGATATTTGTTTTCTTGATATTGAGATGCAATCCATAATGAAGACTGCAGTGTTTAACCTTCTGCAATAAGTGCTTCAAGTCTTGACAAAATCTTAATGTTAATTGCATCTAGAGCTGGACAATCAATAAGGATGACAGAAGAAAAATTGATGTCTTTGAAATGTGGTGTTGGAGAAGAGTACTGAACATCTCATGAACTGCAAAAGAACAAAGAGATACGTCTTGGAGAAGGTGCAGCCGGAGTGTTTCTTGGATGCAAAGATGGTGGTGGTGAAGGAAATGGGAAAAATCAGGTGTGGAAAAGCAATGTATTTGAACTTTGTAAGTAAACCAGTATAAAAAGAGAAGAAATTGGCTGGAGCTGTTAGAGACCAGTAATAATTAAACATATGTTGTTGTTATGTGGCGTCGAGTTGCTTGCGACTCATAGTGACCCTATCTACAGCAGCTCTAAACTCTGCTTGGTCTTGTACGAATCTCACTGTCTCCAACACACTCATCCCTATTGCTCCAGTCACCGAAACAATCCATCTGCCAGAGGACCTTTCCCTCCTGTGCCTGCCCTCCACCCTCCCAAGCATGATGTCCATATCCAAGGACCGGTCTCTCCTTACAACATGACCAAAGTATGTCAGAGGAAGTCTCAGAATCCTTGCCTCCAAGGAGAAGTCTGGTTTAACCCTCTCCAGGATGAATTTGTTTGTTTTCTTAGCAGTCCATGGCACCCTCAGCACTCTTCTCCAACACCAAAGCTCAAAAGCATCAATTCTCCTTCTGTCCTCCCTGGTCATTGTCCAGTTGTCTGACACATAACAAGTAATTGCAAAGTCCATGGCCTGTACCAGATGCACCTTGATCTCCAGAGATACACCCTTGCTCTTGAGTACTTTAGAGAGGTCCCTAACAGCAGACTTTCCCATCACAATACGTCTTTTAATTTCCTGGCTGCTGGTGCCAAGGGTGTTGATTGTAGAGCGAAGCAAACTAAAGCTGTGAACAATCTCAATCTCTTCACCATCCATTCTAATGCTGCCAGTTGGTCCAGTGGTGAGAATCTTTGTCTTCCTGACATTGAACCTCAATCCATATTGAAGGCTGCAGTTCTTGACTCTCTGCAGCAAGTGCTTCAGGTCCTCCTAAATGTCAGCAAGCAGGGTTGTGTCATCTGCATTATGCAGATTGTTGATAGATCTTCCACCAATCCTGATGCCACATTTCTCCTCATAGAGGCCAGCCTCCCGGATGATCTGTTCTGCATGCAGAGTGTAAAGGTATGGAGATAGGACACATCCCTGGCATACGCCCTTCCCAATTTTGAACCATGCAGTGTTCCCTTGCACTGTTCTGCCTCTTGGCCAAGTATAAGTTTCGCATTAGCACGATTAAATGTTCTGGGATTCCCATTCTTCTCAAAGTCAGCCACAGTTTGTTATGATCCACAAAGTCAAATGCCTTTTCATAATTAATGAAGCATAGATAGACATTCCTTTGGTACTCCCTGCTTTCAGCCAATATCCATCTGACATTAGCTACAATATCCCTAGTACCACGACCCCTTCTAAACCCAGCCTGGACTTCTGGCAGTTTTCTGCTGATGTGCTGTTCCAGTAGTTTTTGGATAATCTTCAGCAGAATTTTGCCTGCATGTGAAATCAACGATATTGTTCTGTAGTTTCCACACTCTGTTGGGTCACCTTTCTCTGGAATGGGAACAAATATAGTTCTCTTCCAGTCAGTTGGCCAAGTGGTTTTTCTCCAGAGTTCATGACACAACTTGGTGAGCACATCCAGGGGCAGCATCTATTAGCTGAAATATGTCAATTGGTATACCATCTATTGCTGGGGCCTTGGTTTTTGCTATTTCTTTCAAAGCTGTTTGGACGTCTTCCTTCATCACCATAGGCTCTTGCTCAGATGTTGTTTCATTAAATTCTTGTTTCTGCCAATTCCTTTTGATACAATGACTCAGTATATTCTTTCCATCTTCTTTTGATACCTCCTGGATCATTTAGTACTCTGCTTAAAGCATCCTTGAGTATAGCAACTCTAGGTTTGAATTTGTTCTCCTGTTCCTTGAGCTTAAGAAATGCTGAGCGAGTTCAACCCTTTTGGTTTTCTGACTCCAACTCCTTGCACATTTCATTGTAATATTTTGTTTTGTCATTCCGTGCTGCCTTTTGAAATCTTCTGTTCAGCTCTTTAGTCTTGAATTCTTCCTTGTGCTTTGGCTTCTCTGTGCTCCAGTGCAATATTCAGAGTTTCTTCTGACATCCATTTTGGTCTTTTCTTCCCCTTCTGTCTTTGTAAAGAATGTTTGCACTTTTCTTGGATGATACCTTTGATATCCTCCCACAACTCATCTGGTCTTCTCTCATTCATGTTCAAGGCCTCAAACCTGTTCTTGAGATGGTTCTGAAATTCCAGTGGGATAGACTCAAAGTTATATTTTGGTTCCCGTGGATTCGGTTTAATTTTCCTCAGCTTCAGCTTGAGCTTGCATATGAAGGATAATTGTTACCTTTGAGATGTGTTATTGGAGAAGAATATTGAATATACTATGGACTGCTAGGAGAACAAACAAGTTTGTCCTGGAGAAGGTGAAACCAGGCTGTTCTTTGAGCCAAGGATTCTGAAACTTCATCTGACATACTTTGGACATGTTGCAAAGTGAATCTAGTTCTTGGGGAGGGACGCCATGCTTGAGAGGGTGGAAGGACAGTGCAAGAATGGAAGACTCTTGAAGAAATGGGTTGATTCAATGACTGGGGTAATTAGGGTAGGTGAATCACAGATAATAAGTTTGACACAGGATAGAACAGGGTTTAGGTCTATTGTACATAGGGTTGCTATGGGTAACAGGCTATTCGATGGCACATAACAACAACAGCAGCATATGTTTTTGTGGTGGTTATGTATTATCAGTCAGATCTAATCCATATCTGACCCTATGACCGGTTTTCAGAGGCTGTAAAATCATATGTAAGGAGACATCCATCTTTCTACTGTTGAGCAACTGGTGGATTCAAACCGAGGATCTGTGGGTTTATGGTGCAAGTTCTTAGCACTAAGCAGCTGGTGCTCCTTTAACATTATCTATCTATCTATCTATCTATCTATCTATCTATCATCTATCTATCTATCTATCTATCTATCTATCTATCTATCATCTATCTATCATCTACTTACCTATCTATCCATGTTATTATTTAGCAATGAGTAAGAATCAACCCGTAGCTGACCCTCAAGCTGGTTTTCTGAATCAGTTTAATTGCATGGTAGGAGATTGTTCATCTTCCTCCCATGGAGCAGCTGGTGAATTTAAGCAGTGTGACTAGTACATGCCTGCAGAAACTCTATGAACTTTGATAAATGGCAGTAGTTGTAGAAGGGCTCCCTCCAGACCTTTTGTTCATAGAGTTACTATGAGTCATGCTCTACTGGAAGACATTCCATAACAACCATAAAAACAACATCACATATATTATTGTTGTTGCATGCCATTGAGTTGCCTGCAACTCACAACAACCCTATGTACAATAACTATGAACTCTGTTCTAATTTTAATTGGTCTCACTTTTTGCAACCACCTTCCCTCCTTATCCCAGTTACTATGTCAATTCATTTCATCTGGGGTTTTCCTCTCCTGCGCTGTTCCTCCACCCTTGCAAGCAGGATGTTCTTCTCCAAGGACTGGTCTCTCCTGGCCACATTCCCAAAGTATGAGAGATAGAGCTTCAAAATTCTTGAAACCATGGGTCAGCCTGGTTTCAGAATAAACAGAATGTGGAAACTGTCAAACAATATCATATGCAAGCAAAATATTGCTTTACTTCTTTCAAAATTGGTTAGACCAGTACATGGGTAAAGAATTGCCAGAAGTTCAAGCAGATTTAGAAGAGGGTGTGAAACTAGGGTTATCAATAATGATGTCAAATGGATCCTGAGTGAGAGTAAATAATATCAGAAAAATATCTATCTATGCTTTATTGACTATTCAAAGACATTTGACTGTGTGGATCATAGCAAGTTATGGATAATTTTGAGCAGAATGCGAATCCCAGAGCACTTAATTGTGCTCATGCAAAACCTATACCTGGACCAATAAAGTGCTATGTGAACAGAGCAAGGGATCACTGTATGGTTTAAAATTAAAAAGACAGTGTGTCAGGTTTGTATTCTCTCTCCATTTCAATCTGTATGCTAAACAAATTATTTGAGATGCTGAACTCTATGAAGAAGAATGTGGCATCAAAATCAGAGGAAGATTCATCAATAATCTGTTATGCAAATAAGAATACCTTGCTTGCTGAAAGTGTGGAGGACTTGAAACATTTGTTACAGAATATCAAAGAATACAGCCTTCAATACAGATTGCATCTCATTTGAAGAAAACAAAAATTCTTACCACTGGACTGTTTGGTAACATCATGATAGACGGGAAAAGGATTGAAACTTTTAACGACTCCATTTTACTTGGGTCCACTGTCAACACTCTTGGTATCAGCAGTTTGGAAATCAGGAGATGTATTGCACTGGGAAAGTTTGCTGTCAGGCACTTTTCCAAATTAATGAAAGGTAATAATGTCAGTTGAGGACTAAGGTGTGTCTGATTCAAACCATGGTCTTTCTGATCACTTGCTATCCCTCTGAGTGCTGGACAATGAATAAGAATGATAGAAGAATAATTGATACCTTTGTGTTGTGATGTTAGAAAAGTGTCCTGAACATTTTCATGGACTTCCGAAAGAACAAACAAATATGTCTTGGTGAAGCCCGAGTGCTCCTTGGAGGCAAGTATGACAAAGCTTCACCTCACATGCTTCGGGAATATTGCTTGGAGGGACTATTCCTTGAAGAAGGACATGATGCTTGGAAAGGTCATCAAAGGAGAAGAAGACCTTCAACCAGGTGAACCGACATAGTGACGGCCACAATGCGATGTAGCGTGTCAGCAAGTGTGAGGATGGCACAAGAGAGACAGGGTTCAGGTCTGTTCATATGAGTTGTTCCCTAGTCCACAGCACCTAAGAACAACATAATAACAAATAAATACTGACTGTTTAGTTAATAACTACACAAACTAATAACTTCATGAAATATGTGTCATACCAAATAGGAAGTTCTGGTGACCTAGTGATTAGCAATTGCACTAAGTACCTAAAGGCACATGATTTGAGTCTACAACATGTTTCACAGGCAAACGATGAACAATGTCTTCCTGTATGATTTACTGTCTCTGAAAATCCACTGGAGGGTCAGCTTGGGTCAGTTATGACTCAACAGGCCATAACCTCAGCAACATCATGCTACACACAAAACAGATAAAATATTAGTGTTCTATTGCTCCAATGTGTTAAATTGTCGACACAATTGATAAAGAAAAATTTAAAAGCAAGGATGATTATCGTACTAGGAAGATTATTAGTTTCTTTTAAATATGATACAAATTTATAAAAAATTTAAAAAATAATTAAAAGTATTATTTCACAGTATAAAATTATTATAAATCTTCAGAACTCATTAAGTTTTTAACATTAAGTTTTATACATATGTACAACTTTATTTATGTAAAGCACTAAAACCTGTGATAATGAAGCACATATCCCAAATAATATTTTTATTCTTTTCTAACTATCTGGATATTTTGTTTGTATTCGAAAATTATAATATTTTAAAATTACAACAAAACCACACACTCAATTTTAGTTCTTTCAAACTCAAAATCATGTGTACTTTTAGTTGCCAGTGGAAGCTCTGGTGTTTTAGTGTCGAGAAGTTGCGCTGTAAGCCCAAAGGCAAGTGGTTTGAGGCCACCAGCTGCTGCCTGGGAGGAGGATGGGCAATCTCCTCCTCTAGAATTAAATACCTCTGAAAACCCACTAGAGGGTCGACTATGGGTCGGTTCCAACTTGACAGTACACAATAACATTTGAAATAACAAATGGGAAAGTTTTTAATTAGAACTCACACTTCTCCCCTTTGTTTTCTTTATTTCTGCAGACGTTCATAAATTGGAAATAGTCCCCAAGCTGTGCCAGAGAGTATGAAGTTTTAACATACATCCAATCTTTTTCCTAATAAAGTCTTTGAAAAGTTTCTAGACTTCCCTGCATCTTGAGCTAATCATTTGCAACATAGGGGCTTTTTCTCACCTCTTTAATTATTGCTTATATTAAATAAGTAACTTATGACAAAGTGCTGGGTACACTACTACATCTATGACATCTTCTTTGCAAGAAAAGGCTTTAGTGGCCAAGCAGAAACAAAGGATGCACATAGTTCTCTCTTACAGCCACTTTCTATTTTTTCTATGAAACTGTATGGGGATAAATTGAATTGCTGCTCTTCTAACAATATAGAAATGGCTGAGGAGGGAAATCATTTCTGGGAATAGACATATTTCCCAACTGGGATAAACTTAGGAGGAGAAGGAAAGGTCACTTTAGAAAAACAATTCAAATGAGTCCTTACTACTTAAGATGTCCCAAAAGGTTCCATAGGAAATGAAAGTAAAATTGTCAGAAAGAGCAATGGTGTTAATATGTTTCTGACGTAAAAAGTGTATGAGTTTCCTAATGTACACAAAATAGATGTCCTCTGTGCAGTGCTTAGCCCACTGGTAGCATTCAATAAGTGCTTAATAATGGCAAGGGTAATATAATTATTATTCCTTGCCCTTCACTTTCAAGAGTGAGAGAAGTCCATAATCTCTTAATAACTCCAGGTGACTATGTTAAATATCATTATCTGGACTAAGGAAATACATTCAGGAAAGAAGATCAAGGTCATAGATGGTTATAGTTTGTGCTATTGCATTTTGTCCCACAAATCTGAATTCAGTGAGACCTCTTGTCACACAATCACCTAGAGAACAAGGCACTGGAGAAATAGAAGTAAGCAATTAAAATCGCGTTTGCTGCTCTAGGCTTGTTTTGAGTTCATTGTTCAGCAGATGAGCTAGTTCAAGAGTTTCACTTTCAGCAGTTCATTTGATTGAACTTGGGACCAATAAAAGAGAAGCCAGGAGTAAATAGTCATGATTTAGGAACATAACTAAAACAAAGCAATAGAGAATAATCCACAGAGTCAGACTGATTAATTTTCAAATTTTTTAGGTCACAAAAAGATACAATGGTCTAACTTCTGTTCATTTTGGTTGTCTGTGATGTTTAATTAATCAATTCGCAGATATAGTGGCACTTCCTCTCTTGCATGAAGTGACCTTGATTGATTGTCCCATGGTGAAAGCCCTGGTATCTTAGCGGATGTGACACTCCTTGGTACCCTACACACATATTGAGCTCCTAACTTTCAAATGTGACTTTGTCAGATAATAACAAACAAAGCAGATATAAATAACTCTAATTTGAACGCATCACAACTTCTTGATGAAAGCTCAGAAGACCTGCTCAAATTCACTGCCACTTAGGAATACAAACCATCAGTCTTTTGATTAGCAGCCAAAAAAGTAACAAACTGTCACCAGAGGTTCTTACAAAAAAGAAGGAAGTTTTAAATAATAATTAGGATTTTGTGAAATTAGGTGATTTTTGGAGGATAGACATTCTTGACAGTCTTTTTTTTAAAATAATTCTTGGACTGATGGGTTTATTTCTTATATTAATGTATTGTTTTACTTTAAACACCAAAATAGCTTTATGAATAAGTTTGTAAGATGGCCTCAATGATGCCATGTATTTTCTTTTTTTAACTTTAGCAATGTTTTCACCTCACATGGTATCATAGAAGCTTAATGGATATAGGCTATTTTTAAAAAGTTATTTGCAAAGATTATAATTTTTATTTGGTTGATATATTTGGCTGAGTAACTGAATATTTCAGACCAAACAAAAATAAATATTGCTTCCCAACCCAAAATCTCTAGTCTTTTGTTTTTTCCTTGGGCATTGGTGTAACTATGTTTTCCATTGTATGGTGCTGGAAATGAAAATCATGCTTGACAACTTCCTATTCTTTAAAAACAACAACTATAAATTTCTCTTGAGTTAATTCTGATTTACAGCAACTTCATGTGTGTGAGTACAGTTGTGCTCCATTGTTGTTGTTATTGTTATTTGCTGTCGAGTCACCTGTAACCCATAGGCAACCCTATATACAGCTGCTCTGAAACCTGCCTTGTCCTGAGGCAGTCTCACTGATTCTGACACCAACCCCCAATGCCCCAGTTACTGTATCAATCCATCTCATGGTGTTTCCCTCTTCTGTGCTCTCCCTCCACCCTTCTGAGTATGATGTCCTTCTCCAAAGACCGATATCGCCTAGCTATGTGTCCAAAGTATGTGAGACAGAGCATCAAAATGCTAGCCTCCAAGGAGAAAATTGGTTTCACCTTCTCCAAGACAGATCTATTGGTTACTTGGCGGTCCTTGGTATGTTCAAGACTCTTCTCCAACACCACAACTTGAAGGCATGGACTCTTCTTCTGTCATCCTGAGTCATTGTCCAGCTCTCTGAAGCATAACAAATAATTGTGAAGACCATGGCCTGAATTAGGTGCACCTTATGCTCCATTAGGTTTTTAAAATTTACTTTCTTCATGAAAATATAGAAGTTTACACCATTTTAACAAGTTCTACATATACAATTCAGGGGCAATGTTTACATCTTTATGTAGCTGTTTTTACAATCCTTTTCAAATTATTCTACCTTCATTAATATGAACTCACTTCCTTCTAATCTTCTCATTCATACTTTGATAATACTGTCATCAATTTGATCAGTGGGGACATGAAAAGATGGTATAATAAGCATAGATCAATAATAATTCTATATAATAACAATATATGTGAATAATTGTTTAAAACACAATGTACCTGAGCAAAAGACAATGTAAATGAAAATTGTATAAAATAAAAGATATATAAAACACTATATATATATATATATATTTATATGCAAGCCAAAAAATATGTAAAACAAAAGATAAAAAAACCTCTGTGAGAACAGCCAAACAAGAGTAGGTTGATTAGTAAAATATATGTGCATTGAGAATGAACCTCTTCCAAAGATATTTCTGTTATTAGGTTTTCTCATAATATCTAGGATTGAAAGTGAGCCTATAAACAAAAGATCTGAATCTTTCTCTAGCCTCTAACATCCTTATCACCTTTGATATGCTTAAGGCTATTGTCCTGCGCTGCCCCTCCACCCTCCCAAGCATGCCACCCCTCTCCAAAGACCAGTCCCTCCTTGCAACATGTCGAAAGTATGTCAGACGAAGCTTGAGAATCCTTGCTTCCAAGAAGAAGCCTGGTTTAATCTTCTCCAGGTCAAAACTGTTCGTTCTCTTTGCAGTCTATGATATATTCAATACTCTTCTCCAACAACACAACTCAAAGGCATCAACTCTCCTTCTGTCCTCCCAAGTCATTGTCCAACTCTCTGGTGCATAACAAGTGATTGCAAAGACCATGACCTGTATCAGGCACACCTTAACCTCCAGAGCTACACCATTGCTCCTCAGTACTTTGAAGAGGTCTCTAACAACAGACTTTCCCATCACAATACGTCTTTTAATTTCCTGGCTGCTGGTGCTAAGAGTGTTGATTGTGGAGCCAAGCAAACTAAATCTACCAAGGAAACCTCTGGTAGATTGGAGCTGCCAGTGAGACCTGATATTTGGATTAGCAGTGCAGCTCTGCTGAACGACACTACAAGAGCTCTAGTGGTTTAAGTGACTCTAAATTAATTGTAGCCTATGTGATTACTCAATATGTCAATGCTTGATCTCAAGATGTTTGAGACAGAAGACTAAATGGAAAGTCCAGCACCACCAAGAAAAATGTTTCCACCTACGAGAACACTTATTACTTCCACTTCTAAGTCATTAGCCAGAGAAAGACACAAGATCATGTTTAATTTATAAGGACAAGAGAAAAGCAACAATTTCAAGTACCATAAGAGTTGAAACCAAACATGCGAGTAGACAGCCTAATTTCACTAAATCATTACTATTTAATTTGTGGAGTTACTGACAAAACAAATTTTTCTTTTTGTCCTCTTATTATTAATTTTCTTCAAATTCATAACGGTTTTATTTAAGCTAATACTGATTTCAACTCACTTTATAATATTCAGTGGAAAGTTGATGGTTAATTATGTGTGGTTTAGAAGGGGTCGTGGTACTGGGGATATTACAGCTGATGTTAGATGGATCTTAGCTGAAAACAGGGAATACCAGAGGAATGTATCTGTGTTTCATTGACTATGCAAAGGCATTTGACTGTGTGGATCATAACAAACTGTGACTGACTCTGAGAAGAATGGGAATCCCAGAACACTTGATTGTGCTAATGCAAAACCTACACTTGGACCAGGAGGCAGTCATCAGAACAGAGCAAGAGAACACTGAATGGTTCAAAATTGGTAAGTCTGTATGCCAGGGATGTGTTCTATCTCCATACCTTTTCAACCTGTATGCAGAACAGACTATCTGGGAGGCTGGGCTCTATGAGGAAAAATGTGGGGTCAAGATTGGTGGACGATCTATCAACAATCTGCGTTATGCAGATGACACAACCCTGCTTGCTGAAACTGAGGAGGACCTGAAGCACCTACTGCAGAGGGTCAAGGACTGCAGCCTACAATATGGATTGAGGCTCAATGTCAAGAAGACAAAGACTCTCACCACTGGACCAATTGGCAGCATCAGGATGGATGGTGAAGATATTGAGATTGCTCATAGCTTTAGTTTGTTTGACTCCACAGTCAACACTCTTGGCACCAGTAGCCAGGAAATTAAGAGGCGTATTGCGATGGGAAAGTCTGCTATTAAGGACCTCTCCAAAGTACTGAAGAGCAATGGTGTCTCTCTGCAAACTAAGGTGAGTCTGGTACAGGCCATGGTCTTTGCAATCACTTGTTAGGCATCAGAGAGTTGGACAATGACCAAGGAAGATAAAGGATAATTGACGCCTTTGAGCTGTGGTGCTGGAGAAGACTAGTGAGGGTGCCATGGACTGCTAGGAAAACAAACAGATTCATCCTGGAAAGGGTTAAACTGGGTGGCTCCTTGGAGGCAAGGATTCTGGGGCTTCGTCCGACATACTCTGGACACGTCATAAGGAGAGACAGGTTCTTGGAGAAGGACATCTAACTTGGGAGGGTGGAGGTGACAATGCAGGAGGGGAAGGCCCTCTATGAGGTGGATTGATTCAGTGACTGGGATAATTGGGATGGGGGTGTCAGAGACAGTGCGATTGGCACAGGACAGAGCGGAGTTTAGGGCTGTTGTACATAGGGTCGCTATGAGTCGCAAGTGACTTGACGGCACATAACAACAACAACAACAATCCTGAATTATTGTTTTCTTGGGTACATATATGTACGGTGTGTATAAATGTATGTGTGTTTGCCTAATGTCAAAATTATTTTTTCAATCTCCTTCCATGTCTCTAATATTGTTAAATAGGCTTTTAGAGAAAGGGATGATTTTTCTAAGTGATATAAGAGATTTTGTGGTCAGATATCTGTAAAATCAATTTAAACATTATGGGTGAATACCTGTCCTTTGAATTATAGCTCGCTTATCATGCTTTGCTGTATCAGAGTAATCCAACTTATAGAAGAGAATGACCTAGAAGAGCAACTGTACATAGTATATGAATCCCATATAAAGAAAGAAAAAGGAAAACCTAATCATGTGTATACCTTAAACTTTTATATGTAAGCTGATTTTTATAATTTTATTTTCCCAAAAGGAAAGAAGTAAAACAACGAAAATCCTACACAAAGCAAGCTATATTTTATTTTATTCTGAGCAAGTTTTATTGCTATTTTCTACCTATGCATTAGTAAATCAAAATCATAACTGAACTTTAAAGAATCTTTATTATCGATTTTATCCTTCTAAGTCACAATATTATGTCCAAAAGAGCAGTTAGAAAAGAACAAAACTAAACAAAATTCAAGGACTAGTACTACGTCACCTGTTTATCTGCAATCTATGCTATTCTTTCTTATTCTTAAAGAAACATGTTATCAGCTCTTTGAAGATGAGTCTCTCATCCTTTACGTCACTTTGAAATTTGAATGATGATGTAGAAACTTAAATGAGATAAAGACAAATGAAAGCACACATTTAGATGTCTGAGATTATTTTAACTGTCCATTTTTTTAAAAAAAATAATTTCATATTATTTAGATAGATTACTTTTAAAATATAAATATCTTTTATGAACAACAAGCAAAACTTCTTTCTCCTCTCAGTTAATAGGTATGTTAAATATATACATGAGCACATGTATATGCATAGGCCTAGTCATGCCAACAGCAATTACAACTTGCTCAGATCCACTAAAAACACTCTTAATACCAGCGGTCAGGAAATAAAAAAATAAAATGCATTAGGAAAATCTGCTGTCATGGACTCTCCAGAGCGCTGAAAAATAATGATACAAAGGTGAGCCTAATCCCGGCTATGGTTTTCTCAATTACTTGTTATGCTTCAGAAAGCTGAACAATGTCCAAGGAGGACAGAAAAAAATAGATGCCTTCGAGTTGTGGTGCTTAACAGAACTCTTAAGAGAAGAGTCTTAAACATACCACGGACTGCCAAGAAAACAAATAGGTCTGTCTTGGAGAGGGTGAAAACAAGTCTTTCCCTGGAAGCTAGGATTTTGAAGCTCTGTCTCACATACTTTGGGCACATGGCCAGGAGAGACTGGTTCTTGGAGAAGGACATCATGTGTGGAAGGGTGGAAGGACGGTGCCAGAGAGGAAGATCCCAGATGTGATGAATTGATACAGTATCTGGGGCAATGGGAATTGACGTGTCAGAAATAGTGAGATTGGCGCAGGACAGGGAAAGGTTCAGAGCTGCTGTACATAGGGTCGCTATACCTCACAGGTGACTCGACTCAACAGCAGATAACAACAACAACATACAATATTGGTTGGTGTGTTTTTTTGTTTGTTTGTTTGTTATCTAAGCCTCTTATTTAGAGTTGAGAAGATCTCAGGGGGAAGACCTTTGTATTTAAAGTAGGTTGTTATTGTACTTTGGAGGAACATTCTTCTTAATGGTACAGAACTCTTCTGTTAATATGTTATTCTGAGATTAAAAAAGTGTTGTGCTGCTGAACCTTGTACCATTGGGGTGTCAAATGTCGTAACAGTTACCCATAGTGGGCAGTGTTTGGTGGAGCTCCCACTTTAAGACAGGTTTGGAAGCAAGAGTGGCATCTGCTTCCTAAATAACATGCCTCCAGAAATTCTATGAACTTTTATAGATGTTGATCGTTATAGAAAGACTTCAAACCTTTAGTTCATAGGGTTACTATGAGTTGTGCTCAATTTACAATAACTACAATCAGGCCAATCAGCTATTATAAAAAAAATAGTGGATAAATTACAATTACTAAAGAGATCAACAACACCTAATTCATCTAAAAGAAATCAACACACGGTATTTCTGTTATGCATGAATTATGAACCTCTAAATAAAATATAATCATTAAGAACTATTGTGAGAACTTGACAAGTTAATTCTACTAGAAGATATTAATGGTGATGAGCTATGAGTTACTGATGTTATTTTAAAAAGTAGTGGCTTTGGAACAGATTCTTTAAAAGAGTATTTTCCACACCCTGGTGTAAAGCTTCTGTAAGGTTATTTGACAGATGTCCTGTGAGTCTCCAAAGCAGGGGATAGAAGTTGAGAGCTCCAAACAAAAATTTGCAAACAGAATGGCTTTTGGGTATGTGGGTGGGAAGACTGGCACTTCCTCAGTTCGATTAAATGGAACTTTAGATCATGAATTTGCACACAACTGAAAAAAGACAGCCATGTGAAAGTTTGTTTTCATTCTCAAAATGAATCCTGTTCTGCCCTCGTATTCATGTAGTGTTCAGAGTTGCTAATGTGGAACCATCCTATAACATGAGACATTGGGGCACATATGTTGCTTGAATCATGCTCTCCTCTGAGAAAATGAGATATAGGCAAAATTCAAGTTTTGCCATCAAGTCTGAACCAATTTATAGCTGACCTTAATATGGGCTTTTGGAAGTTGTATATCACACAAAATGAAATTACTCATCTTATCTCTCTAAAACCCTTGATGGATTCAAACATTCAGAAAAATGTGACCTTTGGCTTAACACTGTAACTTCCTACAGCCTTCACCACCAGAGCTTCCTAATCTAAAGTGGATTTGCTTTCAACATTACAAAATAGGTTTTTTAAAACTAATGATAGCTTTGTCAAAGAATAAATAAATGATGATTTTTATTTCAGTCAGGATGAAGTTTACACATTCCGTTAAATATTTCCCACAAAGATAATAAATTATCCTGACTGAAATACGAAACAATTATCAAAAGTTATGTCCAGGTAAAGGGAAAATGAATCAATGCCATCCAGTTAGAGAAACCATAAACTTAAAATATCACTGAGAACAGATTTGTAAAAAGGGGGCAAGGGGGAAAGCTATCTTTTGCCAGAGAACTGAACACAGGACAGCTCTGAAGATGGAAAACCTATTGAGCCCTCCTCTATGTGCATGTCATGAATAAAGTAGCACCCATCATATCTATAGACTATCCTCAACCTAGAAAAGGAGCCAAAGTAGATCAATTTCCTCCCCTCACCCACACCATATATGCAGTATTTCAATATGAAATGGGATATTATATGCTACTCCAGGAAGGGGGAAGGTCAGAGGAAGAAAGGAAGACCCTCAATGAGATGAACTGACATAGTGACTGCAGCACTAGGTTAAATTGTATGAAGATGACACCAAGTGGAACAGAGTCCAGATAAGTAGTTAAAAGGGATCACTATGAGTCTTACGCAGCTCAACACCTAACCACAACTATCTCAAACCTGTCTAGCAATAATTCAAGATACTAAAGAGCTGAACAGAAGATTCCAAAAGGCAGCACAGAATGACAAAGCAAAATATTATAATGAAATGAGCGAGGAGCTAGGGTCG
>NW_006399858.1:11491077-11498375 GCF_000299155.1 Elephantulus edwardii
TATGAGGTGGATTGATTCAGTGACTGGGGTAATCGGGATGGGTGTGTCAGAGGCAAAGCAATTGGCACAGGATAGAGCAGGGTTTAGGGCTGTTGTACATAGGGTCACTATGAATCACAAACGACTCGCCGGCACATAACAACAACAACAACTAGCAATAATATCCTTCAGGAAAAAAAGATAAAAAAGATCTCAGTGGATGGAAACCAAGAGAATTTGTCATCAGCAGACCTGTTTTAAAGGATTTGTTCCTTTCAGATAGAAGATAAACTATAAAAAGAGAGAAATTTATAGCATCAGAAAATTAAAAATGAAACACCAACAATATAACAATTATTTTTAACAAAATGAACAAAATATACCTGTATCCTAAGATAGTATACCAAATAACATCTTTTGTTGTGGTTTTTGCTGTTAGGTGCCACTGAGTTGACTTTAACTTGCAGTGACTCTTCATACAACAAATTGAAACCTTGTCCAATTCTTCAACACTCTTCTACTGAGCTTGAGCTCATTGTTGGGTTAACTCTGTCAACTTAACTTATTGAGGCACTTTCTCTCCTTCGCTGCCACTCTGTTTTTCCCCAAATAATGCCTTTCCCAAGGACTGGCCCCTTTAAATAATATGTCCAAAATATGTGAGTCTATTCTCACATCTAATAGATATCCAAGAAAAAAACAAGCTGCACTAACTCTAATTCAGATGTGCTTGCTCCTTTGAAATTCCTTTATATATTTAATACTCTTCACCAAGACCAGGATTCAAAGTCACCACTTCTTCCTTAGTCTTCTTTGTTCACTGTCTAACTTTTATATGCTTGTAAAAATCATGGCTTGACACAGGGGCACATTAGTCTTTACTATTCCTAATATTCGGATGACAACTTTAATCTCTTTTTCATTTATCACATTTTCTACTAGTTCAATAGTGAAGATTTTGTTTCCTTTATAGTGAGATGTAATCCACACTGAAGATTACAGTCTTTTATAAGCTTAGGTAATTTCTTCAAGTCTTCGTTGATCATCTTCCTCACTGAGTTGTTGGTGAGGCTTACTCCAATATTGTTGCCACTTTCTCCTTCATATAATCCACTTTCTTGGCTTATATGCAGAATGAAAATCAAATAGGTAGGATTAAGCATTCCTACAACCCTTACACATTTACCTTCTGATATTAGACTGTTCTGTTTTTTCTTGATTCTTGTACAGTCTTCATGAGCACCAATAAGGATTTTGAGATTTCCATTCTTCTCAAAGTTGTCAATAATTTGTTATGATTCATGCAGTCAAATTTCCTTGGTATAGATAAAAAGAGTTGCAAAGTCTTTCTGTATGATCTTTCCAATATTCTTTGCCCTCAAGTCAGGATCTGACACCCACAAGGATGTATCTCCTTCCACAACTTCTTCAGAATCCAACTGATTTTCTGACACTTATCAATGTGTTGCTCCAGTTACTTTTAAAATAATCCTCACCGAGATTTCATTACATGTGATACTAATGGTGTTATTTGATAATATGTTAATTCAGTTGGATCTTTTTTCTTTATCTTTTTTTTTTGTAAATAGGAACAAATATGAATCTCTCTCATTTGGCCAGGTCTTCCACATTCCTTCACATTGAAGAGTATGTTCCAGGACTGCTTTCTTTGCTCATACAGCCTCGTTTTTTTTGCTAATTCTCTCAGTGCAGTTTGGACTTTTTTTTCTTCAGTGCTGTTGATTCTTGATCATAGGCTACTTCCTGAAATAGCTTGATATCAATCAACTAATTCTTTTGAAACAGTGATATATGTGTATTTCTTCTCTATTCCTTTAATTCTTGCTATCTTTCAATATTTTGACCACAGAATCCTTTAGTATTGCTACTTGAGGCTTGAATTTTTTTTCTTTCATTTCTTTAAGCTTGAGAAATGTGGTGAGAGCATTTCTTTTTCCTTTTGTTTTTCTAAATCCAGATTTGTTCACATTTGTTATTGTATTTTGTCTTTGTCTTCACAAACTCCCCTTTGAAATTTGTTCAATTCTTACATTTTGTCATTTTAAAAAATTTGGTTTAAAAATTTAGTTTTAAAATTTAGTTTATTAATGGTTATTGACAAGATGGATATCTACTGACTGATCCAAAAATATGGCCAATCTCCTTCTGTGAGATTTACAGACTCTGAAAAAACTACTGAAGTGTTAGCTATGAGTGGCTTCTGACTCAAAGGTCCACAACAACAATAGCATTTCAGAGGAAGTTTCAGAATTCTTCTCAGACCTTTTCTTTCTTTCATGCCTTTTTTTCCATTTTCTTAATGTATTTTTTAATGAGAACTTAAGCTGAGTCAAATTTCAGTGCATTATTTTTTATACAGGGTTTATTATTTTATATTTTCTTTAATTTCACCCAACTTGTCTTTTAACTATTTTTTCCTCCTCTTTCTCTTGCTTTCTATCCTTGTTAACTCTCTTTCCTATATTTTCTATTTCTTTTGTTTTAAATTTAACATTAGCTTGGTTAAAAAGTGCATACACATTGTGTTTCATACTATTCCTCATTTGCATCATGCTTTACATAATCATTCCCGTGCATTATGTTTTATAAAATTAATCACCACTGTACCTTGCCAACCATCATTCTGTCTTTTCAGGTTCCCACCAGATCCTTCCCATTTCTTTCACCCCTTCCCTTCACCTGCTAAACTGTGCAAATCTGTGGATCCAACCCTACCCATTCTCACCCCTCTGCTCCCACCCCTTCTTCCCTTATGTTTTAAACTATTTATCCTTCTAGTTCTACAATAATGGTCTTAAGCAATATTTGTCCTTATAAGACCAAGTTAGTTCACTCAGCATAATGCTCTCTAGTCTCCCAAGTTATGTAGTATTTTTCAAAATCATTGCTCCTGATTGCTGTTTAGTATTCATGACATTGTGTGAATTTATCATAATTTCTTAATCCATTGAGTTGCGGTTGGATATTTGGGCTGTTTCCATGTCCTTGCAATAGTGGATAACACTACTATGAACATTGATGAATAGATCTCTGTGTTTCATTTCTAATTTATTTGAGGTATATTCCTGGTAGTGAAATAGTTGGGTCATATGGCATTCCTATATTCAACTTTTTTGAGGAAACATCAAACTACCATCCAGAGTGGCTGTACCATTTTATAATCTCATCAACAGTGTAGAATAATTTCCATCTTTCAGGGAGCTCTGGTGGCTTAGTGGCAAAAGCCTGCACTGCAATCCTGAAGGCACATGGTTCAAATCTACCAGATGCTCTTCTGGAGAAAGAGGGGCAATCTCCTCCTGTGCCAGTTGAATTCAATTTGATGTACACAATAAGAAAAAAAGAAGTTTCCACCTCTCCATATCTTCTCTAACATTTATAGCTTGCTACCTTAATAAACTTTGCAACTGCTATTGGGTTGAGTTGGTATCTCGTAGTTTTGATTTGCATTTCTCTTATGGCCAGTGATTTCCAGCATTTCATCATGTGTCTGTTGGCCATCCAAATGTGAAATTTTTTTGCCTTTTTTGTAATTGGGTTAATCTTTTTCTTCCAGTGACCCAGGAGTATTCTGTAGGCTTTGCTTATGAAATGCTTGTCCAAAATGATATTGCCAAATGTTTGTTCCCAGTCAATATGTTTTCTTTTCACCATGTTGGGGAAAGTTTTTGATGAGCAGAGATTTAATCTTTAGAAAGTCCCATTCAATAATTTTATCCTCTCCAGATTATACATTTCTGGCTGTATTTGGCAGTCTCTTTATGCCATAAACTTGGTCTTCTAAGCTTTGTCCTTCTTTGTCTCTTATGAACTTTTGGCTTTTACTCCCAGATCTTTAATCCACCTTGAGTTGATTTTTGTGTATGGTCTGAGATATGGATACTGTTCAAGCTCTTTGCAGATAGTAGTTCGGTTTTGCCACCACTATTTGTTGAAGAGGTTGTCATTTCTCCATTTGATAGTTTTTATTTCCTTGTGGAGTATCAGTTGATCAGAGATAGAGAGGTCTGTTTCTGGGTTGTTGATTCTGTTCCATTGGTCTGTGTGCCTGCCATTGCACCAGTACCATCCTGTTTTGGTTGCTACTGTAGTATAGTAGGTTTTGAGGTAAGGGAGTGCTATGCCTCCCATTTCATTTTTACTTTTCAGAAGTGCTTTGCTTATTCAGTATCTCTTTTCTCTCCAAATATGCTCAACAATTTTCCTTTTGATCTCCCTGAAAAATGAATTTGATATCTGTCTTGGGATTGCACTGAACATATAGATTGCTTTTGGGAGGATTATCATTTTCACAACATTGACTCTTCCTATCCATGAATATGTCACATTTCCCCATTTATTTATAGTTGTCTCAAAGAAATGTTCTATAGTTTTCTTTGTACAGATCTTTTGCATCTCTAATTTAGGTTCATCCCCAAATATCTCAATTTGTGTTTAGCTATTGTAAATGATACTGCTTTCTTCTGAATGACTTCACTTCCTTCTGAATGACTTTTACTTTCTTTACTGAATGACTACTTTTTTCTTAACATAATCCCATAACTCCTAAGGTCTTTGGTCATTGGTGTTCAATGCTATTCTTAAGGGAATTTTAAAATTTAATCTCAAACTGGGATTTAAAAAAAATTGCTGCAATTTAAATTGCATATGAGTAATTAATGTTCTGTTCCACAATCAACCTCTGGGCTTGTTTAGACAGCTGATAGTGAGTTCTGTATTGTCTCTTTCTATAGATAAAACCAATTTGATACTTGTACATTCCTTTAGGTAAGATCCATGTATATAATTGTCATTTATGTTATTCTGGTTTTCTGTAAAAAGGTATGAGCAATGAATAAATTGTTGATTGTATAAAGGTGTATCATGTGTTCTCCTTTATTCCAAATTCCTTCTTTATATCATATTTAATTACAATTAAAAATTTATTATTAAGACATACTGATTTTATTTTTTTTAAAATTTCAGACTGTAGAAGTTAGAAATATGCAGATTCTTCATCATTGATTTCAGTGATTGATGTAAATGTTTGAATAATAATTGTATTTTACCAAGATTTCCTCTTATGCTTTAAATATTGTCCTAACAACACTGTACTTCCAGACACATCTTCTAATGCCTCCCCCTTTTTTTAATGCCCCTTTTTTATAAGATTCCTCTTCAACTTGTAATTTCTGGAAGAGGAAGTCATATGATTGTCTGATTCAAATTGGCCAATGCCATTTGGAAAGTGCTAAATATGGGGGGTGGGGTGGAATTTTTACCTTGAGTTTTTATTACATAAGAAGAGCTTAGAGCATAACAACTGTTAGATACCTATTTAAAACATATATTTTTGTGGCTAACATATTTTAGGACATCAGTAGCAGTAACAAGAGATATGTGAAGATTGAGAGTTTGAAAAGGTCACCTATCCTATGAATGTCCAAGGTCTGGTTAATTTGTTAAAGTAAGAGCCTTATTGGACTGTTTTAAATCCTATTTGGGATATTTTCCCACTTTAAAATCATGACCTATTATAACTTGAAGCTAAAACTGTTATCAACTTTTCCATTAAAATCTAGTAAATAGCACCTATAAGTGAAACGTCAGAGTTTTAAAAAATACAGGTTTCAACATGAGGCTTTTATGAAACCTCTCAAAATCTGCTTGCAAGTTTTAAAAAACCCACAAAAAACAAAGCCACAATACGTTCTTGTTGCATTCTAAGAAAAGGTAATTTATGTACAGAAAATTATTGCATTTCAAACAGACTCCTTCTCTTTGGGCTCTACTTTCACTGGAGATTTATTGAAGATAAAGTTTGTTCAATGGAAAAGTATATATAGTAAAGAGAATTGAGACAGTGCTGTAGAAATCATTGCATTCATTTGAGAAAGTTATTATCTGCTGGCTCTTGTGCAGGACTATTGGAAAAGAATCACTAAATTACAACTGTTGATACTTTTCAATTAATTTTAAAATAAAATAGGGAGGATAAAAAGAAATATCAGAGGCTTCAACACTGGTTGAGAAGAAGGACCAGGGAACTGACTTCCATTTAATAATGTCTTTGGCAAAGTCCTATTTATCAATGCATACTCATTCTATTCATTCCAACTCGATGGCAATGACAAAATGGCTAATGAAGGAGATATTTTCTTATGTCTTCATTGGCCTCTGAGTGTCTTTTTTTGTAAAACGTCTCTTTGTATCTTCTGCCTATTTTTAATTGGATTGTATGAGTCAGAATTTGATTAAAGTAGCAGAACTACTATAAAGTATGTTACCCAGAGGAAATATTATAGAACTTAGACTTTAAACAACCTGGAGAGCTAGTTGAACTATCTCAGCTATTTCTTATCTCTGACTAATGGTGAGCCTGAAGTTACTATATCTCCACTAGACTGGCAACAAGAAGAAAGAAACATGGAGCTAAAGCAAGGGCAAACCGACGCTTGCGTATATCTTCCTTGCTTCAATCTTTGAAGTTGGGGATCAGAAGCAAAAGAAGCTGTATCTTAGTTATCGAGGTGCACTTATATATAGTCATCTAGACAAGGACTTGGAGAAGGTAGAGAAGGCCAGGCAAGAGCTACAAAAGTTGCAGAGTCCTAAAAACATAGAGATAAATAAGGACAAGGCTTTATGCTGAGTGAACTAAATCAGTTCTACAAGGATAAATATTATATAAAACCATTGTTGTAGAATGAGTATAAGGATCCAAGAGGGATGGGAGCCTGGAAGCAGAGGATATGAATATGCAGTGGATGAGGGATTAATCATCGGGTTGTACAATTTAATGGGTGGGAACAGAGGAAAATTGAAAGAATTTGTTTGAATTTGTATTTGAATTTTATAAATAAACAACACCTGAGTCTGTAACCCAGATAAACAGTCATAAACTTAATATTGCACTCCTTCCTACCCCCTGCCCACAGGATGAACTTGGTTAAGTTATGATTATCAGTTGATCTGTAATTATGTAATGACATATTGATGTGGTTTGGCAGTTATGTATTATGGGAGAATCACCCTCGGTGTTTAATCTCATGTAACTATTCTCTATTTTTTTATTTGTTGTCA
Source organism: Elephantulus edwardii (assembly GCF_000299155.1). Classification (NCBI taxonomy): domain Eukaryota; kingdom Metazoa; phylum Chordata; class Mammalia; order Macroscelidea; family Macroscelididae; genus Elephantulus; species Elephantulus edwardii. Next base: position 11,498,140 of record NW_006399858.1, read on the forward strand.
TTTTTACCTCTGTATACCACAAGGCAAACCATTATTGGTGTTATGTGCTGTCGAGCCAATTCTGATTCACAATAACCCCCTGTGCAACAGAATAAAACAGTGTCCAGTCCTGCATCAACTTATTGTTGTTGTTATTATGTGCAGTCGAATTGCCTGCGACTCTTAGTGATTCCATGTATAACAGCCCTAAACCCTGCTCTATCCTGTGCCAATCTCAGTGTCCCCCCATTGCCCCA
>NW_006399858.1:11499470-11527427 GCF_000299155.1 Elephantulus edwardii
AGGGGAGGGGACGGGTGGGGAGGGAAGGACCTGCTGAGAGCCGATCCTCCTGCTGGTCGGCTGAGGCTGTGTGTATCATCAAAGGAGATTTTCCATCTATCAAAAGAAAATTTTTCATCTGTGGAGCTGCCAGCAGAGAGGCGCTGCTTCTGGGTTAGCACCACAACTCTCTATCAGTGCTACATCCAGAGCTGCCTAGCAACTACGACACCAGAGCTCCAGCCAAATAAGAAGAAATGAATCGATAAGAGAAACCAATAACAGCAAAAGGACATACTCCTAATAAAAGCCATTCATATACAGTCAAAAGAGCAGCATTTACCCAAGGAGGCAGGAAATGGTAGAATAAAAGGTAGAAAAGGGTAAGATAGAAGGATTTCTGGAAATGAGAATGACAAGGAGAAAGTGGAAAAATTGCTATTGCGTTGTGGGTAATGTAATTAATGTTCTGAAAGAAAACATGTATGCTTTCCTACATATACATGAAATGAAATGTTGAATGAAAATCCAGTTTGCTCTTTAAACATTCTCTCAAAGTATGATCATAATAAAAAAGATGTATGAAAAAATTAAAACCTACTAAACAAACAACTGGGTTCTCATGCAGCTCTTTATCAAAAGTATGATCCTGTGGATAGCTCAAAGCGAGCTGCCGGGGTGCCTGGCATCCTGAACTGATCCTCAAATCCTAAAACATGTGTGCTGGCTTAATGTCATCTACCCAAACTGTAAACAGGGGCTCAACACTTCAGAGATTGTAAGGATAGCACAGGAGAGAGCAAAGTTCAAATCTGTTTACACAGAGGTGCCTAGGAGGGGCAGTGGACTGGATGGCACCCAACAATAGCAACTAATGTCGTGCAAAATGTGACTAGCATTAAGTAGAAACAAAGTAAGTAAGGAAATACTGAGCAAAATAGTTTTATCTTAGTTCAGTTGTCACAGTATAAAGCAATCAAGGTTTACTACTTGCCAATTTGGCATGCACAGATATTCTGTAGACTCATTTATCTTTCAAATAAGACAACAGCAAAATCATATTCCCTGAAAATGCACTGATCATCTCCTCATAAATAAATGTAAAAACTTGTTTATTGGTGATATTCATGCTTTTAGCTGAGTCACACTTCCCCATTATTATACTAGTTTAGTAAAAGCCATTCCATCAGATTACAAGAGAAGAGAAAAATTATTTATTAACAAGTACCACAAAATGTATTCATATTGGAAAAAATAATAAAAGTCAACTATGTAGCCCTTTAAGCACCCTGGTGACACAGTGATTAAAACAATAACCTCCTGATTGAAGATTGTGCTTCAAACCTACCAGCTTTTCCAAGGGAGAAATAAGTGCCATTCTGTTTCCATACAGATTTACAGCATTGGAAACTGTACAATGGTTTTATATTGTCCTGGAGGGTCACTTACTATCAGAATTGACTCCATAGCAGTAAATTTGGATTTAGGGCTTAGATTGTCTTTTATTCTGAGCTGTTTGTGTAGACAGCAATTATATATGGTTTTTCTCTCTCCGCTGTCCATTCTGTTCTCCCTGTGCCTTTTAGAGCATTTTGACTTTTGGTTTTGTTTATTGCCTGTTCTAGTGCCAATGCACTTGTCACTAATTTAAAATATACCTCATCCTAAGCCTCAGAATCCTTGCCTCCAAGGAGCAGCCTTGTTTAACCCTTTCCAGGAAAAACCTGTTCATTTTTTTAGCAGTTCATGGTAAATTCAGTACTCTTCTCCAGCACCACAGCTCAAAGGCATCAAGTCTCCTTCTATACTCTCTACTCATTGTCCAGCTCTCTAACGCATAGCAAGTGACTGCAAACACCATGGCCTGTATCAGGCACACCTTGGTCTCCAGAATTACACCATTGCTCTTAAGTACCCTGAAGAGGTACCTAACAGCAGACTTTCCCATCACAATATGTCTTTTAATTTCCTGGGTGCTGGTGCTAAGAGTTTTGACTGTGGAGGCAAGCAAACTAAAGCTGTTGACAATCTCGTCTGACATACTTTGGAAGTGATGCAAGGAAGGACCGGTCCTTGGAGAGGGACATCATGCTTGGGAGGGTGGAGGGACAGTGCAGGAGGGAAGACCCTTTTTGAGGTGGATTGATTCAGTGACTCGGGTAATTGGGGTAGGTGTGTTGGAGACAGTGAGATTGGCGGACGACAGAGCAATGTTTAGGGCTGTTGTACATAGGGTCGCTATGAGTCGAGATCAACTCGACAGCACATAACAATAACAAATTTAAAAAAAACAACACAACAAACTATAATGACATAGTAGGAAGCTCTGATAGCCTATCGTGGGTAAAAAATTGCTCTACCAATCCGAAAGTAGGTGGTTGTAATCCACCAGATGATCTGTTAGAGAGAGATGGAAAATCTCTTCCAGTTTGATTTGCAGCTTCAGAAAACTCATTAAAGGGCTCAACTATTAGTCAGTCCAGACTTGATAGCAGTTAGTGGATTTGGCAACACAACATAGTATGCTACTTATTACACTCCCAGCTAAGAAGGCAGTCACTTGAATATTTTGAGAGAGAAAGATGAGTAGTCTCGTATCACAAAGATTTATAGCCTCGAAAACTTGATAGATATTTGATAAGGTTATGGTGACTTGGAATCAACTCACGGAGGGTACACAAAGAATATTACCCCAGATTCACAAGATGAAACCTCCCAAATGGTAATTAACACCTTGTGACTCTGGGGTAACATTGTTAGAAAACTGCTGATGGTTTAAACCACCAGAGAGGCTCCACCCTTGAATAAACTCCAACTCATTCTGGTGAAATCAACTCATAAGCGATCTTCCGCATGGTTTCTAAGACTGTAATCTCACAGAATGAGACTTTTCTCCCCCAGACAACCCCTTTGTACTTAATAAATGGTGTAAATTTTCCAAGGTTAAAGTTACCTCTTTGATGAGTTTAAAAAATAGCATAGAGTTATAGAAAAAAATATACTAATAAAAAAACTAATTTCATATTTTAAAACCAGGAATGATGGATATCTTTTCTGGACTTGAATTATTTGTTTTTTATTTTGTACAACTTATTGACACCACTTATTACACTTGAGAAAAATAATGTTAGTATTTTAAAGGTAAAGTGAGAAATCTTTAAAAGGAAATGAACTGACTTCTATGTGAAAAAGTACTGTTTTCTTTGTATTACACTAAAATAAATGCACTATTTGCTTTCAAAGTACAGATAGGTGGTAGCAGGAAGAGCTTTAAATTGACATTTTTTTATTATTATTTCATTGACTGTAGTGCATTTTTCTTCCTTTGCCCTCCCCCAGTCGGCTTCTCAATGCACCTCTTGTTCCAGATTGTTATCATACATATAATGCCTAATCGTATATTCCTTTTAAACAACTCTTTCCCCTATCTGTTCCAATGCAGTGTTCATCATCTATCCACTTTTCCCCTATTCTCCTGCTAACCCTCCATTCTGGTCCTGTCTTATAACAGCCATGTTATGCAATAATTGTCCTTTTGTGACTGAGATATTTCACTGAGCATAATGTCTTTCAGGCTTACCCAGGTTATATAATGTTTTGTGTTATTGTTCTTTATCACCAAGTTGGAACTGACCCATAGCTGACCTTCTGGAGGGTTTTCAGTATCAGTTAATTACATGGGAGGAGATTGCTCATTCTTCTCCTGCAGTGTAATGTTTTTCACTGGTTCATTGTTACATGACTTCATTGTTTTTTCTGTGTAATATTCTATTGTGGGAATATACTTATTAATGGAGACTTGAGTTACAACAAAGTCCATTTTCTATTCACATCAAAAATTTTAACCCTACACACACACAGGAGAGAAAGAATGGCTCTAGATTTTTGCCCATTATCCTTTTTTTGTCTTTTCACAACAGAAAAATTTCTTTGTTAACAGTCACTTTTAACTAGCTTACGTGCAATTATATTTTAATATCTATACAAGTTCCAGCTCCAATGTCTCATTTTTGGTTTGAGTATCTATAATTTAAGTTTCTCCTACTGTAAAATCCAAACTCCATCATACCAGCATAAACTTTTCTTCCTATAACTTATGCTAGTAAAGATGATAGAAGATGATAGGTCCAGGCCTTCAAGCTGTGGTGTTGGAAAAGAGTACAGAATATTTCATGGACTGTCAAAAGAACAAACAGATATGTTATGGAGAAAGGATAACAAGAATGCTCTTTGTAGTAAAAGATGGCAAAGTTTTTGCTCATATACTCAAGACATGGTGTTAATATAGGTTATTCCTTGAAAAGGGACATCATGCCTGAAAAGATGGAAAGTCAGTGAAAGAAAGGAAGACCCTTAACAAGATGGACTGACCCTTTACCTGCAGCGATGGCCTCCTAGTTTTTCAGAGGGTGGCATAAGATAGAAGAGGGTTAAGATCTATTGTTCATTGGGTCACTATGAGTTGTACTCAACTCCACAACACCTAATAACAACAAAAATAGCAACTTTTGTCTCAAGCTAATTAAAAAAAAAAAAAAAAAAACTTCCTTCCCCTCCACATCCTACTACTAAAAGAAAACCTCTTAATTTTTCCTCAGATGTGTGATCTTTTTATTTTTCCTTTTAGTTTCATGGCCATCATTTGCACTGTTTTCATTCCTTTCCTGAACTTTATATTGTCTTATCTTCTCATTTCAACTCATCACAGCTTGAAAATCACCGTGATATTATACTTCTCAGTTTTACCTCAGATTTCATCTTCAGAGAGCTTTGAGGTAGCCAATAATCCAAATTTTGGTTGAAGATAACAAATGCCTTCATCTAGCAGTCAAATCTCTTCCCTATTTATATTTTATAAAAAAAATTCTCTCATTTCTCATTAAATTTTTTCCCTAGACTATTAATGCTCATTTTATTGAGGTTCCTTTGTACAGTTTGCTTTCTGTCATCTCTATATCATTCTCACAATCCCTGTTTTTTTCCAATTTATTTTCACCCCGGTCTTCAATATACAGTAACAAGAAAGCAATCCCACTGCTGTTGAACTTATTTAGACTAATAGCAAACCTCCTGTTTCGGAAGTTAAAGATATTTTCCAAGGAGATTGTGTATTTTTCTCCTGTTGTTGTTGCTGTTGTTATGTGCCCTCGAGTCAATTGCATCTCATAGCAACCCTATGTACAACAGCCCTAAACTCTGCTCTGTCTTGTGTCAATTGCACTGTCTCTAACACTCCCATCTGGATAACACCAGTAACCGAATCAATCCACCTCATAGAGGCCCTTCCCCTCCTGTGCTGTCCCTCCATCCTCCCCAGCATGATGTCCCTCTCCAAGGCCTGGTCTCTCCTCACAACATGTCCAGAGTATGTTAGATGGAGCCTCAGAATCTTTGCCTCCAAGGAGCCACCTGGTTTAACCCTGTCCAGGACAAATCTGTTTGTTTTCCTAACAGTCCATGGTATTCTCAATACTCTTCTCCAGAGCCACAACTCAAAGGCATCAATTCTCCTTCTGTCCTCCTTGGTCATTGTCCAACTTTCTGATGCATAACAAGTGATTGCAAAGACCTTGGCCTGTATCAGGTGCACCTTGGTCTCCAGAGAGACACCATTGCTCTTCAGTACTTTGGAGAGGTCCCTAATAGCAGACTTTCCCATGGCAATGCACCTTTTAATTTTCTGGCTACTGGTGCCAAGAGTGTTGACTGTGGAGCCAAGCAAACTAAAGCTGTGAACAATCTCAATCTCATCACCATCCATCCTGATGCTGCCAATTGGTCCAGTGGTGAGAGTCTTTGTCTTCTTGACATTAAGCCTCAATCCATATTGGAGGCTACAGTCCTTGATCCTCTGCAGCAGGTGCTTCAGGTCCTCTTCAGTTTCAGCAAGCAGGGTTGTATCATCTGCATAACATAGGTTGTTGATAAATCATCCACCAATCTTGACCCCACATTTCTCCTCATAGAGCCCCGCCTCCCGAATAATCTGTTCTGACTACAGGTTGAAAAGCTATGGAGATAGGATGCATCCCTGGCGTACGCCCTTCCCAATTTTGAACCATGCAGTGTTCCCTTGCTCTGTTCTGATGACTGCCTCCTGGCCCAAGTATAGGTTTCGCATTAGAACTATCAAGTGTTTTGGGATTTCCATTCTTCTCAGCCACAGTTTGTTATGATCCGCAAGGTCAAACGCTTTTGCATAGTCAATGAAACACACATAGATATTCATTCGGTATTCCCTGCTTTCAACTAAGATCCATCTAACATCAGCTACAATATCCCTAGTACCACAACCCCTTCTAAACCCAGCCTGGACCTTTGGCAGTTCTCTGCTGATGCGCTGTTCCAGTCGTCCTTGGATAATCCTTCAGTAGAATCTTGCTTGCATGTGAAATCAATGAGATTGTTCTGTAGTTTCCACAATCTATTGGGTCACCTTTCTTTGGGATGGGATCGGAACAAATATAGATATTTTCCAGTCAGTTGGACAAGTGGTTGTTCTCCAGATTTCTTGGCACAACTTGGTGAACACGTCCAGGGCAGCATCTGTTAGCTGAAATATGTCAATTGGTATACAATCTATTTCTGGGGCCTTATTCTTTTGCTATTTCCTTCAAAGCAGCCTGAACTTCTTCTTTCATCACCATAGGCTCTTGCTCATACGTTGTTTCATGAAATTATTCTGTGTCTGCCAATTACTTCCTATACAGTGATTTAGTATATTCTTTCCATACTTCCTGGATCATTTCTCCTGTGGAATGGTCAATTCAAACTACTGACCTCTTAATTTTAGTCAGCAGCCTAATATACTGTGTTCTATGCCACAAGGGTCCCTTCAAAACATAAGGCTTAAATCATAAATCCACCTTCATCAAGTTGATCCAGACTCATTGTGGGTAATCCTTCATGAGAATTCTTAGGCTGTAAATCTTAACTGAAGATTTTTCATCTTTTCCCTGAGAAGCAACTGGTGAATTCAAATCATTGAGATTTCAGGGAACAGTAAGTTACACCATAGGCCACACAATCAAAACTCTCATGCAATTTAATTGCCACTGAGTCAGAAAAAACTCATAGCTGATCCGCCATTGGGTTGCCCAGCCTACAGATCACATAGGTGAAGATTGCCCATTTTTTCTCCCAGGGAGCTATTATTGGACTTCATACCTAGAAAGGTAGAGCGTAGGCTAAGGAGAGTTTCAGCAATGGAATCAAGCATGTAAAAAATATGAGGATGACAAAGGATAGGACAGGGTTCATTCAGTTCTGTTCCTCATAGGATATTTATGAGGCATACTTGACTTAAAGACTCCTAACAACAATATTGCCTCTGAGATCAGAGTTCCCTAATGTATTCCCAGGCTCTTTGATGTCATTACTAAAATAAAATTTGTAAAGTAAGGCAATGAAAAGAAGAATTACATTGGGAAAGTTGGCTGTCAGAGATCTCTCCAAGGTACTGAGGAGCAACAATATCAGTCTGGAGACTAAGGTGCATCTGATAGAGGTGATGGTCTTTGCCATTACTTGCTATGCTTCAGAGAGCTGGACAATGACTAGGGATGATAGAAGGAGAGTTGTTGCCTTTGAGCTTTGTCGCTGGAGAAGAGTATTGAATATACCATGGACTGCTAGGAGAACAAGTTAGTTAGTCCTAGAGAGAGTGAAACCAGGCTGCTTGTTGGAGGCAAGGATTCTGAAGCTTAGTCTGACATACTCTGTGCATCTTTCAAGGAGGGCTCAGTCCTTGGAAAGGGACATCATGTTTAGGAAGATGGAGTGATGGCACAAGAGAGGAAGTCTCTCAATGAGATGGATTGATTCTGTCACTGGGGTAATGGGGATAGGCGTGTCAGAGATAATGAGATTGGCAAGGGATAAAGCAGGGTTTAAGATTGTTGTACATGTGGAGATAGGACACATCCTTGGCGCACACCCCTCCGAATTTTGAACCATGCAGTGTTTCCTTGCTCTGATACAGGCCATGGTCTTTGCAATTACTTGCTATGCTTCAGATAGCTGGCAATGACTAGGGATGATAGAAGAAGAGTTGATGCCTTTGAGCTTTGGGGCTGGAGAAGAATACTGAATATTCCATAGACTGCTAGGAAAACAAATAAGCGTGTCCTGAAGAGGGTGAAGCCAGGCTACTCCTTGGAGGCAAGAATTCTGAAGCTCCATCTGACATACATTGGACAAGTCAGGATCAGTCCTTGGAGAGGGATGTCATACTTGGCAAGGTGGGGGGACAGCGAAGGAGAGGAAGACCCTCAATGAGATGGATTGATTCAGTGACTGGGGTAATGGGGATAGGCATGTCGGAGACAATAAGCTTGGCAATGGATAGAACAGGATTTAGGGCTGTTGTATATAGGGTCGCTATGAGTCACAGGTGACTCGCCAGCACATAACAAGAACACCAGATGCTTCTAGATTTTCAAAACCAGGGGTTATGCGTAGTTCAATTGAAAAAAAAATTAAAAAAACAAACCCAACATAATGATCGAATTTTAGACACTCAAGTAAAGAAAAATTATTTTGCTCTCCATGAAGAGAGCAAAAGGTCCTAACAGAGGAGAAAAAAAGAACTGAAATGAATGTCAGAAGAGACTAAAAATTTCACTACAATGTCTAGAAGCCAAAACAAAGGGAAAACATGCTGAAGTAAAAGAGCTGAACAGAAGATTTCAAAGGGCAGCTCTAGAAGACAAAGCAAAGCATTATAATGGACTGTGCAAAGAGCTAGAATTGAAAAGTAAAAAGAGAAGTACTTACTCTGTATTTTTCAAGCTGAGAGAACTGAAAATCAAGTTTCTCTTTGAAGGCAAGGATTCTGAAGCTCTGTCTCACATAATTTTGTCACACGGCCAGGAAAGAACGGTCCTCGGAGAAGGACATCATGCTTGGAAGGGTGTAGGGACAGCACATGAGATGAGATGGATTGTAACAGTAACTGGGGCAATGGAAGTACGTGTATAGGAAGGAATCAGTGAGACTTGCTCAGGACAGGGCAGGCTTCAGAGCTTTTGTACGTAGGGTTTCTATGAGTCATAGGCAACTCAATGGCACATAACAACAATTTTTTATTTACCTCCATTAAGCCGATATTTTTCTTTACATTTAACAGAAGTGGTATCTAATGGTCCAGGTAACTGTTTCTCTTGCCATCAAGTTGGCCAATACTTCTAGCAATTCTGTGAAAGGATATCTAGGATGTGCTCCAGCCTGTGCTATTGTCTCAGTATCTACCATGCTCATGCCCTGTCTTGCAATCACTGTGTCAATCCATCTTGTTGAAAGGTTTCTTCTGCAGACCACTTACCTTTCCCAGAATGACGTCTTTTTCCAAAGATTGGCCTTTCTGGAAACATGCCCAAAGTATTGATACAAAATTTCACCATCCTTGCCTCTAAGGAATATCCTGGCTGCCCTTTTTCCAAGACAAATTTATTTTCCTTTGGCAGTATTCAGTACTCTTCACCAACGCTATAATTCACAGACATGGGATCTTTAGTCTTCCTTATTCGTTTTGCTACTTTCAGATGCTAGAAAGTAATTGAATATACCTTGGATTACATAACGAGCACCGTAGTCCTTAAAATGTTGTCTCTGCTTTTTACCTCTTTATAAAGGTACTTTAATTAAATTTATCCTATTAAATATATCTTTTGATGCATTGACTACTGCATCCATAGGGGTTGATTATGAATTCAAGTAAAATTAAATCCCTACACATTTTCTTATTTATTATGATGTTACCTGTTGGTCCAGATGCAAGGATCTTTGTTTTCTAGAATTTCCAAGAGTCAATAACACTTCTTTTAAACTATATCTTTCTTTTTATCTATTTTTAAATTTTTTAAATTTTATTATTTTGTGTGTGTACTGTCAAATTGGATCTGACTGGTACAGGAGGAGATTGTCCCTCCTTCTCCAGCAGAGTATCTGGTGGATTTGAACCGTGCACCTCTGGGATTGCCGTGCAGCTTCCTGCCACTAGGTTACCAGAGTTCCCTTCTTATGCTCTTTTGGTTAATTGCTTTTCAGCTCACAATTCCACTATCCTAGATTTAAGATATGCATGCAAAATTTAGTATTCAATTTATAAAGCATGCATTTACATATAAGAAAGTAGAATGAAAAAACGTAATTGGGAGTCAGATATTTGTAACCTCAAATATAAATCTTAAACATCTACTGAGTAAAGGATTTATATCAAGACACATTTTTGTATCAAGACAGGCCAAAAAACTGAGTGAATTCTCTCTCTTCTGCTTCACATATGCCTCCCGTTTATCAGACATCAGCACAGGGCATGGCACAAAGTATTACTACAAAAATTAGTAGAATCTCTAAAAGAATATCTGAGTCCAAGATACTCAGGTTATATAAGTAGTGCTTAACTCATTTTGTTTAATGAAATGAGACAAAAGCCCTCATATAAGCAAAGATCAAAAGAAATCTGAACACCAAGAACAATGTCACCTCCTGAATCATAAGGACTAAGGGCAAATATTATACAGGAACAAAAAAAGGCTGAGACTCTGACTCCAATTTCAAAGGACAGAAAGAATTTATTTTGTGCTTTAGAGCATACAGCCCTATGACAAATAAGAGAGGAAGAAAATGGGGAAAGAAAAAGGAGGGGGAATATCTCCAATTCTATAAACACACATTTTCTGCTCTGAGGTGATTATTTTTTTTAAAATGGAAAATGCTGTCTTTTCTTATCTTTGTTCACTCACAAAGTTCATAGAAAGGCAGCTTTTCTTACCACTCTATGATGAATTTCAGTAGAAGGGGCACATTTGTCAAAATGAGCTATTTCTTGGATATTTTGCATTTTGTTACTGCTAGTTTAATTTCATAAATGTCTATACATTCAGGAGAATATGTCTTAGATATCATCATCTTCCCAAAAGAATGGCTAATTTGTAAAACATTTAACTAAAACCTTTAGATATGGTTTATGTACCTGTTGATAACATGTCTATTTTTAACTTATTTCATTTGAGCCTTTTGGTTTTTTTCTACTCTTAAAGGAGGTAGACTTCAGTTTGTAAAGCCATAAAAATGTCAGCAGTAATTCTGAAAATTTTAAAGATGTATTGAACAATTTTGACAGCATCTTGAAGTTTGTGTCAATACCTCTGTTGACCAATTCATGCAGTGACACTGAATCCAGACAAAACATTTTGGACATGTCTTCCAGTTGCCTTAGGAGCTCTGTGGCTTTGCCTTGCTGGAAAAGGAGTTGGAAAGCTAAACAAAGTGGTCAAAATCCTATCTCAAACCAGCCAAGAACATTCCATCCATTTAGAGGCCAAATTTTGGCATTCAATGTCCTCTGCTTGGGAGGCCTCTCATTTATTTCAGTCTTGTAAATTGCCTTACTTTGCTGAGCTCATTTATTTTTTATTTTATTTTGTTTATTTAGTTGTTAGGACATTGTGGTTGTTTTCAGTTTATGATGCACGTTTTATGTCTTTTTAAGGCAAACAGCGTATTAAGAGTGTAAAGATAAAACAAATTCTCAAAGACTTTTGTTTTGACTTTTTCACATTGTGTCTGTATAAAATTTCCTTTGATGGTTAAATTCATTTTAACTCACCTATTTTTACATATCAAGTGATATCACTGTACCTCTTGGACAATTCTTTAGTTTTGCTCTCTATGCATTGAAAATCCATAAGTTAGCAGTATGGCCTTGCTTCTTTGAGATGACATCATTTATTAATATCTTTCAAAACTAAGAAACAGTTGTTCTCTGCTATCTCTGCCCTGAATTAGATGTTGTTTCCCCTCCCCCATATTTGACAGATAATCTCTTCAGGGTTTGTTTCAGAGGTGAATATTCTAAATAGTTAAATGGCCATAATTTCAAAGTAAATAATAACAGTTTAAATGACCTTGTTGTTGTTAGATGCTGTTGAGTAGGACTCATAGCAACTCTATGAACAGTGGATCTGAATGTCATCCTATCCTGTGCCATCCTTACACTTGCTGACAGTTTTTTTGGGGGGTTTTGTTGGGGGTTCTTTGTGGTTTTTTTTGTTTTGTTTTGGTTTTTTGCCATTACACCAATCACATTGGCAATCCATTGGCCAAGAGTGTTCCTCTCCTTCACCGATCCTCCACCCTCCCAAGCATCCTGTCCCTCTTTATAGAATAGCCCTAGCAACATGCCTAAAAAATATGAGATGAAGCCTCATGATCTTTGCCTCTAAAGAGCACTCCAGCTGCAACCCCTACATCACGTATTTGTTCTTTTGGCCATCCATGGGTTGTTCAGTGCTCTTCTCTGACACCACAGCTCAAAGACATCAATTCTTCTTCTGCCATCCGTATTCATTTTCCAGTTCTCAGATGCACAGTATTCTTTCTGTAAATACTACCCTTTAGGGTTTACTTTCTGCAAATTCTGGTGAATTTGGTAGTTGTGGATTTAATAAGAAATAATTGTTTTTTTTCTTGGCATTACTAACAATGCAATTTTACTCTCTCAAAAGCATAAAAGTGTGCAACTGCAGGAAAAAAGGTCAAAGAAAGTAATAGTATTATAAATCAATGGTAGTGAGATAAGGCTGTTAGCCCTTTAAACTAAGCTGTAGTGTCTAAGTTCATTGTTGTCCCTGAGGGTGAACACTCTTTAAAAAACAAAAACAAACAAAAAAACCCAAAAAACAAAATCAATTCCTTACAGTCAGAACCCACTCATAGCTGACCCTCCATTAGATTTCCAGAGCTAAAAATCACATAGGAGGGAGAGATTGTCCTCCTTTCTCACTGAGTGGCTGGTATAGTCTAACTTCCAGAGAAAGGTACTTTTTGAGCAAAAGTGCAACTTCGTACTGAGGAGGTCAGAAGAGTTCCATCTGTTGATTGACAGCCTTAGAAATGACAAGGTTGGTCACCAAAGAGTAAGTCTCCTCTTGATGGTACAGAAAGAATGCTGTAATTTAATCTCATTCTATAACCATGATCACTTCATGTAGTTAGAGAATATTTTATAACTTAAATGCTTTTACAAGGAGCAATTTTTCCTCTTAGAAAATGTATATAAAGATACATGCTTTAAAAAGTCTGAGTATTAAATTAAGATATTACTTACTTAAATCACAATTTAAAAATAATGTCTCTGTGGATTAGGACATTTACCATTTTTAAACCAATGAATGAAAACTGGCAATGGCTCTGAAAATATTGAGGATCACTCACAGTGTACTGGTTTAGAGAGAGGACTAATCAAAAAGTTGTTTATTTAAGTTCACAAGCACTCCTTTGGAGAAAGATGTGGGTGGGACTTATATTTATAATAATTTAATTTTTCTTTATATACTATTTAATGTGATATGATACTAATGAAATATTGAGTATATTCACATCCAAAGGGCTACATCATGAATGCAAAATATTTAGTTGACTCAGTGAATAAACTCACAGTGGAATATGAAGTTTAAACTGTTCAAACATCATTTACTAGCTTTTGCCAAGAAATGTTTAAGCTGAGAGTTAAAAATCGCAAGTAAAAGAAAATCATTACCTGCTCTTAAAACACACACACACACACACACACACACACACACACACACACACACCCCAAAAAACTAGAAGTCAAATTGGACAAAGGTCTGATCCAGGATAATTAGTAATTCATACTTACTCTCTACCTTCAGATGGGTTCCAAGTCACAGCAACTCTCCATTGGATTTGCAAGGCTGTAATTATAACAGGAGGAGGTAATTCATCTTTGTAGAAAAGAGAAGCTAATAGATGTAAACTGCCATATTTTTTTTCTTTTTGGACAAGTTTTAATTACAAATATGGGTCCACTTGTATAACAAAAACATTAAGAGAGGGTGTTTTAAACTGCCCCATTTAATCAATCATGTATCCGGTCTTATAAATAATACACGCAAACACGTCCTTGTTATGTCAATGGGAAATCTGTGATTAACTAGCTGTTTAACTAGAAGGCAAGCATATCTTGTAATTATATGCGTACTTTTAAATTGTTCTTGTTGTTGATTGCCTTTGTGTTGAGCACGACTCATCAAACCTATGAACAAAAGACCTGAAGCTCCTCTGCAACTACTGACATTTATCAAAGTTGGTAGAGTTTCCAGAGGCTTGTTATTTAGGAAGTGGATGCCACTCTTATGATATTTGATTTGGTTTTAGCATATATTTTATTTTACTTGGTTTAATTGAGATTTAAATGAAAGTTATAGAGAACTTAGATATACAGTCATTCATTGTTGCACATTTTTATACCTGCCCACCCCTACCTCAAGTTCACTTTACTCTTTGAAAAAAATAATTCTTTCATTGTTGTACAATCGCTCCTCCTAGTCCATTTTACTATGCATCTCATATTCTAGACTGTTGCCATACATAATACCTAATCATATATTCCTTTTAAGCAGTTCTAATCCAAATCTGTTTCAATGCAGTGTACATTATATATCCCCTTTTCTTAGTTTCCCCCAAATCCTTATGACAGTCTTGTTTTATAACAGTAGTATATGCAGCATTTGTTCTTTTGTGACTGAGATATTTCACTTAGCATAATGTCTTCCAAGGTCACCCACCTTGCATAAAATTTCATGAGTTCCTTGTTTTTCAGTGTTGCCTGGTACTCCATGTGTGAATATACCATAACTTCTCTATCCATTCATTTGTTGATGGGCACTTTGGTAATTTCCATCTCTTTACTATTGTGAATAATGCAGTAATAAAAATACATATGCATATATGTTTGAATGGTATTTCTGATTTCTTTACAGTATATTCCCAGTGGTGGAATTGCTAGGTCAAAATCTATTTCTGTTTTTGAAAAAGAGCCATACTACCTTCCAGAGTGGTTGCACCATTTTACATCAGAGAATAAGGGTTCCAGTTTCTCCACAACCACGCCAGAATGTGTTGTTTGTTGCTCTGTTGAATTTTGCTGTTATTACTGGGGTGGGATGATATGTCACAGTTGTTTTGATTTGCATCTCTCTTAGAGCTAGGGATTTCGAACATTTTTTTCATGTGTTGTTCTCCAGCTGAATGTCTTGTATAATGAAGTGTCTGTTCATATCCAGTGCCCATTTTGCGTTTGGGTTATTTGCCTTTATCCTTTTTGTAGAGCTTGAATATTTTATAAATTCTAGTTATAAGTCCCTTATCAGACATGTCATTTCCAAATATTTTTTTCCAGTCTGTGGCTTTCCTTTTTCACCTTTTGAAGAAGTTATTTTTTTTGTTTTTGTTTTTGTTTTTTTTTTTTTATGTGCATAAGGATTTGATTTGTAGAAGGTCCCATTCATCTTTTTTATCTTCTCCCAGTTGTAGGTTTTTCAGGATGCTTGGAAGACTGTTTATGGATTAGTGCTTCTAGAGTTCTTCTAAACTTTTCTCTAATGAAGTTTATAATCCTTGGTTTCAGTCATAGGTCCTTAATCAACTTTGAGTTGGTTTTTGTGTATGGTGTGAGGTGTGGTTCATGCTTAAGTTTTTCAATTATGCCACCATTTGTTAAAAAGGCTGTTGTTTCTCTACTTAACTGATCACATCTCCTTGTAAAAAAATCAGTTGACCGTAGGTAGATGGGCTGATTTCTGGTTTCTCAATTCTATTCATTGATAGATGTGTCTGTCATTGTATAAGTACCATGCTGCCTTGACCATGGCAGTATAGTAGGTTTTGAAATCAGGGAGTAAGATGCCTCCCATCTTATTTCTCTTTTAAAGGAGTGCTTTGCTTGTTCAAGGTTTCTTTCCATTCCAGATGAAATATGAAATTGCCTTTTCCATCTCGTTGAAGAATGGAAATGGTATTTATATTGATACTGCATTGAAATTGTCGATTGCCTTTGGTAGAATTGTACTTTTCACAATATTGAGTCTTCCTATCCATGAGCAAGTTTTATTCTGCCAATTTTCCAGTTCTCTTTTTGTTTCTCATAGCAATATTTTATTACTTTCTTTGAAAAGGTCTTTTGTATTTCTAGTTCGATTTACTCCCAAGTTTTAATCATATGATTAGCTATTGTTATGGGTACTGTGTTTTTTAGCTCCACTCTTGTACTCTCTTTGTCAATGTAGAGAAATCTAATTGACTTTTGTATGCTGATTTTGTATCCTGCCATATTGCTGCCAGTTTGGATACCTCTTATTTTTACCTCTTCCCTTGTCTTATTGCTATTGCTAAGACTTCCAATGCAATATTGAATAGGAGAGGTGATAGTGGGCATCCTTGCCTAATTTTTGTTTTCAAAGGGAATACCTTGGATCTCTCTCCATTGAGAACAATGTTGGTGCTTGGGTTTGCAGATATACTTTTTACCATGTTGAGGAAATTCCCCTCTATTCCTATTTTGTTGAATGTTTTAATCAGGAAAAAGTGTTAGATTTTGTCAAAGGCCTTTTCTGCATCAATTGACAGAATCATGTAGTTCTTAGTTTTTGCTTTGTTAATGTGATGAGTTACAGAGATTGTTTTACTTATGTTGAACCGCCCTTGCATACTTATTATGAATCCCACTTGGTCAGGGTGATTTTTATTTATATGTATCATGGGATTCTGTTGGCCAGGCTTTTATTCAGGATTTTTGCATCTATGTTCATGAAAGATATTGGTCTATAGTTTTCTATTTAGGTAGTATCTTTACGTGAGTTTGGTATCAAGAATATATTTGCTTCATAGAATGAGTCTGGGACAATTCTATGCATTTTCTGTTTTCTGAAATACTTTATGTAGAATTGGTGACAGTTCTTCCCTGAATGTTTGATAAAACTCACTTGTAAAATCATTTGGTCCAGAGCTTTTTTTGGTTGGAAGTTGATTTACTACCTTTTCAATTTCTCCTTTTGTAATGGATCTGTTCCAGAGTTCTACTTTGGACTTTGTCAGTTTATTTAGGTTTTGAGTTTCTAAGTATTTGCCATTTCATCTAGGTTTTCATATTTGTTTGAGTATAGATTTTTATAATATTTCATTGTTAATCTTTTTATTTTAGTTCATTCTGCTGTGACATTGCCCATTTCATCTCTTATTTGGATTATTTGTATCTTTTCTTCCTTTTACTTTGTTAGTTTTGCAAGTGGTTTGTCAATTGTTTTTTTACCTTTCTGAAACACCAACTCCTGGTTTTTTGATAGTTTCAATTATTTTTGTTTTCAATGTCATTTATTTCTGCCCTAATTTTGTATAACAATAATTTATTTATTTTTTTATTTTTTTTTTACTTTTCAATGAGAAAAGCAAACTGGCGGGGGTAGGCAGTGAGGAAAGTGTGCAACAGTGGAAATCCGAGTCTCTGTAAACTTTCATTAAAATTAATAAAAAAGATTATAAATCAGAAATAATGTAAATAAAACTAAGTATGGAGAAAGAATAATATACAAATTATGGAAAAACAGTTAAACAGCAGAGATTACAAGTATAAAATACACATAACTGATGTGAAGTATAAAAATAAACAATAAAGGAAACGATAGAGAAGAGTTTTAAAAAGTGTATTAGAGTTTTTCAGATTCCTTAGAATTAATCCTTCTAAGACCAAGATATAAACTATGGCTAGTGCTAAAGTATGGCTAGAAGAATGGGAATTATAGGACACTGAATTGTGCATATGTGATATCTATTTTTAGGGGCCTTTCCATATTAATGAGGAGTAATTATGTCAATTTGAGGACAAAGGTGCCTCTAATTCAGGCCATAGTCTTTCTAAGCACTTGCTATGCACCTGAGAGCTGGATAATGAACAAAGATGAAACAAGAAGAATTCATGCCCTGGAGCTGTGATGTTGGAGAAGAGTATTGATATCCCATGGACTGCCAAAAGAAAAAAATGAATATGTTCGGAGAGAGTGCAGCCGGAGCACCTTTTGGAGTCAAAAGGGCAGAGGGTTGGTGAAGGAGAGGAAGATCCTGAACCAAGAGGGTAGGGTTGGTGCAGTGACTTCTGCTGCAGTGGGCTCTTGTGTGTCAGGAAACATGAGGATGGCACAAGATAGGACAGGTTTCAGATCTGTTGTTCATAGAGTCGCTATGAGGTTGGTTGTACTCAACTTGATTGCATCTAACAACAACACCACCACCATCAGATGTAGACCAAGAAGCTGTTGTCCAAACAGAGTGAAGGAACACTGCTTGGTTAAAAATCATGAAAGGGGTATATCAGTGTTGTATTCTTTATCCATACCTATTCAGACTGTGTGTTTGCTGAGCAAATCATTAGAGAAACTGGACTTTATGAAGAAGAATGTGGCTTCCTAATAAAAGGAAGGCCTATCAAGAACCTGTCTTATGCAGATGACACAATCTTGTTTGCTGAAAGCAAGGAGGGGTTGAGGTACTTGATGCAGAGGACTAAGGACTGCACAGCCTTCAACATGGATTATGTCTAAACATCGAAAAAATAAAAATCTTCTCAGCTGGGTCAATAAGCAACAACATACTAGATGGAGAAAAGATTGAGGTTGTCAATTATTTCATCTTACTTGAATCCACAATTAATAACCTTGGAAACAGCAGTCAGGAGGTCAGGAGACATATAGCACTGGGAATGTCTGCTGTCAGGGATCGTCCCAAAATGCTGAAGAGCAACGATGACAATTTAAAGACTAAGGTGTGCCTGATTCAAGCCACAGTCTTTCCAATCACTTTCTAATTCATCTGAGAACTTGGCAATGAATATATATGAAGGAAGAATAATCAGTGTATCTGAGTTGTGGTGTTGGAGAAGAGTGCTGAATATTCCACGGACTGTTAAAAGAACACATGTCTTGAAGAAAGTTCAAACAAAGTACTTCTTAAAGTCAAGGGTGACAAAGCTTCATCTCACATACATTCAACATGTCAACAGAAAAAATCCAAAACAACACACCAAACAAACATGTTAGGAGAGGCAGGAAGAACTTCAACAAGATGAATTGATACAATGTCTTTTTTTGGCTCTGAGTTTGGTGGTGGTGGTGATAGTATTGAGTATCATTGTGTCAGAGTCAACTTACAGATGATCCTGCAGTAACTTTTCCCAGGAAGTAAATTACACCAGAAGAGATTGCTCCTCTTTCTTCAGAGAATTAGTCGGTGGATTCGAACCAATTCCCTTTGAGTTGGCAGTATTTGTTTCCATAATCTTTGTTGATAGATATATAGTTTACCATCTGTCATTTAAAAGAGCTTTTATTTTCAGGATAATTTATTTTCAGGTTCAAAACTATCTTTATAAAAACTGTGCCTACCTTTTACTTTTGTCGGGCATCTGCTGCCGCTTAAGAAGTTGTTTTTGTTTTACTTTTTAATTCACAGAAGAATGTGAAGATGACAATGGAGACTGGTGTAACCAGCTTCCCTTCAGGCTCACACTTATTATGCAACTTACTGTAGCTCAGGAAATCAAAATCAGAAGGCCCTAATTTCTCCTGAAGAACAAATCTGGAGTAAATAGAATGCTCAATGATGTCCGATTCAAGAGTTAAAAAATGCAGCATTAAAGAGCTGACATCAACAATGATGTGCAACTTAATGTTTTCTGTTTCCAACTACTACTTCTTGTTTTCTAAGTTTCACTCAATAAGAAAAATCTTATCATGTTATATTTTACCTATCTTACCTTCAGAGTCAAAGAGCACATATATTCCTACTTACTATTTACCAGAATCTGTCCTAACAAAATTTTAAAATGAGTCAATTATTCAGCATATATTACATTACTAGAAAACTTATATCAACCCCATCTAATGAATCTGGAAAGCTTTGTAATAACAAAATATAAAAAGCAAAATTAATTTTAATTTAGTCTTCAGTAGTTTAAAGGATACATGACGCACTAACTTCAGAGTTACATTTTCTCAATAGAATGAAATCAAGTTCAAAAATAAACACACATGTATGGTCAAGTAATTTTTTTATATGGTGATAAAGTAATTGTATAGGGAAAGGACAATTTTTAAAATATCTAGTAATGGAAATACTAGAATATTAAAAATGGGAAAACTTTACCCTTATTCTATATGACACAACCAATTATACTTATTCAAATAATATTTGCAAAGTATGAGTAGGGATGATAGAGAATAGATGTCTTTGAGCTGTGGTGCTGGAGAAGAGTTTTGCATATACCATGGACTGCCAGGAGAACAAACAGGTTCAGCCTTAAGAGGATGAAACCAGGGTGCTCCTCGGAGGTAAGGATTCTGAGGTTTCATCTGACTTATTTTGGGCATGTTGCAATTAGGGACCAGGCCTTGGAGAGGGACATCATGTTTGGAAGAGTGGA
Source organism: Elephantulus edwardii (assembly GCF_000299155.1). Lineage (NCBI taxonomy): Eukaryota > Metazoa > Chordata > Mammalia > Macroscelidea > Macroscelididae > Elephantulus > Elephantulus edwardii. The sequence goes on from NW_006399858.1 coordinate 11,519,725, forward strand.
GGGACAGTACAAGAGAAGAAGACCTTCAATGAGATGGATTGATATAGTGACTGGGGTAAAAAATGTAGGTGTGTCAAAGACAGTAAAGTTGGCACAGGATAGAGTAGGTTTCAGGGCTATTGTACATAGGGTTGCTATGAGTTACAAGCAATTCAACTGGCACATAACAACAACAACAGTAGCAACAATGTAAATAAAGGTGTAACCATGAAAAAAAGAAGCATAGCATTTTCATTTTCTTCACATCAGTAGTGTAGCCTGTATTCTCTATTAATTGAGAAGTCCCTCACCATGTGATATGATTTAAATATTATTTCTGCATTAAATATGCACAAAATTTATAAATAATAAATTGTTCTGTGAATATAACAGAATTATACACCATAATAAGAAAAAAATAGAAAAGAAGTGGTCATAGTTAAAAATTATGATAAACTTTTGAAAAAATGTGAAGCAGATAGCATAGTAGAAGATTAAAAAATAACTACTGAAATAAATAATCCAGTGTGAGAAAGGGAAAAAATACTGTCATTGGAAAAGCACATTAGTTTTTCTATTATTTTTTTTATTTATACCAATAAACAGTGAGAGAACAGAGAGCTTTCTGAAGCTCTCATTTTTCCCAGAGTGTCATCTCTCCTCCATCATTTTGTTACATGCCTCTAGATACTCTATGAACTTTGATAAATGACGATAGTTATAAAAAGGCTTCAAGCCTTTTGTTCACACAGACGCTCTGAGTCACGGTCGACCTGACAGCAATCAACATCAACTAAACTATAATTTTCAATAGTATTAAATTATATATAAAAGAATATGTAAAGCTTTCAAGCACCTGAACACTTTTACTCATTGCACCAAGCTGAAATGACTTATAGTTGACACTCTTGTGGGTTTTCAGAAAATTACGCGAGTTTGTTCACCTTTCACCATTGTCCATTTTTCATGATACCAGTGGTGGATTTTAACTGCCAGATACGCATGGCCTCTAGGTGAGCAGTACTATTGTCTATGAACTATACCACCAAAGCTTCCAAAGTTCCTGGGAGAACAAATACCTGAAGCAGATTATAACTAGTATCTTTTATCACTAAGAAAATTGACAAAAAAAAACCAGAAAGTATATATTTATCTTTTTCTAAGTTTTCATTTTCAACATCATTTTGTTGGATGAATCTATCGTAATCAGCATATTTTTAGATTTTGTTTTGTAAAACAATTGGGAGTTTTAAAAAGATAAGGTTACTATCGTATGTTCCATTGCTGTTATTTGTACTAATTTCTTTATAATTGTGATTGGAGTAGGAGTTTACAAAGATATTGACTTTTAATTAAATCTTTTGTACAGATTTATCACCTCCTTCCCTCCACACTCATTCCTTCTTGCATCTCCTATATCAGTTTGCTAATTGCATTACTTATAACAACTTAACAACTCCATTTCAGAATCACCTTCCCATTAGCTATTCCAAGGCTGTGCTCCTTATCTATGCATCTTCTTCCTTTTCTCCTCAATCACCTCCTTCCTGCATTGTAATTTCTTAATTTTATAACAGTGATCTTTTACTCTACATATCCCTTTGTGACTGAGTTAATTTACTTAAAAACAATGAGGAGTAAAATAGAACAGATACAGCATTAGAAAGGATAATTCTAATGGATACCTTGAAAAAATGTGATTTGAAATATGTAAGAAATGATAACCAATTATGTTAAAATGAGCAAAAGAATATTCCCAGGGAAATTACAAAATGTGAATATTTGATAACAAAGAAAAAAGGAAATTAAATAGATGAGGTATCAGGTCATGTTGGTTGGGCCAAACATGGAACTTGGTTTTATCATAAATGTAATTAGACATATATAGAGGGCTTTTGGTAGGTATACTTTGTGAAATAGTTAGAAAATCTAAAAAAAAAAGAAGGCAAGAATTAATATATAGTTTTTTGTCATTGTTGTGTACCATTGAGACGGAAGTGACACATAGCTGACCCTCCAGTTTTTAGAAGTGAATCAATTGAAGGAGATTAAATACCTTTGTCCTGTTGAGCAGCTGGTGATTTCCAACTGTGTGCCTTTGGTAGAGCAACATAGCTTTATCCCACTAAGCTAAAAGGAGGTGGAAATGACTTGATTCATGGTAAAACATAAAAGCTGAAGAAAGACACATCTGAAAGAATATGTGTGCATGACAGATTTAGGAAAAATTCTGGTAGTAAAGCTGATGGTAAAAGTTGAATGATAGAGTATGAATAGGGGAAAAGGAGGTAGAAATGAATGATAACATACAGTTTTAAAAAATCTCTTCAGACATGTAAATTTGAGCCTGCTAATCCCATGATCAAATACTCTTGGCACCAGAAGTCAGGAAATCAAAAGATTAGTTGCATTGGGAAAATCTGTTGTCAGGGATCTGACCAAAGTACGAAAAAACAATGATGTCAGTCTTCGAAACTAAGGTGTGCCTTATCTGGGCCATCGTCTTTGCAATTATTTGCTATGCATCAGAGATCTGGACAGTGAGGAAGGATGACAGAAGTATAATTCATGTCTTTGAGTTGTGGTGCTGGAGAAGAGTCTTGAATACCCCATGGACTACCAAGGAAACAAGTAGATATATCTTGGAGATGATGAAACTAAGTTTCTCCTTGAAGGCTAGGATTTTGAAGTTCTGTCTCATACATTTTGGGTATGTGGCCAGGAGGGACTGGTCCTTAGAGAAGCATATCAGAGTTAGAAAGGTGGAGGGACAGCACAGGAGAGGACAGTAAGACTGGCTGAGGACAGGGCAGGCTTCAGAGCTGCTACACCTAGGGTAGCTATGAGTCACAGGCAACTCGATGTCACATAACAAGAACAATTCAAGCCTTGAGTTTCAGAATTGAAAAATGCTATGGGCAAAATCTTGTATGGTTCATGGCACATGAAAAGAAGACAGAATTAATACATGGAGTTACTGTACTAAAAAGAGTTGTTTACATTGAAAAATTTAAAGAAATACCATATGAGCAAGAGTCAATAGCAATGAAGAAAGACGTTTAAGCTGCATTGAAGGCAATAACAAAAATTAAAAAAATAATAAAAGATTCTAGCAATTGGGATACCAATTGGCCTATTTCAACTAACAGATGTGGCCCTGGAAATGCTTACCAGTCAATTCCAGGAAAATTGGAAGATAGTTTCCTGCCAACTTACTGGAAGAAATTCATATTTATTTCCATTCCCAAGAAAAGTGATCCAACAGAGTATGAAAATTATAGGTCAATATCATTATTATTTTGTGCAGCAAATTATTGCTGAAGATCATCCAAAATGTCAAGAACAGTACATTGATGGAGAATTGCAAGAAATTCAAGTTGGGTTTAGGAGATGCCATGGCACTAAGGGATATCATTGTTGATGTCAGATAGGTTTTAGCTGAAAGCAAAGAATATCAGAAGAATATCTATTTGTGTTTTATTGACTATGCAAAGTTGTTTGACTCTGTGGATCATAACAAATAATGTCTAACATTTAGAAGAATGGGAATCCCATTCAAATGAGAAAACTTAATTATGTTTATACAAAACTTGTACCTAGACAGAGAAGACCTTGCCTGAAATCAGAAAAAGTACATGCCACTAATGTATCCTTTCTCCATATCTGTTCATCTGTATGCTGAGCAAATCATTCAAGAAACAGACCATATGAAGAAGAATGTGACATCAGGATGGCAGATTCATCAACAACTTCGAATATGCATAACTTTGCACAAAGATAGCATAACTTTGCTTGTTGAATGTGAGGAGAACTTGGAATGCTTGCTGCTGAAGATCAAAGACTGCAGCCTTCAATACAGACATCTCAACACCAAGAAAATAAAGGTCCTCACAATTGGGTTGATAAGCAACATCATAAGAAATTGTGAAAGATCTAAACTTTCAAGAACTCTGTCTTATTTCAACCACAATCAATATCCTTGAAAATAGCACTCAAGGATCAGGTGATGTATTGCATTGGGTGAGTCACTCTCAGGGACCTCTCCAAACTACTGAGAAGCAATGATGTCTGTTAAAAGACGAAGGTGTGTCTGTTTGAAAACATGATCTTCCCAATCACTTGTTTTGGATCTGAGAACTGTACAATGAATAAAGAAGCCAGATGAAGAATTTATGCCTTTGAATTGTGGTATTCGAGAAGAGTGCTGGGACAATTGAAACCTGAGTGGTCCTTCAGGCAAGGATGTCAGAACTTCTGCTTTTGGGCATCTTGTCAGGAGAGGCTGTTCCTTTGAAAGGGGAAAGATGCATGGAAAGTTGCAGTGTCAGTTAAAGAGAGGAAAATTCTCAGAAGATGGATGGGCATAGTCATTGCAACAATGTGCTCAAATGTGTCAGAGATGATGAGGATGGCACAGGATAGGAGGGGATTCATATCTATTGTTTATAAGATCACTATTAGTCGTACTCGCTTCAGTGGCATACAACAACAACAATAGATACTCAAGGGAGATGCCAGGTAGGTTTGGAAAATTTAGTGGAAAGAGTACAACTAACAATATAAAAATGGAAGTTATATGCACACCTATATTATTTGATGTCATAGTGCTAGGCATCCACTTCAGTAAATAGCTTGCCTCGGGAAACCCTATGAACATGAAGAAAGGATGAAAGTCATGCAACTATTGAGGACTTTCATTCATAGGGTCGCTATGAGTTCCCTACGACTCGACAACACTTAATAACAACAACAGTACAAGAAAAAGCTCTGGTGGACTTGAGGCAAGAAGCTGCTCAGCAATCAAAAAGGCACATGATTCAAATCCCCTCAGCTGCTCCATGGGAAAAAGATGGACAATCTCCTCCCATGCAATTAACTGCCTTTAAAACATCCTCCAGCCCCACAAAGGGTCAGCTATGGGTCTACTCTGACTCATTGGTACACAGCAACAACAAAAATAAACAGTACTCTTGTTGTTGTTGTTAGGTGCCGGCGAGTAACTTGCAACTCATAGCAATCCTATGTACAACAGCCCTAAACTCTGCTCTATCCTGTGCCAGTTGCACTGCCTCTGACACATCCATCCCGATTTCCCCAGTCACTGAATCAATCCATCTCATAGAGGGTCTTCCCCTTCTGCGCCATTCCTCCACCCTCCCAAGCATGATGTCTCTCTCCAAGGACCTCTCCCTCCTTACAACATGTCCAAAGTATGTCAGACAAAGCCCCAGAATCCTTGCCTCCAAGGAACAGCCTGGTTTAACCCTCTCCAGGAATAATCTGTTTGTTTTCTTGGCAGTCCATGGTACATTCAATATTCTTCTCCAGCACCACAGCTCAAAGGTACCAATTCTCCTTCTATCCTTCCTAGTTATGGTCCAACTCTGATGAATAAGAAATGATAGCAAAGACCACGGCCTGTATCAGATGCACCTTAGTCTCCAGAGTTACACCATTGCTTTTCAGTACCCTGGAGAGGTCCCTAATAGCAGATTTTCCCATCGTAATACGTTTTCTGATTTCCTAGCTACTGGTGCCAAGAGTGTTGACTGTGGAGCCAAGCAAACTAAAGCTGTGTACAAGCTCAATCTCTTCACCATCCATCCTGATGCTGCCAATTGGTCCAGTGGTGAGAATCTTTGTCTTCTTGACATTGACCTTCAATCCATACTGAAGTCTGCAGTCCTTGACCCTCTGCAGCAAGCATTTCAGGTCCTCCTCAGTTTCAGCAGCAGGATTGTGTCATCTGCATAATGCATATTGTTAATAGATCTTCCACCAATCCTGATACCACATGTCTCCTCATAGATCCCAGCCTCCCAGAAAATCTGTTGTGCATACAGGTTGAAAAGGTATGGAAATAGGACACATCCCTGGCATACGTCTTTCCCAATTTTGAACATGCAGTGTTTTCTTGCACTGTTCTGATAACCGCCTCATGGTCCAAGTATAGGTTTCGCATTAGCGCAATCAAGTGTTCTGGGATTCCCATTTTTCTCAGAGTCAGCCACAGTTTGTTATAATCCACACAGTCAAATGCCTTTGCATTATCAATGAAACACAGATAGACGTTCCTCTGATATTCCCTGCTTTCAACTAAGATCCATCTAACGTCAGCAACAATGTACCTAGTACCATGGCCCCTTCTTTTTTTTAATTATTAAATTTTATTAATTTTTTTGAACATTTACAGAGATTTTGGGTTTTCATTAATTCATTGTTGCACTATACCGTGACCCTTTCTAAACCCAGCCTGGACTTCTGGCAGTTCTCTGCTGATGTGCTGTTCCAGTCGTTCTGCGCTAATCTTCAGTAGAATCTTGCTTGCGTGTGAAATCAATGATATCATTCTATAGTTTCCATACTCTGTTAGATCACCCTTCTTTGGAATAGGAATAAATATAGATCTCATCCAGTCAGTTGGCCAAGTGGTTGTTCTCCAGAAATTAATTTATGTAGGATATAGGAAAACTATGAAAATACTAAGATTTACTTATGAAGCATTTTAATATTAAAATACTGGCTTGAGATTTATAAAAAGCAAATGAAAAGCCTGTTTTACAATGATGTAGAATGAGTATATCAATAAAGAAATGGATATAGTTCTCAAAATTCAATACTATAATATAATCTGAATAATTAAGAATTAATTTATTGGTACATAATGTCCAAAAATATATAAAAGTTTAGTAATTTGTGGTAAAATTCTTATACAAGTACTTGTTTATATATTTCCCCCTTAGTCATAAACACTAGTTAACTATAGATATATGTTGCTAATAAAAAGAATTATCAAATTGCCTGAAAATATAAATAGTACTAAAAATTATTTTTGGGTGACAGTGGGAACAAAATAAAAACACACCAATATTGATCTTATAGATAATAACAAAATATAAAGATATGAGTTACTAAACTCATGAATTGCCACAAAATGTGAACTCAGAAAGTGTACATATTTTAATAGAATGAAAATAGTGTAGACTTAGCTTCTTAACTTTTGATAACAGGTTAATTAAAAAATACAAAAAAAAGGGTAGGAAATTATATCTATATCTATATCTGTATCTCTATCTATCTCTATCTATCTATCTATCTATCTATCTATATCTACATCTACATCTCTATCTCTATATCTATCTATATAACTATATAGATACATATTCAATTTAGCTATCTTACCTATGAAATACCAGAGAGCTGTTCTTTCACTCTTTACCTACCAACTCTTTTGTTATACAACATTTTGCATATGATAAAAGTTTAAAAATCTATCTAGCCATTTCATAATGAACATTGTTGTGTGAAGTGAGAATAATGCTGTGGTGTTTAAAGGCGAAGTTTCAACTTTAGCTGGGTCATAGTAATTATGTAAGGAAGTGATTTGGTATTTGAAACTGATGTAATTTGACAACTGTGTAATGATGTAGTAATCTTTCATTATGTTATCTGATGTTGTCATGGTCCATCTTTGCAAAATGCCAGTCTTCACATTACATATTATATATAACATTTTGTTGTGCCATTGGGTTTACTGCAACTCATAGTGACCCTACACAGAACCCTGGTCTATCCTGAGCCAACCTCACTGTCTCAGACACATCTTCCTGCATTATCCTAGTTATTTGCTGTTGTTGTTGTTATGTGCCGTCGAGTCGCCTGCGACTCATAGCGACCCTATGTACAACAGCCCTAAACTCCGCTCTGTCCTGTGCCAATCGCAC